>NC_091990.1:6878648-7184350 GCF_044704955.1 Pristiophorus japonicus | reverse complement strand
ACTATTTTCCAAGTACAAAGTTTATCTTTTACAAATTTCAACCTGCTATGGACTTCTGTGCTACATTATGATTAGGGTCTATCCGCAGCATATAATTTGGGTATCTGGACTTTACATTGAACGCATTGCACAGAAAGAGCTCAACAGGAACTATCCCACTGTGAAGTGTGACGTGTTGCATGCATTGTCTGAGTTGCATGTCTTTGACCAATCACCCTCCCGAAATCCCATCCTTCCTGCCAGTTAGAGGGCTGAAGGACATTGAAAATATTGGTTAGATTTTCTATTAGATTTATCTGCCTTTTTGTTTCAAACCATAAATATCTCCACACATTTTACAGCCTGCACCAAATGGTCAATAAATTTTTAAAGCAAAAAATTGAACACATCTGATTAATGATGCTGCCGGTGATTGCCATAATTCATACCTCAGCCTTTGAACCAAAAAATCACAGCTTCAGGCATGAGCACACTGTATCATCCCGTAACCATCCTCCGACAGACTCAGCACCTTACCTCCGTTGCTGATTAATTACCAGCACTCCAATTAATGGGAATAAAGTCCACTGAACATTCATCACTCCCTGCAAACACATTTGTTTCCTAATTCTAAAGGGAAACACATTGTCTTGCCGGTATGATTCAGCACTCGAGACACTGCAGTGTGGTATATTAAGCAAAAAATGCAAATACAGTGATGAGGTTGGTTTTGTTTGGCAGCTGGTGTATTCAATAAATGGAAAAGTGTCATGAATAGGTATGTGGTTTGGGCTGATAAGCAGCAAGTAACATTCGCGCCACACAAGTGCCAGGCAATGACCATCTCCAACAAGCGAGAGTTTAACCACCGCCCCTTGACATTCAACAGCATTACCATCGCCAAATCCCCCACCATCAACATCCTGGGGGTCACCATTGACCAGAAACTTAACTGGACCAGACACATAAATACTGTGGCAACAAGAGCAGGTCAGAGGCTGAGTATTCTGGGTCTCACCTCTCCCCAAAGCCTTTCCACCATCTACAAGGCACAAGTCACGAGTGTGATGGAATACTCTCCACTTGCCTGGATGGGTGCAGCTCCAGCAACACAAGAAGCTCGACACCATCCAGGACAAAGCAGCCGCTTGATTGGCACCCCATCCACCACCTCCAACACTCACTCCCTCCACCACCGGTGCACCGTGGCTGCAGTGTGTACCATCTACAAGATGCACTGCAGCAACTCGCCAAGGCTTCTTCGACAGCACCTCCCAAACCCACGACCTCTACCACCTAGAAGGACAAGGGCAGCAGGCGCATGGGAACACCACCACCTCCACGTTCCCCTCCCAGTCACACACCATCCTGACTTGGAAATATATCGGCCGTTCCTTCATCGTCGCTGGGTCACAATCCTGGAACTCCCTCCCTAACAGCACTGTGGGAGCACCTTCACCACACGGACTGCAGCGGTTCAAGAAGGCGGCTCACCACCACCTTCTCAAGGGGCAATTAGGGATGGGCAATAAATGCTGGCCTTGCCAGTGACGCCCACATCCCGAGAATGGAGAAAAAAATAATTAATGGAATCAAAACCAAAACAGACTGCATCGAATTGATGACTCTTGTTCACATCTTTCAACTTTATGTGTACTTTGATCCTCTGAACTTTAAATATACTATAATAGTGTCAGCTGTGGCTCAGTGGATAGCACCCTCGCCTCTGAGTCAGAAGGTTGTGGGTTCAAGTCCCATTCCAGGGACTGGAGCACATAAATCTAGGCTGACACTTCAGTGCAGTGCTGACGGAGTGCTGCACTGTCGGAGGGGTAATACTGAGGGAGTGCTGCACTGTTGGAGGGGCAGTACTGAGGGAGTGCTGCACTGTCAGAGGGGCAGTACTGAGGGAGCGCCACACTGTCGGAGGGGCAGTACTGAGGGAGTGCTGCATTGTTGGAGGTGCAGTACTGAGGGAGCGCTGCACTGTCAGAGGGGCAGTACTGAGGGAGTGCTGCACTGTCAGAGGGTCAGTGCTGAGGGAGCGCCTCACTGTCGGAGGGGCAGTACTAAGGGAATGCTGCATTGTCGGAGGGGCAGTACTGAGGGAATGTCTTTTGGATAAGATGTTAAACTGAGGCCCCGTCTGCTTTCTCAGATGGATGTAAAAGATCTCATGGCACTATTTCGAAGAAGAGCAGGGGAGTTCTCCCTTGTGCCGTGGGGCCAATATTTATCCCTCAACCAACATCAGTAAAACAGGTTATCTGGTCATTATCACATTGCTGCTAGTGGAATCTTAATGTGTGCAATTTGGCTGCTGTGTTTCCCACATTACACATTACAACAGTGACACACTCCAAAAAAAGTACTTCATTGGCTGTAAATCACCACACATTCTTTATCCTCATTCTGTTGAAATCAATATTCTCTCACTCACTTTTCCCAGGATTTTTAAATGTTGCGACTGATTTCCTCCCTCAGTCTTGCGACAATCTACGTGCTTTTAAAACCCAATCTTAGTACAATCGAGTCGTTGCTTTCCTGACGTACCTATTCTTTCCAACCCTGCCGCTGACCCTGGCTCTTCATCTTGTTTCCGCAATTTTCAACAATGTACGACTAACTCCCCAACCTGGGTTTTAATCATCTTCAGGAATCGTATCTTACTCTTCCTTTGATCTCTTTGGAGGAACATTCTCGTGCGCTGATGCATTTCTGACCGGTGCTGCAGTCATAGAACAGCCAGGTTCAGTTTCAGGTCTGAGAACGCCAGAGTTGGAAGGAAGGTAGCACTCAGGAACTCCGTACGTTTGAAGGAACAGGGATCATAAAACACAATGGACTCTACATGCTGCTTCCTGAGAGAGGATAGAGGCTCTGACAGCACCATCTGAGTGTCAACCCATCGCACCAGCTCCCTCTCTCCCGTAGTAGCAACATCACAGATAGAGTGGATAGGAAGGACCTATTTCCCTTGACAGAGGGGTCAACAAAGAAAGGGGCATAGATTTAAACAAATTGGTTGAAGGTTTAGAGGGGATTTGAGGGGAACTTTCTTCACCTAGAATGTGGTGGGGGTCTGGAACTCACTGCCTGAAAGGGAGAAACCCTCACCACATTTAAAAAGTACTTGGATGTGCACTTGAAGTGCTGTAACCTACAGGGCTACGGACCGAGAGCTGGAAAGTGGGATTAGGCTGGGTAGCTCTTTGTCATCTGGCACGGACACGATGGGCCGAATGGCCTCTTTTCGTGCTGTAAATTTCTATGATTCTCTGATAATGACAACCATTGAACTTGCAAAGCTACTTCCAGTAGATGGCTCGCGTACCATGCCATGATTGCAGTTATATTGTGGCCCTGGTCAGAGCCTAGTAGGTGTACATTGGGAGAGCTGTGTGCTAGTGTACTGGTGCACGTGTGCTGATCTCTGCTCGTACCAGTAAACTTGAGCGACTTCAATGGAAAAGAAAATCGACGGGGTGTATATCCGATTGTGAGTCACTATGGTCCATTTTGCATGGTGAACAAACCCTCCTGCTCCTATTTCTTATGTTCTTATATTTAAGGTGGAGCTAGTCAGATTTTTGAATGATATAAAAACATAGAAACATAGAAAATAGGTGCAGGAGTAAGCCATTCGGACCTTCGTGCCTGCACCACCATTCAATAAGATCATGGCTGATCATTCACCTCAGTACCCCTTTCCTGCTTTCTCTCCATACCCCTTGATCCCTTTAGCCGAAAGGGCCATATCTAACTCGCTCTTGAATATATCCAATGAACTGGCATCAACAACTCTCTGCGGTAGGGAATTCCACAGGTTAACAACTCTCTGAGTGAAGCAGTTTCTCCTCATCTCGGTCCCAAATGGCTTACCCCTAATTCTTAGACTGTGTCCCCTGGTTCTGGACTTCCCCAACATCGGGAACATTCTTCCTGCATCTAACCTGTCCAGTCCCGTCAGAATTTTATATGTTTCTATGAGATCCCCTCTCATCCTTCTAAACTCCAGTGAATACAGGCCCAGTCGATCCAGTCTCTCCTCATATGTCAGTCCTGCCATCCCAGGAATCAGTCTGGTGAACCTTCGCTGTACTCCCTCAATAGCAAGAACGTCCTTCCTCAGATTAGGAGACCAAAACTGAACATAATATTCCAGGTGAGGCCTCACCAAGGCCCTGTACAACTGCAGTATGACCTCCCTGCTCCTATACTCAAATCCCCGAGCTATGAAGGCCAACATGCCATTTGCCTTCTTCACTGCCTGCTGTACCTATATGTCAACTTTCAATGACTGACGTACGATGACACCCAGGTCTCGCTGCACCTCCCCTTTTCCTAATCTGCCGCCATTCAGATAATATTCTGCCTTCGTGTTTTTGCCACCAAAGTGGATAACCTCACATTTATCCACATTATATTGCATCTGCCATGCGTTTGCCCATTCACCTAACCTGTCCAAGTCACCCTGCAGCCTTTAGCGTCCTCCTCACAGCTCACACCGCCACCCAGTTTAGTGTCATCTGCGAACATGGAGATAATGCACTCAATTCCCTCATCCAAATCATTAATGTATATTGTACATAGCTGGGGTCCCAGCACTGAGCCCTATGGCACCCCACTAGTCACTGCCTGCCATTCTGAAAAGGACCCGTTTATCCTGACTCTCTGCTTCCTGTCTGCCAACCAGTTCTCTATCCACGTCACTACATTACCCCCAATACCATGTGCTTTAATTTTGCACACCAATCTCTTGTGTGGGACCTTGTCAAAAGCCTTTTGAAAGACCAAATACACCGCATCCACTGGTTCTCCCTTGTCCACTCTACCAGTCACATCCCCCCAAAATTCTAGAAGATTTATCAAGCAGGATCTCCCTTTCATAAATCCATACTGACTTGGACCGATCCTGTCACTGCTTTCCAAATGTGCTGCTATTTCATCTTTAATAATTGATTCCAACATTTTCCCCACTACTGATGTCAGGCTAACCGGTCTATAATTACCTGTTTTCTCTCTCCCTCCTTTCTTAAAAAGTTTTGTTATATTAGCTACTCTCCAGTCCATAGGAACCGATCCAGAGTCGATAGACTGTTGGAAAATGATCACCAATGCATCCACTATTTCTAGGGCTAATTCCTTAAGTACTCTGGGATGCAGACTATCAGGCCTTCAATCCCATCAATTTCCCTAGCACAATTTTCCGCAGTTCCTCCTTCTCACTAGACCCTCGGTCCCCTAGTATTTCCGGAAGGTTATTTGTGTCTTCCTTCGTGAAGACAGAACCAAAGTATTTGTTTAACTAGTCCGCCATTTCTCTAAAAGTGAGTTCTCAGGTGACTGAACTGTCCAATACGAGAACCACAGTCCCTGTCACAGGTGAGACAGATAGTGGTTGAGGGAACGGGTGGGTGGGACTGGTTTGCCGCACGCTCCTTCCGCTGCCTGCGCTTGGTTTCTGCATGCTCTCGGCGACGAGACTCGAGGTGCTCAGCGCCTTCCCGGATGCTCTTCCTCCACTTAGGACGGTCTTTGGCCAGGGACTCCCAGGTGTTGGTGGGGATGTTGCACTTTATCAAGGAGGTTTTGAGGGTGTCCTTGAAACATTTCCTCTTCCCACCTGGGGATCGCTTGCCGTGTAGGAGTTCTGAGTAGAGCGCTTGCTTTGGGAGTTTCCTGTCGGGCATGCGGACAATGTGGCCTGCCCAACGGAGCTGGTCGAGTGTGGTCAGTGCTTCAATGCTGGGGATGTTGGCCTGAGCGAGAACACTAACATTGGTGCGTCTATCCTCCCAAAGGATATATAGGGAGTCAAGGGTTATGGGGAGCGGGCAGGGAAGTGGAGCTGAGGCCAGGATCAGATCAGCCATGATCTTATTAAATGGCAGAGCAGGCTTGAGGGGCCAAATGGTCTATTCCTGCTCATATTTCTTATGTTCTTATGTTCCCCCAATTATTTTGACAGTGGAGGCAGGTGCACCTGCTTTTTCCAGACATTCAGAAAGACTTTGCTTAAGCTTCTAAAACACTCAGGATGTGCAAAGGCTCACTTGAAACATCTTAAAAACCTCGCAAGGCACAGTACTGGAGATATATTCCACACGCAAGATCCTGCAAATCCCCTGGGAGGACAGACACATCATTAGCGTCCTCGACCAGACCAACATCCCCAGCATCGAAGCACTGACCACACTCGATCAGCTCCGTTGGGTGGGCCACATTGTCCACATGCCAGACACGAGACTCCCAAAGCAAGCGCTCTACTCGGAACTCCTTCACGGCAAACGAGCCAAAGGTGGGCAGCGGAAACGTAACAAGAACACCCTCAAAGCCTCCCTGATAAAATGCGACATTCCCCACTGACACCTGGGAGTCCCTGGCCAAAGACCGCCCTAAGTGGAGGAAGAGCATCCGGGAGGGCGCTGAGCACCTCGAGTCTCATCGCCGAGAGCATGCAGAAACCAAGCGCAGGCAGCGGAAGGAGCGTGCGGCAAACCAGTCCCACCCACCCCTTCCCTCAACGACTATCTGTCCCACCTGTGACAGGGACTGTGGTTCTCGTATTGGACTGTTCAGTCACCCAAGGACTCATTTTTAAGAGTGAAAGCAAGTCTTCCTCGATTCCGAGGGACGGCCTATGATGATGATGATGATGATGATATTCCACAGGGAGCTTCCCTGGTGTTATGCCCATGAATCACATCCACCCTGGGCTCTGGAGTCACTCTATCATGTCAGTACCACTGCAAAGTGATAATCATTCGCCAACAATGTAAAGCTGACAGTAGCTCGCTTTTGCCATATAAATCTGCACAACTGTGTCAATAATTTTACTCAATGTTCAATTATATACCGCTGCAGAGAGCTGCCTCAGCAAAAGTCAGCATGACTAACTCACTTACTTGTGCAAGCATTAAGACTTATTTAAAATTAAATGCTGAACTAATTAAAGTCAGGATCTGATAAGGGATGAATGCTGGATCGGCCTACACTGCAGTTTCGTGTCCACGGCGCTAGCCTGAGATTAGCGGAGCTGTGGTATTGGGGTTGTCTCCGACCCCTTAATTATGGTGACGTCTCGAACTCTTCACAATTAAATTTCAATTAAAAACTCACTCGCATTTGCCACAGTAAAACCAGATAATACCCGACACTGGCAGAGCCAATTATCGAGGTGAAGCACTATAATTCTCAAGATAGTCAGGTAAGTTGGAAATAGTCATTCTTACAGAGGTTTGCTGCTTTCCCAGTAGGTTTTAAATTCGCTTTAAAAACTGTTTTGTCAGACATCCGAACGTAAAATGATTGAGTTACCTTCAGGCCGTGAGTCATTTAACGGCAGAGTGAGTGGGGCTTTAGAGAGAGTTTATTTATTTGAAAATATTGAACCAAGGCAGCCCAGTGAGAGCTGTTCCTTCAGGCGGGACTCACACAAGAACCTTCTTGCCTGCAGCACAGTCAACTCCCACCAAGAACTAGCTGCATCCCACAGAGGGATAGCCCAGAAACAGAGAGCATACTGCCTCCGGTTCCACATGCTGGAATTACCCTTCACTGGAATATGGGGAGAAGTGAAATGTTAGAAACAAGCAGCATGTAGGCGAAATGCCAATACCAACCTCTGTTAACTGTGACAAATCATCAACTCATTTCTAAAGCTCACCTTACTCATGTGTCAGCCGCAGCTCAATGGGTAGTACTCTGTGGGAGGGGCCAGGAGTGAGCACTCTCTGGGTGGGAGGGGCCAGGAGTGAGCACTCTCTGGGTGGGTGGGGCCAGGAGTGAGCACTCTCTGGGTGGGAGGGGCCAGGACTGAGCATTCTATAAGTGGGAGGGTCCAGGAGTATGCACTCTCTGGGTGGGAGGGGCCAGGACTGAGCACGCTATCAGTGGGAGGGGCCAGGAGTGAGCACTCTCTGAGTGGGAGGGGCCAGGAGTGAGCACTCTCTGGGTGGGAGGGGCCAGGAGTGAGCACTCTGAGTGGGAGGGGCCAGGAGTGAGCAGTCGCTGAGTGGGAGGGGCCAGGAGTGAGCACTCTCTTGGTGGGAGGAGCTAGGAGTGAGCACCCTCTGAGTGGGAGGGGCCAGGAGTGAGCACTCTCTGAGTGGGAGGGGCCAGGAGTGAGCACTCTCTGAGTGGGAGGAGCTAGGAGTGAGCACTCTCTGAGTGGGAGGGGCCAGGAGTGAGCACTCTCTGGGTGGGAGGGGCCAGGAGTGAGCACTCTCTTGGTGGGAGGGGCCAGGAGTGAGCACTCTCTTGGTGGGAGGAGCTAGGAGTGAGCTCTCGGTGGGAGGGGCCAGGAGTGAGCACTCTCTGGGTGGGAGGAGCTAGGAGTGAGCAGGTGCTGCTGATTACTGCAGAAGTTGGAGTCAGTTTGTAAAAAGTTGGTGGTGGGTGTTTGGGTTGTTTTTTTTCCAAATTTGAGGGCTGTTTTGGCCCATAAACATCAGCCAGATGCTACTGAGAGGCCGGGAGTGCCAGGCCCATCACAGGACAATGCTCCCAGTGTGAATTTAATCAGGGGAGAGAATGTCTTGAGAAGGGAGAATAAAAGGCCCAAAGATTTGGGCCGGGACCCCAGGAGGTTTGGGAAAGAAAACACGGTGGTGGTTCACTGCCTGGATAAGGAGATGCGAGCTTGGAGTATCATACAGGTTGTACACGAAGACTGCGGGGAGGGAAGTTGCTTTGCCTGCCGACCAAAGCCGAATGTTGGGTTTGAAGTGGCGGTCAGTGGGCGAGAGGAGGTGGAAAGACTTTTACTGAGCCTGAAGGTTGATGAGAAGTACTTGGATGTATCTCTGCTGTATTCCAAAGAGGTGGTAGTTTCATTCTTAAACCTGCCGGTTTATCTTGTGGACAATGTGCTGATAAAAAAAGTTGGAGTCATGGGACATTAAATTTTGCTCAGTAATAAAGAGGAGATACTATCCTGGAACGGGGGTAGCTGATGGAACCCGTTATGTAACAGTGCGGTTCCCAGAGGGGGTGAAGTCATTACCCTACAGCATGAAATTTGAGCCAATGGAAGGAGTGCGGTACTTCCGGGTTCTGCATGATAACCAGGTGAAGGTTTGCTATTACTGTCTTGGACACGACCATTTAGTCAGAAGCTGTCCAGACCTGTACTGTTATAACTGTGGCAAGTCTGGACACATCGCTCGGAACTCTGCAAGGCAGCGAGCTGTGCGGTTTGTCGCAAAGGCCCCACCCGCTGGGAATGTGAGGCAGAGGGAAGCTCCTTGAGTGACGAGGAGATGGGAGAAGGAGCAGGAGGTGTGAGTGGAGCGGCCGGAGGAGCGGAGCAGGCGGAGGACACAGCCGCCGAACAGAATGAGAAAAGAGCGCAAGAAGAGGCATAAAATTGCGGAGTAGAGAACAGGATGGAGATGGTGGCATACACACCAAGTACGGTGGCAAAGGGCAATGTCAGCAGAGGACAGCTCGGGTCAAGGACAGATGGAGCCATAATATGGCTCGTCTCTGCCTAAAGAATCGGGTGTCCGTTGGGGGTGCGAGGTTCAGGGTAAGTACTCCAAAGAGAGACAGGAAGTTATACATCTTATGGAGCAGGAAGGAGCAAGTCGAGGAGAGGGTGCAAGAGGCAGGAGCCTTAAAGGGGCAGCAGGACGGGAGCGGGGAGACAAAGAAGCCAAAAAGGGAGCAAGATGGGTGGAGACGCGCCGTTGTCCCAGAGAGAGAGAGGACACGGGGAGCAAGGGTCAGCGGCGGAGGTGAGGCCGAAGGGAGTGGCACTGTTGGAGAAACCATGTTAGCAGGAGGACTCTCTCAGGGAGATTCTGTATCTGACTGGGAACAGAGACGGGAGATTACAGAAGAGCTCGAGAGTGAGGAGTCAGAGGGGGATGGAGACCTGGAGGTGGGGAGTGGGGGCCATCATGTGGAAAGGGAAAGGTTAGTGAGGGGCAGAGGGCGGGAGAAGGGGCAGCCCCTTGGCCTAAACCTAATGTAAGGAAGAGGCTGAAATGGCAGGGAAGGTTCAAACAGGAGGTGAAAAAGAGCTGGAGGCTGCAGGAGAAAGCAACAGCTGCCCAAAAAGTTGGGAAGGAGCATGAGAGGAGGGAAGAGCCGGAGATTAAATGATGGGGGGGATTCGGAGCCATGATTACATTGATCTCGATTAATGAGAACGGACTGAGTGGGGAGAAGATATTGCAGCAGTTGTTGCAGTGTCTTAAAGGCACGGACTTGTTGGCCCCAAGTTTCCACATGATTTGCTCCTGATTTTTAGGAGCAACTGGTGGAGAATGGACTATCTTAGAAATCGGAATTCTCCACATTTAGTTTTCTGCAGTTCTAGTCAGGTAGAACAGTTTCACTTTGGAACAGAATTTTTTTTTCAAAAGGGGGCGTGTCCGGATTTGAAAGTTTCCACAGTGAAAACGTACTCCAGACTAACTTAGAATGAAGCAAGTGAAGATTTTTGTACGCTTGAAAAAAACCTTGTCTACACTTTAAAAAATTAGGCGTCGGGAACGAGGTGGGGGGGGGAGTGGCGGGGGGGGGGGGGAAGGGAAGTCATTAAATTCTACAATCAATCCATAGTTATACTTGTACAAATATTATACAAGTAAATCCAACCTGAATAAAAATTTATAAGCAAAGAAAAGATTAAATAAACCATGTTCCTACCTGTGTGAAAGTGCTTCAGGCAGGCCTTTCAGGCAGAGGTGTGGCGTCGGTCTCCACGGCAGCGGCAGGCAGCAAGCAGCCTTCGAGCTGAGCTGCGGTGCTTGAGGCAGGCCTTCATTCCCCGCGAAGATGCAGCACCCGGACGGACGTGAGGCCATTCGGCCATGGGATATCAGCGGCGTCAGTGGCTGGCCGGCAGCCGAAGATACAGCAGCAGCCTTCGAGCTGTGAGGGGGACTGAGGCCATTTGGACAGGGAGAGGCAGCCATCGACATCTTTATATTTAAATTTGCAGAATGGGTGCACCACATATTATGCAATGGTTTGCTTCCTCGTGCAAGAAATTCTTTGTTCTTGGTGGAAGTTGATCCATTGCAAAGTTGAATTGGCACTTTTATTTCTCCAAACACACAGTCCTTAATTTGCAGGCACCGGTTCTGCAAGTTTAGCAGTGAAAAGCTGAACTCACTGATTTCAGCAGGTGATTTATTCAGCAGTGCTGCTAAAAGCACTCCCTCACACACAGAAATATCAAGAAAATTAAAATACAAGCCTTTGCAGGGGTCCAAGAAACAAATCTTCACTTTTTCTGCAGCACTTTTAAAAAATGGCCGAGTGCCAATGTTTACTTCAGACTGCGCGTGCGCGAACGCTCCAACGCGCACGCGCAGGGTTGCCAGCACCAAGAAGCCTCATTTGAATTGTACCCGCTCCTTCCTACTTACAAAATCGGCGCGAGTGGTAGGCTCCGCCCCCTGTGCGCCGTGCCAAGCAGACATCGAGCTCCAAGGAGCTCGAGAATACCGCATTTTTTTTTAGGCGCCGTTTTCGGCGCGAAAAACAGGCGCCCAGTTCTGAGGTGTGCCTTTTTCGCCGCGTGTGGAAACTTGGGGCAGTTGTATCTGCAATAAAATATTTTGGGATGAGGATATCCTAGAAAGAATTCAGAAGGTTTGGTTACGATCAATTTTTAAAGAACAATAGATTAATATGTTATGGGAGACAAATTAAACATCAGATTTTGATGTTAATGTGTTGGAGGAACGGCTGTGCAGAGTGGTGGACAGGATTTGTATGATACAGTGGAATGATTGTGGTATTGTAAATGGTTTTTATGTTGAATAAATAATATATATTTTTTAAAGTGGGCGACACCCTTGCCTCTGAGTCAGGAGGTTGTGGGTTCAAGACCCACTCCAGGGACTTGAACATAAAAATCTCGACTGACACTCCAGTGCAGTGCTGAGGGAGTGCTGCACTGTCTGAGGTGCCGTCTTTCGGATGAGACATTAAACCGAGGCCCCGTCTGCTCTCTCAGGTGGACGTAAAAGATCCCTTGGAACTATTTTGAAGAAGAGCAGGGGGAGTTATCCCCGGTGTCCTGGGGCCAATATTCATCCCTCAATCAACATCACTAAAACAGATTATCTGGTCATTATCACATTGCTGTTTGTGGGAGCTTGCTGTGTGCAAATTGACTGCAGTGTTTCCCACATTACAGTGACTACACCCCAAAAATACTTAATTGGCTGTAAAGCGCTTTGAGACATCTGGTGGTCATGAAAGGCGCTATACAAATGCAAGTCTTTCTTTAAAGCACCTATCACTAAGACAGCATTTGAAATAAAGTAAATGAGTTGACAGCACAAATCATAACAAATGGGTATGATTTGGTGGCCATTACAGAAACGTGGTTGCAGGGTGGCCAAGACTGGGAATTAAACATACAGGGGTATCTGACGATTTGGAAAGATAGACAAGAAGGGAAAGGAGGTGGGGTAGCTCTGTTAATAAAGGATAGTAGGGCAGTTGTGAGAGATGATATTGGCTCTAATGAATAAAATGTTGAATCATTGTGGGTGGAGATTAGAGATAGTAAGGGGAAAAAGTCACTGGTGGGCGTAGTTTATAGGCCCCCAAATAATAACTTCACAGTGGGGCGGGCAATAATCAAGGGAATAATGGAGGCATGTGAAAAAGGAATGGCAGTAATCATGGGGGATTTTAACCTACATATCAATTGGTCAAATCAAATCGCACGGGGTAGCCTGGAGGAGGAATTCATAGAATGGATACGGGACTGTTTCTTAGAACAGTATGTTACAGAACCTACAAGGGAGCAAGCTATCTTAGATCTGGTCCTGTGCAATGAGACAGGAATAATAAACGATCTCATAGTAAAAGATCCTCGCGGAATGAGTGATCACAGTATGGTTGAATTTGTAATACAGATTGAGGGTGAGGAAGTAGTGTCTCAAACGAGCGTACTAAGCTTAAACAAAGGGGACTACAGTGGGATGAGGGTAGAGTTGGCTAAAGTAGACTGGAAACACAGACTAAACGGTGGCACAATTGAGGAACAGTGGAGGACTTTTAAGGAGCTCTTTCATAGTGCTCAACAAAAATATATTCCAGTGAAAAAGATGGGCGGCAAGAGAAGGGATAACCAGCCGTGGATAACCAAGGAAATAAAGGAGAGTATCAAATTAAAAACCAATGCGTATAAGGTGGCCAAGGTTAGTGGGAAAATAGAAGATTGAGAAAATTTTAAACGACATCAAAGAATGACTAAGAAAGCAATAAAGAAAGGAAAGATCGATTACGAAGGTAAACTTGCGCAAAACATAAAAACGGATAGTAAAAGCTTTTACAGATATATAAAACGGAAAAGAGTGACTAAAGTAAATGTTGGCCCCTTAGAAGATGAGAAGGGGAATTTAATAATGGGAAATGTGGAAATGGCTGAGACCTTAAACAATTATTTTGCTTCGATCTTCACAGTGGAAGACACAAAAACCATGCCAAAAATTGCTGGTCACAGGAATGTGGGAAGGGAGGACCTTGAGACAATCACTATCACTACGCGGGTAGTGCTGGACAGGCTAATGGGACTCAAGGTAGACAAGTCCCCTGGTCCTGATGAAATGCATCCCAGGGTATTAAAAGAGATGGCGGAAGTTATAGCAGATGCATTCGTTATAATCTACCAAAATTCTCTGGACTCTGGGGAGGTACCAGCGGATTGGAAAGCAGCTAATGTAACGCCTCTGTTTAAAAAAAAGGGGGCAGACAAAAGGCAGGTAACTATAGGCCGGTTAGTTTAACATCTGTAGTGGGGAAAATGCTTGAAACTATCATTAAGGAAGAAATAGCGGGACATCTAGATAGGAATAGTGCAATCAAGCAGACGCAGCATGGATTCCTGAAGGAGAAATCATGTTTAACTAATTTACTGGAATTCTTTGAGGATATAACGAGCATGGTGGATAGAGGTGTACCGATGGATGTGGTGTATTTAGATTTTCAAAAGGCATTCGATAAAGTGCCACACAAAAGGTTACTGCAGAAGATAAAGGTACGCGGAGTCAGAGGAAATATATTAGCATGGATAGAGAATTGGTTGGCTAACAGAAAGCAGAGAGTCGGGATTAATGGGTCCTTTTTGGGTTGGAAATCGGTGGTTAGTGGTGTGCCACAGGGATTGGTGCTGGGACCACAACTGTTTACAATATACATAGATGACCTGGAAGAGGGGACAGAGTGTAGTGTAACAAAATTTGCAGATGACACAAAGATTAGTGGGAAAGCGGGTTGTGTAGAGAACACAGAGAGGCTGCAAAGAGATTTAGATAGGTTCAGCGAATGGGCTAAGGTTTGGCAGATGGAATACAATGTCGGAAAATGTGAGGTCATCCACCTTGGGGGGGGAAAAAACCAGTAAAAGGGAATATTATTTAAATGGGGAGAAATTACAACATGCTCTGGTGCAGAGGGACCTGGGGGTCCTTGTGCATGAAACTCTTTTTGGAGTTCACCTGCAAAACATAAAACATTAAACGGTGCCACCCGACCTGGGTGACACTCCAGACATTTACAAGGCCCTTTTTTTTTTTCCCCCCCTTTTTTTTGTTTTTTTTTGTCTTTTTCTTTTTTTGGTTTTTTTTTGGGCACTAAAATCACAATTTTCCCCAGTGCCCCCTATAAAAGGGAAGGGGGACACTAAAAGCACCGGCAATTAAAACAAATTAAACTTAAAAACGTAAAATCAAATAAAAATTTGGTTGCCGGGCGTGATGATGCACTCCAGTCCCTCCGGTGCCCACCTCTCGCGGAAGGCCGCGAGCGTACCGGTGGACACCGCGTGCTCCATCTCCAAGGACACCCTGGACCGGATGTAAGAGCGGAAGAGAGGCAGGCAGTCAGGTTGAACGACCCCCTCGACCGCCCGCTGCCTGGACCGGCTGATGGCACCCTTGGCCGTGCCCAGGAGCAGTCCTACGAGGAGGCCTTCGGACCTACCCGCTCCCCTCCGCACAGGGTGCCCAAAGATCAGGAGAGTGGGACTGAAGTGCAGCCAGAATTTCAGGAGCAGCCCCTTCAAATAATGGAACAGGGGCTGCAACCTCGTGCACTCAATAAAAACATGGAACACGGACTCCTCCAGACCGCAGAAATTGCAGGCGGCCTGGGAGTCCGTGAACCGGCTTAAAATTTTGTTGCACGGCACTGCTCCGTGCACCACCCTCCAGGCCAAGTCCCCGATGAATAGTGGGAGGACCCCTGCGTAGAGTGCCCTCCATCGGGGACCCCCGCCTCCTCCGGACGGCAAGATGGTACGCCATGGCGTGTCCGGACGGCCGGCGAGGATGGCAAAGTTGAGGGTGTGCAGGAGCAGCCCGTACAGGAAACCCCTCCGCGCGGAACTGAAAGGCACGGAGGGGATTTCCCCGAGGCGGCTCAAGTTGTGAGGCGCCGGCCCCCGAGGGAGGTTCCGGGGTTTGGCGCCGATGAGGAATTCCGTCCGGACGGGGGTCAGTTCGGACGGGATCTCCCCACGTGCTTGAGCCTCCTCGATGCACCTAATGGAGTCAGGGCCCAGAGCTGTTTTTAGCGACTCGATGGCATCGGCCGCGTGGCGGACGTTGGCAGAGTTTAGACGCCGCGCCAGCGTGTCTGGCGCCATCCAGCCCACTCCTCCGCCATCGAGCAGGTCCCTGACCCTGGTCACCTCACCAGCCACAGCCCTCTCTTCCGACCGCCACATGAAACCTCGGCCGTGGAGGTACGGATTCCCGAGCAGCGGCTCCTGCAGGACGGCCGCCACTCCAGCCGGCGGAGAGCTGCGCTTGGTGGAGACTTTGTTCCAGACCCTGATGAGTTCCCTGTAAAAGACAGGCAGCTCCCGGAGGGCGGTCCTGGCACCCCCCAAGTTCACAAACAGGAGCTGCGTGTCATAATTGAGGTCGCGCTGCTGGCGGAAGAAATACCTCGCCAGAGCACACCACATAGGAGGGGCTCAACGTAAAGGTATCTCTGCAGGGTCTGAAGACGGAAAGTCGCGAGCTGGGCGCTGACGCACACCAACGACTGACCGCCCTCCTCAAGTGGGAGACTCAAGACCGCGGCAGAGACCCAGTGCTTCCTGTTGTTCCAGAAGAAGTCCACCAGCTTCTTCTGTATCTTGGCGACAAACGCAGGGGGAGGGGTCAAAGTGACCAGCCGGTACCACAACATTGCGGCCACCAGCTGGTTTATGACTAGCGCTCAACCCCTGCAGGACAGCACTCGGAGCAGTCCTGTCCAGCGCCCTAGGCGAGCGGCGACCTTGGCCTCCAGCTCCTGCCAGTTCGCCGGCCAGGCTCCCTCGTCGGGGCTAAGGTAGACTCCCAGATAGAGGAGATGGGTCGTGCTCCAGGCAAAAGGCCTGAGCTCCTCCGGCAGGGAGTCCACCCGCCACTGACCCACCAGGAGTCCGGAACATTTCTCCCAGTTGATCCTGGCGGAGGACGCGGCTGAGTAAATCTCCTGGCACTCACGCATCCTCCGCAGGTCAGCGGGATCCTCTACCGCGAGGAGCACGTCATCGGCGTAAGCCGAGAGGACGACCTCCACGCCCGGCCCTTGCAGAGCCAGTCCCGTCAACCTCGTCCGCAAGAGGCGCAGGAAAGGCTCCACGCAAACGGCGTATAACTGGCCGGACATGGGGCATCCCTGGCGCACCCCTCTCCTAAAGCGAAGGGGCGCCGTCAAGGACCCGTTAACCTTAATCAGACACTCCGCGGCGGCGTACAAAAGTCGGATCCGAGCGACGAAATGCGTCCCGAACCCGAAAGCGCGCAGAGTTCCGAGCAGATAGTCGTGATCCACCCTGTCGAACGCCTTCTCTTGGTCGAGGGATAGGAAGGCGACCGACAGACCAGCCTCCTGGGAACAATGGATGAGGTCCCGGACCAGATGGATGTTATCGTGGATTGTCCGGCCCGGGACCGTGTAGGACTGGTCGGGGTGGATCATGTGGTCCAGCACGGCACCAAGGCGAGCAGACATCGCCCTGGCGAAGATTTTGTAGTCCATGCTGAGGAGGGAGACCGGGCACCAGTTCTTAAGGAGGCGGAGATCGCCCTTCTTAGGCAGCAGGACGATGACTGCCCTGCGCCAAGAGAGGGGCATCTCCCCGGTCGCCAGACTTTCCCCCAGGACCCGCGCGTAGTCGCCCCCCAGGACGTCCTAGAACGCCCTGTGGAACTCCACGGTCAGCCCGTCCAGCCCCGGGGATTTTCCCCTCGAGAGCCGGGCGAGGGCACCGGTCAGCTCCGCCAGGCTTAGCGGAGCTTCCAGATTTTCGGCGCCCTCCGGGCTGACCTTCGGCAGGTCCTCCCACAAAACTCTACGCGCTTCCTCGCTGGACGGATCCGGAGAGAACAGAGCCCCGTAATATTCACGGGCCCTGTTGTTGACGCCCTCCGGATCCGAGACGAGAGAGCCGTCGTCGGCCAGCAGCGTCAAGAGCTGCTTACGGACACTCTGCCTTTTTTCCAGCGAGTAGAAGAAGGGGGAGCCGCGGTCCAGATCCCGCAGGAACCGGATCCGCGACCTCACGAATGCGCCTCGGGACCCGACGAGCTGCAGGTCCTTCAGCGCGGCCTTCTTCGCTTCGTACACCGTCCGCAGGGCCGGGTCCTGGACGACTTGACCGAGACGGGCTTCCAGGTCGAGCACCTCTTTTTCTAGGCGCCCGACTCTGGCCGCCCGCCTCTTGGTCGACCCCCTCGCGTACTCTTGACAGAAGACGCGGACGTGAGCCTTGCCCACGTCCCACCATAGCCTCAAGGAGGGGAAGCCCCCCTGCTTCCTTCTCCAGTCGGACCAGAATCGACGGAACGAGTCCTGGAAACGCACGTCCTCCAGCAGCCGGTTGTTAAAGTGCCAGTACGTGGACCCCGTCCTCGCGCGGAGCGAAGCGAGCTCCGCCCACACCAGGTGGTGGTCCGAACATGGCACCGGTCGCATGGAGGCCGCCGGGACGCAGGAAACGTACGCCCGAGACACGTAAAGGCGGTCGACTCTAGACCATCCAACTCCAGGCCTCACCCAAGTAAAGGCGCTGGAGTCGGGGTGGAGATTTCGCCAGACGTCCACCAAGTCGAAGGACCCGACCAGGTCCCTCAACTTCTCCATCGCCGTCATGCACTGCGGGGCACCGGAGCGGTCCCTCGCCTCGAGGGTGCAGTTAAAATCCCCCCCGAGGACAATGCAGTCGCCGACGTCGACGGAGCCAAGAAGAGCGGACACCTCTTCAAAGAAGCGCGTTTGCTGCGGGCCGGGATGAGGGGCGTACACGTTCACGAGATGGAGCGGCACGTCCCCCAGGCGAACCGTTACGTGCAGCAAGCGGCCTGGCACGGGCTCCTCGACCCCCAAGATCTCCGGCTGAAAATGCGGGCCCAGCAAGATGGCCACCCCACTAGAAATGGCGGTGAGGTGGCTCATGCGGACCTCTCCTTGCCATTCCAGGAGCCACGTGGCTTCGTCTCCCGGAACGGTGTGGGTTTCTTGCAGGAAGCACACCGCATATTTCCCCTCCCGCAGGAGCGAAAAATTGTCAAATCTACGGCGTGCCCCTCTGCCGCCGTTGATGTTGAGGCTGGCTATGGTTATCTTCATGGCAAAAGCATAGTGCAACCTCTACCTTAACCTATTGTGGGGGAGGGAGCGGAGTCTTTTGTTGAACTCCGCTCCTTCAGCAGCCCAGCGAGGAACTTTTTGAGCCGGCGCAGCTCAAGGCCTTGAGCCTTTAATAAGGGCCTGCCCGCGGCCATGGTTTTAGCGGCGGCGCGGACGGACGCGACGAGCAGCCCCGGCTCGGACCATCTTTCCAGGGCCAGACGGGCTTGGTCGCGGCGACCCCGGCACTGGACCAAAAAGTCCCGGAGTTCCTCTGCGGGAATGAGGAGGGTCTCAGTGGCGGCCGCGAGCAGATCCACCGCCTCACTGGCGATGGACTCGAGATCTTCACCCGCGTCCTCCACCGAGTCCCCGTCCCCCTCCGGGAGGTCGCCGCTAGCAGCCGGCCCGTCGACCGCACGAGGTACGGCAAACAGCCCGGCCGCTCCAACCGGCCCTGGCTCTGCCCCGATCCCACCCCCAGGATCGTCGGCAGAGGAGTCCCCACTGGGCTCTTTTAAAATTGGTGCTGGGTCAGGAAGCGACAGCGGAAGGGGTTCCCCCTCCACCCCAGGAGCCGGGGAACACGGAGAGACCTGGTAATGTTCCAGGTCCACCAAGTACACCAGCTCCAAAGTAGGGGGCGAGGGTTGTTGTTCTTCCCCCTCCCCGCCGCCTCCCCCCAGCCCAGCGTGTACGGATTCATTAAACTTTTCCATTTTTTCAGTTTCTACCGAGTCGAGCAAATCCCGGGGGAAGTTGGGTATTGGCTGGGCGGGCTCAGGTTCGGCCTTTTCGGCCCCGCCCGCCTCGGTCCCCGGGACGCTCGACCCGGCGGCTACGCATTCTTCCGCGGTCCCCACGCCCCCCACGACAGGCAGATCTTCCATGCCCTCCCCAGGAGGCAGCGGCTGGGCAGCCTCGACTGCCTCACCCTCCCCGGGGAAAGACTCCTCGCGCCTGCAGCGCAATTTGGGGGCGCTGGTGGGGGACGCGGGACACGCGGCGGGCACCGCCTCCTCCGCGGAGGGATGTTGTTCCCCTCCGCCTCATTGGGGCGGTGCCTCCTTTTGTTCCTGGGGGCTCGCGGAGTCAGGGAGACCTCCATGTCTGCCGAGGCCTCCCGCTCCGCCCCCCCCTTTTCCTTTTCTTGCCCGCGCCCGAGCCCCTCTGCGGTATTGGTCAAGGGCTCGGGCACGGGCTCAGGGCACCCCGCGCTCGCCGGTGACGGGGTTGGGCTGAGCGCGGTGGTCAAATTATCTGGCGCACTGAGGGGACCCGCCTCTTGATGTTTTGTCTTCTTCCGCGCCTTCTTTCCGGTCGGACGCTCTCCCTCCCCCCCGCCGGAGGCCTTGAAAACAAAGGCCTCCGACGATGCCCGCGCACCTACGGCTCCCGGTACGCGGACGCAACTAGGGGGAGGGGTGGCGGCGGCGCCAGCCTTGGCCGCCTTCGGTGGTTTGGCGGCCTTGGAGGCGGGGCAGTTCTTGCGAACGTGCCCCACCTCCCTGCAGGCATGGCACCGCACGCCGTCCGACGTCCAGAAGACGCGGTAGGCAGTCCCCTCGTGCACCACATTAAAAGACCCCTCCGTCGTCTCCTCCCTCGCCAGCCGGACAAAGAGCTGGCGGCGGAAGGAGAACACGTGGCGCAGGCTGCTCTCCCTGAGGCCGAGCGGTATGGGGTTGATCCCCGACCTTACCTCCCCCAGTTGTTGTAGGTGAGGGAGGAGGAGCTCAGCGGGAACAAAGGGCGGGACGTTTGAAATGATGACCCTCTGCGCGGTGGCCTCGAGAGGGTCCACCGGCAGGAACGTCCCGCCCACCGTGAGCCCCTTTTCAAGGGCCAGGGACACCGCCCGCTCCGACCCCAGGAAGAACACGGCCTTCCCAGACATCTTGGAGGCTGCGACAATGGCCGAGGGGCCGACTACCCCAGCCATCGCCCGCACGCACTCCTCGATGGTCATTGTGGGGTGAGTGTAGCTCTTGACCCCGTGTTTTTTAGTAATTAATCTAAATGGTGGCAGGGCAGCGGGTGGCGCAGGAGGTGCCGTGGATGTGGACACCGCCTGCGCATACGTCCTTGCTGGCCCTGCCACCGGCGTGGATGGGGTCGCCATCACGGGGTCCCTTTAAGGGCTACACCCACCCCAAAGTCACAGGCCTTAATGGTCTTAATTGGCCTCGTATATTGACTGAGCAGAGGAGCCCTTAATGAGGTACCTCTCCCCTAGTTGGCAATTGGAGAGGGGCCTTGCTCCCTCTGCTCAGTTGTCTTAATTGGTTTTGTTTTTTTTGTAAATTTGGAAGGAAGAGGCCTCAGAGAGAGAGGGGAGAAACAGAGTAGCAGAGAAAGAGAGAGGGGGGTGGGAAGGGGGGGGGGGGGGACTGCGAGGGCAGGTCTCCCCTCGCAGCTGTGGGTGGGTGCACTCCCCAGATGGCAAAACAAAAAGTCTTTGGGGTGGTCTTCAGGTGGGGGGAGAAGATGTCTTCACCTGGGGTAGCTGGAGCCACCAGGCACACACTACTAACGATCTTTTATTGGGTGATTAAGAAAACAATCTTCAGCCTGGTAGCTCCAGCTATCCCAGGCTAGGCAAATGTGGTGGGTGGGGGGGGTTCCAATTGTGGGGGGGGCCTAGTTGTAAGCAAGGCCCCCACACACACTTCCACACACACACACACCCCCCGCGATGTTCCGGCCCTCAGTGGTCTTCTTTCCTCCCCCCACCGATACAACAAAGTCTGTTTGGGGAAATGCACCCACACCCACCTGTAGAATGTTGGGTCCCCCTCCTTCCACACTGGATGTTGTTGGTCTTTTCCCCCTCTCTCCAACTCCTTGCAGAATGGTAAAAAGATGTTAAAAGTTTTCTGTTCTCCTCCTCTCCCTCTGGATAGAAGTTGAAGGTGAAGCCCCTTCCTTCCTTCTGTTCCTGGGCTGGTCTCAGGGCTCTCCAGGCAGGAGCTCAAGTTGATAGCAGCTCCACTCACTGCTCACAGCTCCAACTGAGCAGGACACGCCTCCACTGCTCCACGATTGGTCCTTGTGCATGAAACTCTTTTAGAGTCTACCTGCAAAACATAAACATTAAACTGTGCCACCCGACCTGGGTGACACACCAGACATTTACAAGGCCCTTTTTTCCTTTTTTTGGTTTTTTTTTGTGTTTTTTTTTTTTGTCTTTTTTTGGGCACTAAAATCACAATTTCTCCGGTGCCCCCTATAAAAGGGAAGGGGACACTAAAAGCACCGGCAATTAAAACAAATTAAACTTTAAAACGTAAAATCAAATTAAAATTTGGTTGCCGGGCGTGATGATGCACTCCAGTCCCTCCGGTGCCCACCTCTCGCGGAAGGCCGCGAGCGTACCGGTGGACACCGCGTGCTCCATCTCCAAGGACACCCTGGACCGGATGTAAGAGCGGAAGAGAGGCAGGCAGTCAGGTTGAACGACCCCCTCGACCGCCCGCTGCCTGGACCGGCTGATGGCACCCTTGGCCGTGCCCAGGAGCAGTCCTACGAGGAGGCCTTCGGACCTACCCGCTCCCCTCCGCACAGGGTGCCCAAAGATCAGGAGAGTGGGACTGAAGTGCAGCCAGAATTTCAGGAGCAGCCCCTTCAAATAGTGGAACAGGGGCTGCAACCTCGTGCATTCAATAAAAACATGGAACACGGACTCCTCCAGACCGCAGAAATTGCAGGCGGCCTGGGAGTCCGTGAACCGGCTTAAAAATTTATTGCACGGCACTGCTCCGTGCACCACCCTCCAGGCCATGTCCCCGATGAATAGTGGGAGGACCCCTGCGTAGAGTGCCCTCCATCGGGGACCCCCGCCTCCTCCGGACGGCAAGATGGTACGCCATGGCGTGTCCGGACGGCCGGCGAGGATGGCAAAGTTGAGGGTGTGCAGGAGCAGCCCGTACAGGAAACCCCTCCGCGCGGAACTGAAAGGCACGGAGGGGATTTCCCCGAGGCGGCTCAAGTTGTGAGGCGCCGGCCCCCGAGGGAGGTTCCGGGGTTTGGCGCCGATGAGGAATTCCGTCCGGACGGGGGTCAGTTCGGACGGGATCTCCCCACGTGCTTGAGCCTCCTCGATACACCTAACGGAGTCAGGGCCCAGAGCTGTTTTTAGCGACTCGATGGCATCGGCCGCGCGGCGGACGTTGGCAGAATTTAGGCGCCGCGCCAGCGTGACTGGTGCCATCCAGCCCGCTCCTCCGCCATCGAGCAGGTCCCTGACCCTGGTCACCTCACCAGCCACAGCCCTCTCTTCCGACCGCCACATAAAACCTCGGCCGTGGAGGTACGGATTCCCGAGCAGCGGCTCCTGCAGGACGGCCGCCACTCCAGCCGGCGGAGAGCTGCGCTTGGTGGAGACTTTGTTCCAGACCCTGATGAGTTCCCTGTAAAAGACAGGCAGCTCCCGGAGGGCGGTCCTGGCACCCCCCAAGTTCACAAACAGGAGCTGCGTGTCATAATTGAGGTCGAGCTGCTGGCGGAAGAAATACCTCGCCAGAGCACACCACCTAGGAGGGGGCTCGACGTAAAGGTATCTCTGCAGGGTCTGAAGACGGAAAGTCGCGAGCTGGGCGCTGACGCACACCAACGACTGACCGCCCTCCTCAAGCGGGAGACTCAAGACCGCAGCAGAGACCCAGTGCTTCCTGTTGTTCCAGAAGAAGTCCACCAGCTTCTTCTGTATCTTGGCGACAAACGCAGGGGGAGGGGTCAAAGTGACCAGCCGGTACCACAGCATTGCGGCCACCAGCTGGTTTATGACTAGCGCTCGACCCCTGTAGGACAGCACTCGGAGCAGTCCTGTCCAGCGCCCTAGGCGAGCGGCGACCTTGGCCTCCAGCTCCTGCCAGTTCGCCGGCCAGGCTCCCTCGTCGGGGCTAAGGTAGACTCCCAGATAGAGGAGATGGGTCGTGCTCCAGGCAAAAGGCCTGAGCTCCTCCGGCAGGGAGTCCACCCGCCACTGACCCACCAGGAGTCCGGAACATTTCTCCCAGTTGATCCTGGCGGAGGACGCGGCCGAGTAAATCTCCTGGCACTCACGCATCCTCCGCAGGTCAGCGGGATCCTCTATCGCGAGGAGCACGTCATCGGCGTAAGCCGAGAGGACGACCTCCATGCCCGGCCCTTGCAGAGCCAGTCCCGTCAACCTCGTCCGCAAGAGGCGCAGGAAAGGCTCCACGCAAACGGCGTATAACTGGCCGGACATGGGGCATCCCTGGCGCACCCCTCTCCTAAAGCGAAGGGGCGCCGTCAAGGACCCGTTAACCTTAATCAGACACTCCGCGGCGGCGTACAAAAGTCGGATCCGGGCGACGAAATGCGTCCCGAACCCGAAAGCGCGCAGAGTTCCGAGCAGATAGTCGTGATCCACCCTGTCGAACGCCTTCTCTTGGTCGAGGGATAGGAAGGCGACCGACAGACCAGCCTCCTGGGAACAATGGATGAGGTCCCGGACCAGATGGATGTTATCGTGGATTGTCCGGCCCGGGACCGTGTATGACTGGTCGGGGTGGATCATGTGGTCCAGCACGGCACCAAGGCGAGCAGACATCGCCCTGGCGAAGATTTTGTAGTCCGTGCTGAGGAGGGAGACCGGGCGCCAGTTCTTAAGGAGGCGGAGATCGCCCTTCTTAGGCAGCAGGACGATGACTGCCCTGCGCCAAGAGAGGGGCATCTCCCCGGTCGCCAGACTTTCCCCCAGGACCCGCGCGTAGTCGCTCCCCAGGACGTCCCAGAACGCCCTGTGGAACTCCACGGTCAGCCCGTCCAGCCCCGGGGATTTTCCCCTCGAGAGCCGGGCGAGGGCACCGGTCAGCTCCGCCAGGCTTAGCGGAGCTTCCAGATTTTCGGCGCCCTCCGGGCCGACCTTCGGCAGGTCCTCCCACAAAACTCTGCGTGCTTCCTCGCTGGACGGATCCGGAGAGAACAGAGCCCCGTAATATTCACGGACCCTGTTGTTGACGCCCTCCGGATCCGAGACGAGAGAGCCGTCGTCGGCCAGCAGCGTCAAGAGCTGCTTACGGACACTCTGCCTTTTTTCCAGCGAGTAGAAGAAGGGGGAGCCGCGGTCCAGATCCCGCAGGAACCGGATCCGCGACCTCACGAACGCGCCTCGGGACCCGACGAGCTGCAGGTCCTTCAGCGCGGCCTTCTTCGCTTCGTACACCGTCCGCAGGGCCGGGTCCTGGACGACTTGACCGAGACGGGCTTCCAGGTCGAGCACCTCTTTTTCTAGGCGCCCGACTCTGGCCGCCCGCCTCTTGGTCGACCCCCTCGCGTACTCTTGACAGAAGACGCGGACGTGAGCCTTGCCCACGTCCCACCATAGCCTCAAGGAGGGGAAGCCCCCCTGCTTCCTTCTCCAGTCGGACCAGAATCGACGGAACGAGTCCTGGAACCGCACGTCCTCCAGCAGCCGGTTGTTAAAGTGCCAGTACGCGGACCCCGTCCTCGCGCGGAGCGAAGCGAGCTCCGCCCACACCAGGTGGTGGTCCGAACACGGCACCGGCCGCATGGAGGCCGCCGGGACGCAGGAAACGTACGCCCGAGACACGTAAAGGCGGTCGACTCTAGACCATCCAACTCCAGGCCTCACCCAAGTAAAGGCGCTGGAGTCGGGGTGGAGATTTCGCCAGACGTCCACCAAGTCGAAGGACCCGACCAGGTCCCTCAACTTCTCCATCGCCGTCATGCACTGCGGGGCACCGGAGCGGTCCCTCGCCTCGAGGGTGCAGTTAAAATCCCCCCCGAGGACAATGCAGTCGCCGACGTCGACGGAGCCAAGAAGAGCGGACACCTCTTCAAAGAAGCGCGTCTGCTGCGGGCCGGGATGAGGGGCGTACACGTTCACGAGATGGAGCGGCACGTCCCCCAGGCGAACCGTTACGTGCAGCAAGCGGCCTGGCACGGGCTCCTCGACCCCCAAGATCTCCGGCTGAAAATGCGGGCCCAGAAAGATGGCCACCCCACTAGAAATGGCGGTGAGGTGGCTCATGTGGACCTCTCCTTGCCATTCCAGGAGCCACGTGGCTTCGTCTCCCGGAACGGTGTGGGTTTCTTGCAGGAAGCACACCGCATATTTCCCCTCCCGCAGGAGCGAAAAATTGTCAAATCTACGGCGTGCCCCTCTGCCGCCGTTGATGTTGAGGCTGGCTATGGTTATCTTCATGGCAAAAGCATAGTGCAACCTCTACCTTAACCTATTGTGGGGGAGGGAGCGGAGTCTTTTGTTGAACTCCGCTCCCTCCGCAGCCCAGCGAGGAGTCCCTCGAGCTCGCGCAGCTCAAGGTGCTGCTCCTTTGTCAAGGGCCCGCCCGCGGCCAAGGTTTTAACGGCGGCGCGGACGGACCCCTTGATCAGCTCCGGCTCGGACCATTTTTCCAGGGCCAGTCGGGCTTGGTCGCGGCGACCCCGGCTCTGGGCCAAAAAGTCCCGGAGTTCCTTTGCAGGAATGAGGAGGGCCTCAGCGGCGGCCGCGAGCAGATCCACCGCCTCCCTGGCGGTGGTCTCTAGTTCTTCTCCCGCGTCCCCCACCGAGTCCCCGTCCTCCTCCGGGAGGTGGCCGCCAGCAGCCGGCCCATCGACCGCACAAGGTACGGCAAATGAACCGGCCGCTCCAACCGGCCCTGGCTCTGCCCCGATCCCACCCCCAGGATCGTCGGCAGAGGAGTCCCCACTGGGCTCTTTTAAAAATGGTGCTGGGTCGGGAAATGACAGCGGAAGGGGTTCCCCCTCCGCCCCAGGAACCGGGGAACAAGGAGAGACCCGGCCATAGGAAATCCCCAGGCCCTCCAAGTGCACCAGCTCCAAAGTAAGGGGCGAGGGTGGGTGTTCCTCCCCCTCCCCGCTGCCACCCCCCGGCCCAGCATTTACAGTATCATTAAAATCAGTTGTTTCATTCTCTGCCGGGTCGAGCAAATCCCGGGGGAAGTTGGGTATTGGCTGGGCGGGCTCAGGTTCGGCCTTTTCGGCCCCGCCCGCCTCAGTCCCCGGGACGCTCGACCCGGCGGCAACGCATTCCTCCGCTGGCCCCACGCCCCCCACGACGGGCAGATCTTCCACGCCATCCCCAGGAGGCAGAGGCTGGGCAGCCTCGACTGTCTCACCCTCCCCGGGGACAGACTCCTCTCGCCTACAGCGCAGCTTGGGGGCGCTGGTGGGGGACGCGGGACACGCGGCGGGCACCGACTCCTCCGCGGAGGGATGTTGTTCCCCCTCCGCCTCATCGGAGCCGTGCCTCCTTTTGTTCTAGGGGGCGCGCGGAGGCAGGGAGACCCCCATGTCTGCCGAGGCCTCCCGCTCCGCCCCCCGCCTTTTCCTTTTCTTGCCCGCGCCCGGGCCCCTCTGTGGTGTTGTTCAAGGGCTCGGGCACGGGCTCGGGGCACCCCGCGCTCGCCGGTGACTGGGTTGGGCCGAGCGCGGTAAACAAATTGTCTGGCGCACCGAGGGGACCCGCCTCTAGATGTTTCTCCTTGTTCCGCGCCTTCTTTCCGTTCGGACGCTCTCCCTCCCCCCCGCCGGAGGCCCTGAAAACAAAGGCCTCCGACGATGCCCGCGCACCTATGGCTCCCGGCACGCGGACGCAACTAGGGGGAGGGGTGGCGGCGGCGCCAGCCTTGGCCGCCTTCGGTGGTTTGGCGGCCTTGGAGGCGGGGCAGTTCTTGCGAATGTGCCCCACCTCCCTGCAGGCATGGCACCGCACGCCGTCCGACGTCCAGAAGACGCGGTAGGCAGTCCCCTCGTGCACCACATTAAAGTGCCCTTCCGTCATGTCCTCCCGCGCCAGCCGGACAAAGAGCTGGCGGCGGAAGGAGAACACGTGGCGCAGGCTGTTCTCCCTGAGGCCGAGCGGTATGGGGTTGATCCCCGACCTTACCTCCCCCAGTTGGTGTAGGTGAGGGAGGAGGAACTCAGCGGGAACAAAGGGCGGGACGTTCGACACGATGACCCTCTGCGCGGTGGCCTCGAGAGGATCCACCGGCAGGAACGTCCCGCCCACCGTGAGCCCCCTTTCGAGGGCCAGGGACACCGCCCGCTCCGACCCCAGGAAGAAAACAGCCTTCCCAGACATCTTGGAGGCCGCGACAATGGCCGAGGGGCCGACTACCCCAGCCATCGCCCGCACGCACTCCTCAATGCTCATTGTGGGAGAGTGTCGCTCTTGACCCCGTGTTTCTTCGTAATGAGACTGAATGGTGGCAGGGCAGCGGGTGGCGCAGGAGGTGCCGTGGAAGCGGTTGCCACCTGCGCATATGTCTTCGCTGGCCCTGCCACCGGCGTGGATGGGGTCGCCATCACGGGGTCCCTTTAAGGGCTACACCCACCCCAAAGTCACAGGCCTTAATGGTCTTTATTAGCCTCGTTGGTGTTTGAGCAGAGGGAGCTCTGAAAGAGGCACACCTCTCCCCTTGTTAATGATTGGGGAGGGGCCTTGTTCCCTCTGCTCAGTGTCTTAATTGTTTTTTTTTAAATTAGGAGAAAGGGGCCTCAGAGAGAGAGGGGAGAAACAGAGTAACAGAGAAAGAGAGAGGGGGTGGGAAGGGGGGGGGAACTGCGAGGGCAGGTCTCCCCTCGCAGCTGTGGGTGGGTGCACTCCCCAGATGGCAAAACACAAAAAACACAGTCCTTGGGGTGGGTCTTCAGGTGGGGGGAGAAGACGTCTTCACCTGGGGCAGCTAGAGCCACCAGGCACACACTCCTAACGATGTTAATAGGGTAAATGAGAAAAATCTTCAGCCTGGTAGCTCCAGCTATCCCAGGCTAGGCAATTGTGGGGGGGGGTTTCAATTGTGGGGGGGGCCTAGTTGTAAGCAAGGCCCCACACACACTACCACACACACACACACCCCCCGCGATGTTCCGGCCCTCAGTGGTCTTCTTTCCTCCCCCCACCGATACAACAAAGTCTGTTTGGGAAATGCACCCACACCCACCTGTAGAAATGTAGAGTCTCCCTCCTTCCACACTGGATGTTTGTTGTTGGTTTTTCCCCCTCTCTCCAACTCTTTGCAGAATGGTAAAAAGATGTACAAAGTTTTCTGCTTTTTCCTCCTCTCCCTCTGGGTGAAAGTTGGTGGTGAAGCCCCTTCCTTCCTTCTCTTCCTGGGCTGTTCTCAGGGCTCTCCAGGCAGGAGCAAAAGTTGATAGCTGCTCTCCTCACTGCTCACAGCTCCAACTGAACAGGACACGCCTCCACTGCTCCACGATTGGTCCTTGTGCATGAAACTCTTTTTGGAGTTTATCTGCAAAACAAAACACATTAAACCGTGCCACCCGACCTGGGTGACACTCCAGACATTTACAAGGCCCATTTTTTCCCCCCCTTTTTTTGGTTTTTTTGTGTTTTTTTTTGGCACTAAAATCACAATTTTCCCCAGTGCCCCCTATAAAAGGGAAGGGGGACACTAAAAGCACCGGCAATTAAAACAAATTAAACTTTAAAACGTAAAATCAAATTAAAATTTGGTTGCCGGGCGTGATGATGCACTCCAGTCCCTCCGGTGCCCACCTCTCGCGGAAGGCCGCGAGCGTACCGGTGGACACCGCGTGCTCCATCTCCAAGGACACCCTGGACCGGATGTAAGAGCGGAAGAGAGGCAGGCAGTCAGGTTGAACGACCCCCTCGACCGCCCGCTGCCTGGACCGGCTGATGGCACCCTTGGCCGTGCCCAGGAGCAGTCCTACGAGGAGGCCTTCGGACCTACCCGCTCCCCTCCGCACAGGGTGCCCAAAGATCAGGAGAGTGGGACTGAAGTGCAGCCAGAATTTCAGGAGCAGCCCCTTCAAATAATGGAACAGGGGCTGCAACCTCGTGCACTCAATAAAAACATGGAACACGGACTCCTCCAGACCGCAGAAATTGCAGGCGGCCTGGGAGTCCGTGAACCGGCTTAAAAATTTGTTGCACGGCACTGCTCCATGCACCACCCTCCAGGCCAAGTCCCCGATGAATAGTGGGAGGACCCCTGCGTAGAGTGCCCTACATCGGGGACCCCCGCCTCCTCCGGACGGCAAGATGGTACGCCATGGCGTGTCCGGACGGCAGGCGAGGATGGCAAAGTTGAGAGTGTGCAGGAGCAGCCCGTACAGGAAACCCCTCCGCGCGGAACTGAAGGGCACGGAGGGGATTTCCCCGAGGCGGCTCAAGTTGTGAGGCGCCGGCCCCCGAGGGAGGTTCCGGGGTTTGGCGCCGATGAGGAATTCCGTCCGGACGGGGGTCAGTTCGGACGGGATCTCCCCACGTGCTTGAGCCTCCTCGATGCACCTAACGGAGTCAGGGCCCAGAGCTGTTTTTAGCGACTCGATGGCATCGGCCGCGTGGCGGACGTTGGCAGAATTTAGGCGCCGCGCCAGCGTGTCTGGCGCCATCCAGCCCGCTCCTCCGCCATCGAGCAGGTCCCTGACCCTGGTTACCTCACCAGCCACAGCCCTCTCTTCCGACCGCCACATAAAACCTCGGTCGTGGAGGTACGGATTCCCGAGCAGCGGCTCCTGCAGGACGGCCGCCACTCCAGCCGGCGGAGAGCTGCGCTTGGTGGAGACTTTGTTCCAGACCCTGATGAGTTCCCTGTAAAAGACAGGCAGCTCCCGGAGGGCGGTCCTAGCACCCCCCAAGTTCACAAACAGGAGCTGCGTGTCATAATTGAGGTCGCGCTGCTGGCGGAAGAAATACCTCGCCAGAGCACACCACCTGGGAGGGGGCTCGATGTAAAGGTATCTCTGCAGGGTCTGAAGACGGAAAGTCGCGAGCTGGGCGCTGACGCACACCAACGACTGACCACCCTCCTCAAGCGGGAGACTCAAGACCGCGGCAGAGACCCAGTGCTTCCTGTTGTTCCAGAAGAAGTCCACCAGCTTCTTCTGTATCTTGGCGACAAACGCAGGGGGAGGGGTCAAAGTGACCAGTCGGTACCACAACATTGCGGCCACCAGCTGGTTTATGACTAGCGCTCGACCCCTGTAGGACAGCACTCGGAGCAGTCCTGTCCAGCGCCCTAGGCGAGCGGCGACCTTGGCCTCCAGCTCCTGCCAGTTCGCCGGCCAGGCTCCCTCGTCGGGGCTAAGGTAGACTCCCAGATAGAGGAGATGGGTCGTGCTCCAGGCAAAAGGCCTGAGCTCCTCCGGCAGGGAGTCCACCCGCCACTGACCCACCAGGAGTCCGGAACATTTCTCCCAGTTGATCCTGGCGGAGGACGCGGCCGAGTAAATCTCCTGGCACTCACGCATCCTCCGCAGATCAGCGGGATCCTCTACCGCGAGGAGCACGTCATCGGCGAAAGCCGAGAGGACGACCTCCACGCCCGGCCCTTGCAGAGCCAGTCCCGTCAACCTCGTCCGCAAGAGGCGCAGGAAAGGCTCCACGCAAACAGCATATAACTGGCCGGACATGGGGCATCCCTGGCGCACCCCTCTCCTAAAGCGAAGGGGCGCCGTCAAGGACCCGTTAACCTTAATCAGACACTCCGCGGCGGCGTACAAAAGTCGGATCCGGGCGACGAAATGCGTCCCGAACCTGAAAGCGCGCAGAGTTCCGAGCAGATAGTCGTGATCCACCCTGTCGAACGCCTTCTCTTGGTCGAGGGATAGGAAGGCGACCGACAGACCAGCCTCCTGGGAACAATGGATGAGGTCCCGGACCAGATGGATGTTATCGTGGATTGTCCGGCCCGGGACCGTGTATGACTGGTCGGGGTGGATCATGTGGCCCAGCACGGCGCCAAGGCGAGCAGACATCGCCCTGGCGAAGATTTTGTAGTCCGTGCTGAGGAGGGAGACCGGGCGCCAGTTCTTAAGGAGGCGGAGATCGCCCTTCTTAGGCAGCAGGACGATGACTGCCCTGCGCCAAGAGAGGGGCATCTCCCCGGTCGCCAGACTTTCCCCCAGGACCCGCGCGTAGTCGCTCCCCAGGACGTCCCAGAACGCCCTGTGGAACTCCACGGTCAGCCCGTCCAGCCCCGGGGATTTTCCCCTCGAGAGCCGGGCGAGGGCACCGGTCAGCTCCGCCAGGCTTAGCGGAGCTTCCAGATTTTCGGCGCCCTCCGGGCCGACCTTCGGCAGGTCCTCCCACAAAACTCTACGCGCTTCCTCGCTGGACGGATCCGGAGAGAACAGAGCCCCGTAATATTCACGGACCCTGTTGTTGACGCCCTCCGGATCCGAGACGAGAGAGCCGTCGTCGGCCAGCAGCGTCAAGAGCTGCTTACGGACACTCTGCCTTTTTTCCAGCGAGTAGAAGAAGGGGGAGCCGCGGTCCAGATCCCGCAGGAACCGGATCCGCGACCTCACGAACGCGCCTCGGGACCCGACGAGCAGCAGGTCCTTCAGCGCGGCCTTCTTCGCTTCGTACACCGTCCGCAGGGCCGGGTCCTGGACGACTTGACCGAGACGGGCTTCCAGGTCGAGCACCTCTTTTTCTAGGCGCCCGACTCTGGCCGCCCGCCTCTTGGTCGACCCCCTCGCGTACTCTTGACAGAAGACGCGGACGTGAGCCTTGCCCACGTCCCACCATAGCCTCAAGGAGGGGAAGCCCCCCTGCTTCCTTCTCCAGTCGGACCAGAATCGACGGAACGAGTCCTGGAACCGCACGTCCTCCAGCAGCCGGTTGTTAAAGTGCCAGTACGCGGACCCCGTCCTCGCGCGGAGCGAAGCGAGCTCCGCCCACACCAGGTGGTGGTCCGAACACGGCACCGGCCGCATGGAGGCCGCCGGGACGCAGGAAACGTACGCCCGAGACACGTAAAGGCGGTCGACTCTAGACCATCCAACTCCAGGCCTCACCCAAGTAAAGGCGCTGGAGTCGGGGTGGAGATTTCGCCAGACGTCCACCAAGTCGAAGGACCCGACCAGGTCCCTCAACTTCTCCATCGCCGTCATGCACTGCGGGGCACCGGAGCGGTCCCTCGCCTCGAGGGTGCAGTTAAAATCCCCCCCGAGGACAATGCAGTCGCCGACGTCGACGGAGCCAAGAAGAGCGGACACCTCTTCAAAGAAGCGCGTTTGCTGCGGGCCGGGATGAGGGGCGTACACGTTCACGAGATGGAGCGGCACGTCCCCCAGGCGAACCGTTACGTGCAGCAAGCGGCCTGGCACGGGCTCCTCGACCCCCAAGATCTCCGGCTGAAAATGCGGGCCCAGCAAGATGGCCACCCCACTAGAAATGGCGGTGAGGTGGCTCATGCGGACCTCTCCTTGCCATTCCAGGAGCCACGTGGCTTCGTCTCCCGGAACGGTGTGGGTTTCTTGCAGGAAGCACACCGCATATTTCCCCTCCCGCAGGAGCGAAAAATTGTCAAATCTACGGCGTGCCCCTCTGCCGCCGTTGATGTTGAGGCTGGCTATGGTTATCTTCATGGCAAAAGCATAGTGCAACCTCTACCTTAACCTATTGTGGGGGAGGGAGCGGAGTCTTTTGTTGAACTCCGCTCCCTCCGCAGCCCAGCGAGGAGTCCCTCGAGCTCGCGCAGCTCAAGGTGCTGCTCCTTTGTCAAGGGCCCGCCCGCGGCCAAGGTTTTAACGGCGGCGCGGACGGACCCCTTGATCAGCTCCGGCTCGGACCATTTTTCCAGGGCCAGTCGGGCTTGGTCGCGGCGACCCCGGCTCTGGGCCAAAAAGTCCCGGAGTTCCTTTGCAGGAATGAGGAGGGCCTCAGCGGCGGCCGCGAGCAGATCCACCGCCTCACTGGCGGTGGTCTCTAGGTCTTCACCCGCGTCCCCCACCGAGTCCCCGTCCTCCTCCGGGAGGTGGCCGCCAGCAGCCAGCCCATCGACCGCACGAGGTACGGCAAACGGCCCGGCCGCTCCATCTGGCCCTGGCTCTGCCCCGATCCCACCCCCAGGATCGTCGGCAGAGGAGTCCCCACTGGGCTCTTTTAAAAATGGTGCTGGGTCGGGAAATGACAGCGGAAGGGGTTCCCCCCCCGCCCCAGGAACCGGAGAACAAGGAGAGAACCGGCCATAGGAGATCCCCAGGCTCCCCAAGTGCTCCAGCTCCAAAGTAAGAGGCGAGGGTGGGTGTTCCTCCCCCTCCCCGCTGCCACCCCCCGGCCCGGCATCTACAGTGTCATTAAAATCAGTTTGTGTTTCTGCCGGGTCGAGCGACTCCCTTGGGAAGTTGGGTATTGGCTGGGCGGGCTCAGGTTCGGCCTTTTCGGCCCCGCCCGCCTCAGTCCCCGGGACGCCCGGCCCGGCGGCAATGCATTCTTCCGCTGGCCCCACGCCCCCCACGACAGGCAGATCTTCCACTCCATCCCCAGGAGGCAGCGGCTGGGTAGCCTCGACTGCCTCACCCTCCCCGGGGACAGACTCTTCGCGCCTGCAGCGCAACTTGGGAGCGCTGGTGGGGGACGCGGGACACGCGGCGGGCACCGACTCCTCCGCGGAGGGATGTTGTTCCCCCTCCGCCTCATCGGAGCCGCGCCTCCTTTTGTTCCTGGGGGTGCGCGGAGGCAGGGAGACCTCCATGTCTGCCGAGGCCTCCCGCTCCGCCCCCCCCTTTTCCTTTCCTTTCCCGCGCCCGGGCCCCTCTGTGGTGTTATTCAAGGGCTCGGGCACGGGCTCGGGGCACCCCGCGCTCGCCGGTGACTGGGTTGGGCTGAGCGCGGTGGTCAAATTATCTGGCGCACCGAGGGGACCCGCCTCTAGATGTTTTGCCTTCTTCCGCGCCTTCTTTCCGGTCGGACGCTCTCCCTCCCCCCCGCCGGAGGCCCTGAAAACAAAGGCCTCCGACGATGCCCGCGCACCCATGGCTCCCGGCACGCGGACGCAACTAGGGGGAGGGGTGGCGGCGGCGCCAGCCTTGGCCGCCTTCGGTGGTTTGGCGGCCTTGGAGGCGGGGCAGTTCTTGCGAATGTGCCCCACCTCCCTGCAGGCATGGCACCGCACGCCGTCCGACGTCCAGAAGACGCGGTAGGCAGTCCCCTCGTGCACCACATTAAAGTTCCCCTCCGTCGTCTCCTCCCGCGCCAGCCGGACAAAGAGCTGGCGGCGGAAGGAGAACACGTGGCGCAGGCTGTTCTCCCTGAGGCCGAGCGGTATGGGGTTGATCCCCGACCTTACCTCCCCCAGTTGGTGTAGGTGAGGGAGGAGGAGCTCAGCGGGAACAAAGGGCGGGACGTTCGATATGATGACCCTCTGCGCGGTGGCCTCGAGAGGGTCCACCGGCAGGAACGTCCCGCCCACCGTGAGCCCCTTTTCAATGGCCAGGGACACCGCCCGCTCCGACCCCAGGAAGAACACGGCCTTCCCAGACATCTTGGAGGCTGCGACAATGGCCGAGGGGCCGACTACCCCAGCCATCGCCCGCACGCACTCCTCGATGGTCATTGTGGGGTGAGTGTAGCTCTTGACCCCGTGTTTTTTAGTAATTAATCTAAATGGTGGCAGGGCAGCGGGTGGCGCAGGAGGTGCCGTGGATGTGGACACCGCCTGCGCATACGTCCTTGCTGGCCCTGCCACCGGCGTGGATGGGGTCGCCATCACGGGGTCCCTTTAAGGGCTACACCCACCCCAAAGTCACAGGCCTTAATGGTCTTTAATGGCCACGTATATTAACTGAGCAGAGGAGCCCTTAACGAGGCACCTCTCCCCTCGTTGACAATTGGGGAGAGGCCTTGCTCCCTCTGCTCAGTTGTCTTAATTGGGTTTTTTTTTTAAAATTAGGAAGAAAAGGGGCCTCAGAGAGAGAGGGGAGAAACAGAGGGTAACGGAGAAAGAGAGAGGGGGGTGGGAATGGGGGGGGGCTGCGAGGGCAGGTCTCCCCTCGCAGCTGTGGGTGGGTGCACTCCCCAGATGGCAAAACACACAAAAAACACAGTCTTTGGGTTGGTCTTCAGGTGGGGGGAGAAGACGTCTTCACCTGGGGTAGCTGGAGCCACCAGGCACACACTCCTAAACGATCTTTAATAGGGTGATTAATGACAATCTTCAGCCTGGTAGCTCCAGCTATCCCAGGCTAGGCAAATGTGGGGGGGTGGGGGGGGTTCCAATTATGGGGGGGGCCTAGTTGTAAGCACGGCCCCCACGCACACTACCACACACACACACACCCCCCGCGATGTTCCGGCCCTCAGTGGTCTTCTTTCCTCCCCCCACCGATACAACAAAGTCTGTTTGGGAAATGCACCCACACCCACCTGTAGAAATGGTAGAGTCTCCCTCCTTCCACACTGGATGTTGTTGTTGTTGGTCTTTTCCCCCTCTCTCCAACTCTTTGCAGAAATGATAAAGATGTTAAATGTTTTCTGTTCTCCTCCTCTCCCTCTGGGTAAAAGTGGTGGTGAAGCCCCTTCCTTCCTTCTCTTCCTGGGCTGGTCTCAGGGCTCTCCAGGCAGGAGCAAAAGTTGATAGCTGATCCTCTCTGCAGCTCACAGCTCCAACTGAGCAGGACACGCCTCCACTGCTCCACGATTGGTCCTTGTGCATGAAACTCTTTTGAGTTTACCTGCGAAAACATAAAACATGTATCCGTGCCACCCGACCTGGATGACACACACAAGACATTTACAAGGCCCTTTTTTGTTTTTTTGGGTTTTTTTTGTGTTTTTTTTTGGGCACTAAAATCAAATTTTTCCTTTTTTCCAGTGCCCCCTATAAAAGGAGAGGGGGACACTAAAAGCACCGGCAATTAAAACAAATTAAACTTAAAAAACGTAAAATCAAATTAAAATTTGGTTGCCGGGCGTGATGATGCACTCCAGTCCCTCCGGTGCCCACCTCTCGCGGAAGGCCGCGAGCGTACCGGTGGACACCGCGTGCTCCATCTCCAAGGACACCCTGGACCGGATGTAAGAGCGGAAGAGAGGCAGGCAGTCAGGTTGAACGACCCCCTCGACCGCCCGCTGCCTGGACCGGCTGATGGCACCCTTGGCCGTGCCCAGGAGCAGTCCTACGAGGAGGCCTTCGGACCTACCCGCTCCCCTCCGCACAGGGTGCCCAAAGATCAGGAGAGTGGGACTGAAGTGCAGCCAGAATTTCAGGAGCAGCCCCTTCAAATAGTGGAACAGGGGCTGCAACCTTGTGCATTCAATAAAAACATGGAACACGGACTCCTCCAGACCGCAGAAATTGCAGGCGGCCTGGGAGTCCGTGAACCGGCTTAAAAATTTATTGCACGGCACTGCTCCATGCACCACCCTCCAGGCCAAGTCCCCGATGAATAGTGGGAGGACCCCTGCGTAGAGTGCCCTCCATCGGGGACCCCCGCCTCCTCCGGACGGCAAGATGGTACGCCATGGCGTGTCCGGACGGCCGGCGTGGATGGCAAAGTTGAGGGTGTGCAGGAGCAGCCCGTACAGGAAACCCCTCCGCGCGGAACTGAAAGGCACGGAGGGGATTTCCCCGAGGCGGCTCAAGTTGTGAGGCGCCGGCCCCCGAGGGAGGTTCCGGGGTTTGGCGCCGATGAGGAATTCCGTCCGGACGGGGGTCAGTTCGGACGGGATCTCCCCACGTGCCTGAGCCTCCTCGATGCACCTAACGGAGTCAGGGCCCAGAGCTGTTTTTAGCGACTCGATGGCATCGGCCGCGTGGCGGACGTTGGCAGAATTTAGGCGCCGCGCCAGCGTGTCTGGCGCCATCCAGCCCGCTCCTCCGCCATCGAGCAGGTCCCTGACCCTGGTCACCTCACCAGCCACAGCCCTCTCTTCCGACCGCCACATAAAACCTCGGCCGTGGAGGTACGGATTCCCGAGCAGCGGTTCCTGCAGGACGGCCGTCACTCCAGCCGGCGGAGAGCTGCGCTTGGTGGAGACTTTGTTCCAGACCCTGATGAGTTCCCTGTAAAAGACAGGCAGCTCCCGGAGGGCGGTCCTGGCACCCCCCAAGTTCACAAACAGGAGCTGCGTGTCATAATTGAGGTCGAGCTGCTGGCGGAAGAAATACCTCGCCAGAGCGCACCACCTAGGAGGGGGCTCGACGTAAAGGTATCTCTGCAGGGTCTGAAGACGGAAAGTCGCGAGCTGGGCGCTGACGCACACCAACGACTGACCGCCCTCCTCAAGCGGGAGACTCAAGACCGCAGCAGAGACCCAGTGCTTCCTGTTGTTCCAGAAGAAGTCCATCAGCTTCTTCTGTATCTTGGGGACAAACGCAGGGGGAGGGGTCAAAGTGACCAGCCGGTACCACAGCATTGCGGCCACCAGCTGGTTTATGACTAGCGCTCGACCCCTGTAGGACAGCACTCGGAGCAGTCCTGTCCAGCGCCCTAGGCGAGCGGCGACCTTGGCCTCCAGCTCCTGCCAGTTCGCCGGCCAGGCTCCCTCGTCGGGGCTAAGGTAGACTCCCAGATAGAGGAGATGGGTCGTGCTCCAGGCAAAAGGCCTGAGCTCCTCCGGCAGGGAGTCCACCCACCACTGACCCACCAGGAGTCCGGAACATTTCTCCCAGTTGATCCTGGCGGAGGACGCGGCCGAGTAAATCTCCTGGCACTCACGCATCCTCCGCAGGTCAGCGGGATCCTCTACCGCGAGGAGCACGTCATCGGCGTAAGCCGAGAGGACGACCTCCACGCCCGGCCCTTGCAGAGCCAGTCCCGTCAACCTCGTCCGCAAGAGGCGCAGGAAAGGCTCCACGCAAACGGCATATAACTGGCCGGACATGGGGCATCCCTGGCGCACCCCTCTCCTAAAGCGAAGGGGCGCCGTCAAGGACCCGTTAACCTTAATCAGACACTCCGCGGCGGCGTACAAAAGTCGGATCCGGGCGACGAAATGCGTCCCGAACCCGAAAGCGCGCAGAGTTCCGAGCAGATAGTCGTGATCCACCCTGTCGAACGCCTTCTCTTGGTCGAGGGATAGGAAGGCGACCGACAGACCAGCCTCCTGGGAACAATGGATGAGGTCCCGGACCAGATGGATGTTATCGTGGATTGTCCGGCCCGGGACCGTGTATGACTGGTCGGGGTGGATCATGTGGTCCAGCACGGCACCAAGGCGAGCAGACATCGCCCTGGCGAAGATTTTGTAGTCCGTGCTGATGAGGGAGACCGGGCGCCAGTTCTTAAGGAGGCGGAGATCGCCCTTCTTAGGCAGCAGGACGATGACTGCCCTGCGCCAAGAGAGGGGCATCTCCCCGGTCGCCAGACTTTCCCCCAGGACCCGCGCGTAGTCGCTCCCCAGGACGTCCCAGAACGCCCTGTGGAACTCCACGGTCAGCCCGTCCAGCCCCGGGGATTTTCCCCTCGAGAGCCGGGCGAGGGCACCGGTCAGCTCCGCCAGGCTTAGCGGAGCTTCCAGATTTTCGGCGCCCTCCGGGCTGACCTTCGGCAGGTCCTCCCACAAAACTCTACGCGCTTCCTCGCTGGACGGATCCGGAGAGAACAGAGCCCCGTAATATTCACGGACCCTGTTGTTGACGCCCTCCGGATCCGAGACGAGAGAGCCGTCGTCGGCCAGCAGCGTCAAGAGCTGCTTACGGACACTCTGCCTTTTTTCCAGCGAGTAGAAGAAGGGGGAGCCGCGGTCCAGATCCCGCAGGAACCGGATCCGCGACCTCACGAACGAGCCTCGGGACCCGACGAGCTGCAGGTCCTTCAGCGCGGCCTTCTTCGCTTCGTACACCGTCCGCAGGGCCGGGTCCTGGACGACTTGACCGAGACGGGCTTCCAGGTCGAGCACCTCTTTTTCTAGGCGCCCGACTCTGGCCGCCCGCCTCTTGGTCGACCCCCTCGCGTACTCTTGACAGAAGACGCGGACGTGAGCCTTGCCCACGTCCCACCATAGCCTCAAGGAGGGGAAGCCCCCCTGCTTCCTTCTCCAGTCGGACCAGAATCGACGGAACGAGTCCTGGAACCGCACGTCCTCCAGCAGCCGGTTGTTAAAGTGCCAGTACGCGGACCCCGTCCTCGCGCGGAGCGAAGCGAGCTCCGCCCACACCAGGTGGTGGTCCGAACACGGCACCGGCCGCATGGAGGCCGCCGGGACGCAGGAAACGTACGCCCGAGACACGTAAAGGCGGTCGACTCTAGACCATCCAACTCCAGGCCTCACCCAAGTAAAGGCGCTGGAGTCGGGGTGGAGATTTCGCCAGACGTCCACCAAGTCGAAGGACCCGACCAGGTCCCTCAACTTCTCCATCGCCGTCATGCACTGCGGGGCACCGGAGCGGTCCCTCGCCTCGAGGGTGCAGTTAAAATCCCCCCCGAGGACAATGCAGTCGCCGACGTCGACGGAGCCAAGAAGAGCGGACACCTCTTCAAAGAAGCGCGTTTACTGCGGGCCGGGCTGAGGGGCGTACACGTTCACGAGATGGAGCGGCACGTCCCCCAGGCGAACCGTTACGTGCAGCAAGCGGCCTGGCACGGGCTCCTCGACCCCCAAGATCTCCGGCTGAAAATGCGGGCCCAGCAAGATGGCCACCCCACTAGAAATGGCGGTGAGGTGGACCTCTCCTTGCCATTCCAGGAGCCACGTGGCTTCGTCTCCCGGAACGGTGTGGGTTTCTTGCAGGAAGCACACCGCATATTTCCCCTCCCGCAGGAGCGAAAAATTGTCAAATCTACGGCGTGCCCCTCTGCCGCCGTTGATGTTGAGGCTGGCTATGGTTATCTTCATGGCAAAAGCATAGTGCAACCTCTACCTTAACCTATTGTGGGGGAGGGAGCGGAGTCTTTTGTTGAACTCCGCTCCCTCCGCAGCCCAGCGAGGAGTCCCTCGAGCTCGCGCAGCTCAAGGTGCTGCTCCTTTGTCAAGGGCCCGCCCGCGGCCAAGGTTTTAACGGCGGCGCGGACGGACCCCTTGATCAGCTCCGGCTCGGACCATTTTTCCAGGGCCAGTCGGGCTTGGTCGCGGCGACCCCGGCTCTGGGCCAAAAAGTCCCGGAGTTCCTTTGCAGGAATGAGGAGGGCCTCAGCGGCGGCCGCGAGCAGATCCACCGCCTCACTGGCGGTGGTCTCTAGGTCTTCACCCGCGTCCCCCACCGGGTCCCCGTCCTCCTCCGGGAGGTGGCCGCCAGCAGCCGGCCCATCGACCGCACAAGGTACGGCAAATGAACCGGCCGCTCCAACCGGCCCTGGCTCTGCCCCGATCCCACCCCCAGGATCGTCGGCAGAGGAGTCCCCACTGGGCTCTTTTAAAAATGGTGCTGGGTCGGGAAATGACAGCGGAAGGGGTTCCCCCTCCGCCCCAGGAACCGGAGAACAAGGAGAGACCCGGCCATAGGAGATCCCCAGGCTCCCCAAGTGCTCCAGCTCCAAAGTAAGAGGCGAGGGTGGGTGTTCCTCCCCCTCCCCGCTGCCACCCCCCGGCCCAGCATCTACAGTTTCATTAAAATCAGTTTGTGTTTCTGCCGGGTCGAGCGACTCCCGGGGGAAGTTGGGTATTGGCTGGGCGGGCTCAGGTTCGGCCTTTTCGGCCCCGCCCGCCTCAGTCCCCGGGACGCCCGGCCCGGCGGCAATGCATTCTTCCGCTGGCCCCACGCCCCCCACGACAGGCAGATCTTCCACTCCATCCCCAGGAGGCAGCGGCTGGGCAGCCTCGACTGCCTCACCCTCCCCGGGGACAGACTCTTCGCGCCTGCAGCGCAATTTGGGAGCGCTGGTGGGGGACGCGGGACACGCGGCGGGCACCGACTCCTCCGCGGAGGGATGTTGTTCCCCCTCCGCCTCATCGGAGCCGCGCCTCCTTTTGTTCCTGGGGGTGCGCGGAGGCAGGGAGACCCCCATGTCTGCCGAGGCCTCCCGCTCCGCCCCCCCCCTTTTCCTTTCCTTTCCCGCGCCCGGGCCCCTCTGTGGTGTTATTCAAGGGCTCGGGCACGGGCTCGGGGCACCACGCGCTCGCCGGTGACTGGGTTGGGCTGAGCGCGGTGGTCAAATTATCTGGCGCACCGAGGGGACCTGCCTCTAGATGTTTTGCCTTCTTCCGCGCCTTCTTTCCGGTCGGACGCTCTCCCTCCCCCCCGCCGGAGGCCCTGAAAACAAAGGCCTCCGACGATGCCCGCGCACCCATGGCTCCCGGCACGCGGACGCAACTAGGGGGAGGGGTGGCGGCGGCGCCAGCCTTGGCCGCCTTCGGTGGTTTGGCGGCCTTGGAGGCGGGGCAGTTCTTGCGAACGTGCCCCACCTCTCTGCAGGCATGGCACCGCACGCCGTCCGACGTCCAGAAGACGCGGTAGGCAGTCCCCTCGTGCACCACATTAAAAGACCCCTCCGTCGTCTCCTCCCGCGCCAGCCGGACAAAGAGCTGGCGGCGGAAGGAGAACACGTGGCGCAGGCTGTTCTCCCTGAGGCCGAGCGGTATGGGGTTGATCCCTGACCTTACCTCCCCCAGTTGGTGTAGGTGAGGGAGGAGGAGCTCAGCGGGAACAAAGGGCGGGACGTTCGATATGATGACCCTCTGCGCGGTGGCCTCGAGAGGGTCCACCGGCAGGAACGTCCCGCCCACCGTGAGCCCATTTTCGAGGGCCAGGGACACCGCCCGCTCCGACCCCAGGAAGAAAACAGCCTTCCCAGACATCTTGGAGGCTGCGACAATGGCCGAGGGGCCGACTACCCCAGCCATCGCCCGCACGCACTCCTCAATGCTCATTGTGGGGTGAGTGTAGCTCTTGACCCCGTGTTTTTTTGTAGTGAGTCTGAACGGTGGCAGGGCAGCGGGTGGCGCAGGAGGTGCCGTGGAAGCGGTTGCCACCTGCGCATACGTCTTCGCTGGCCCTGCCACCGGCGTGGATGGGGTCGCCATCACGGGGTCCCTTTAAGGGCTACACCCACCCCAAAGTCACAGGCCTTAATGGTCTTTAATGGCCTCGTATCTTTAACTGAGCAGAGGAGCCCTTAACGAGGCCCCTCTCCCCTCGTTGGCAATTGGGGAGAGGCCTTGCTCCCTCTGCTCAGTTGTCTTAATTGGGTTTTTTTTTAAATTAGGAAGAAAAGGGGCCTCAGAGAGAGAGGGGAGAAACAGAGGGTAACGGAGAAAGAGAGAGGGGGGTGGGAAGGGGGGGGGCGGCTGCGAGGGCAGGTCTCCCCTCGCAGCTGTGGGTGGGTGCACTCCCCAGATGGCAAAACACACAAAAAACACAGTCTTTGGGTTGGTCTTCAGGTGGGGGGAGAAGACGTCTTCATCTGGGGTAGCTAGAGCCACCAGGCACTCCTAAACGATCTTTAATAGGATGATTAATGACAATCTTCAGCCTGGTAGCTCCAGCTATCCCAGGCTAGGCAAATGTGGGGGGTGGGGGGGGTTCCAATTGTGGGGGGGGCCTAGTTGTAAGCAAGGCCCCCACACACACTCCCACACACACGCACACCCCCCGCGATGTTCCAGCCCTCAGTGGTCTTCTTTCCTCCCCCCACCGATACAACAAAGTCTGTTTGGGGAAATGCACCCACACCCACCTGTAGAATTGTAGAGTCTCCCTCCTTCCACACTGGATGTTGTTGGTCTTTCCCCCTCTCTCCAACTCTTTGCAGGATGGTAAAAATGTTTAAAGTTTTCTGCTTTTTCCTCCTCTCCCTCTGGGTAAAGTTGGTGTTGAAGCCCCTTCCTTCCTTCTGTTCCTGGGCTGGTCTCAGGGCTCTCCAGGCAGGAGCTCAAGTTGCTAGCTGCTTCCCTCACTGCTCACAGCTCCAACTGAGCAGGACACGCCTCCACTGCTCTACCATTGGTTCCTTGTGCATGAAACTCTTTTGAGTTTACCTGCAAAACATAAAAACATTAAACGGTGCCACCCGACCTGGGTGACACTCCAGACATTTTCAAGGCCCCTTTTTTTTTTTTTGTTTTTTGGTTTTTTTTTGGGGCGCTAAAATCAAATTTTTCCAGTGCCCCCTATAAAAGGGAAGGGGGACACTAAAAGCACCGGCAATTAAAACAAATTAAACTTAAAAACGTAAAATCAAATTAAAATTTGGTTGCCGGGCGTGATGATGCACTCCAGTCCCTCCGGTGCCCACCTCTCGCGGAAGGCCGCGAGCGTACCGGTGGACACCGCGTGCTCCATCTCCAAGGACACCCTGGACCGGATGTAAGAGCGGAAGAGAGGCAGGCAGTCAGGTTGAACGACCCCCTCGACCGCCCGCTGCCTGGACCGGCTGATGGCACCCTTGGCCGTGCCCAGGAGCAGTCCTACGAGGAGGCCTTCGGACCTACCCGCTCCCCTCCGCACAGGGTGCCCAAAGATCAGGAGAGTGGGACTGAAGTGCAGCCAGAATTTCAGGAGCAGCCCCTTCAAATAGTGGAACAGGGGCTGCAACCTTGTGCATTCAATAAAAACATGGAACACGGACTCCTCCAGACCGCAGAAATTGCAGGCGGCCTGGGAGTCCGTGAACCGGCTTAAAAATTTATTGCACGGCACTGCTCCGTGCACCACCCTCCAGGCCAAGTCCCCGATGAATAGTGGGAGGACCCCTGCGTAGAGTGCCCTCCATCGGGGACCCCCGCCTCCTCCGGACGGCAAGATGGTACGCCATGGCGTATCCGGACGGCCGGCGAGGATGGCAAAGTTGAGGGTGTGCAGGAGCAGCCCGTACAGGAAACCCCTCCGCGCGGAACTGAAAGGCACGGAGGGGATTTCCCCGAGGCGGCTCAAGTTGTGAGGCGCCGGCCCCCGAGGGAGGTTCCGGGGTTTGGCGCCGATGAGGAATTCCGTCCGGACGGGGGTCAGTTCGGACGGGATCTCCCCACGTGCTTGAGCCTCCTCGATGCACCTAACGGAGTCAGGGCCCAGAGCTGTTTTTAGCGACTCGATGGCATCGGCCGCGTGGCGGACGTTGGCAGAATTTAGGCGCCGCGCCAGCGTTTCTGGCGCCATCCAGCCCGCTCCTCCGCCATCGAGCAGGTCCCTGACCCTGGTCACCTCACCAGCCACAGCCCTCTCTTCCGACCGCCACATAAAACCTCGGTCGTGGAGGTACGGATTCCCGAGCAGCGGCTCCTGCAGGACGGCCGCCACTCCAGCCGGCGGAGAGCTGCGCTTGGTGGAGGCTTTGTTCCAGACCCTGATGAGTTCCCTGTAAAAGACAGGCAGCTCCCGGAGGGCGGTCCTAGCACCCCCCAAGTTCACAAACAGGAGCTGCGTGTCATAATTGAGGTCGCGCTGCTGGCGGAAGAAATACCTCGCCAGAGCACACCACCTGGGAGGGGGCTCGATGTAAAGGTATCTCTGCAGGGTCTGAAGACGGAAAGTCGCGAGCTGGGCGCTGACGCACACCAACGACTGACCGCCCTCCTCAAGCGGGAGACTCAAGACCGCGGCAGAGACCCATTGCTTCCTGTTGTTCCAGAAGAAGTCCACCAGCTTCTTCTGTATCTTGGCGACAAACGCAGGGGGAGGGGTCAAAGTGACCAGTCGGTACCACAACATTGCGGCCACCAGCTGGTTTATGACTAGCGCTCGACCCCTGTAGGACAGCACTCGGAGCAGTCCTGTCCAGCGCCCTCGGCGAGCGGCGACCTTGGCCTCCAGTTCGCCGGCCAGGCTCCCTCGTCGGGGCTAAGGTAGACTCCCAGATAGAGGAGATGGGTCGTGCTCCAGGCAAAAGGCCTGAGCTCCTCCGGCAGGGAGTCCACCCGGCACTGACCCACCAGGAGTCCGGAACATTTCTCCCAGTTGATCCTGGCGGAGGACGCGGCCGAGTAAATCTCCTGGCACTCACGCATCCTCCGCAGGTCAGCGGGATCCTCTATCGCGAGGAGCACGTCATCGGCGTAAGCCGAGAGGACGACCTCCACGCCCGGCCCTTGCAGAGCCAGTCCCGTCAACCTCGTCCGCAAGAGGCGCAGGAAAGGCTCCACGCAAACGGCGTATAACTGGCCGGACATGGGGCATCCCTGGCGCACCCATCTCCTAAAGCGAAGGGGCGTCGTCAAGGACCCGTTAACCTTAATCAGACACTCCGCGGCGGCGTACAAAAGTCGGATCCGGGCGACGAAACGCGTCCCGAACCCGAAAGCGCGCAGAGTTCCGAGCAGATAGTCGTGATCCACCCTGTCGAACGCCTTCTCTTGGTCGAGGGATAGGAAGGCGACCGACAGACCAGCCTCCTGGGAACAATGGATGAGGTCCCGGACCAGATGGATGTTATCGTGGATTGTCCGGCCCGGGACCGTGTATGACTGGTCGGGGTGGATCATGTGGACCAGCACGGCACCAAGGCGAGCAGACATCGCCCTGGCGAAGATTTTGTAGTCCGTGCTGAGGAGGGAGACCGGGCGCCAGTTCTTAAGGAGGCGGAGATCGCCCTTCTTAGGCAGCAGGACGATGACTGCCCTGCGCCAAGAGAGGGGCATCTCCCCGGTCGCCAGACTTTCCCCCAGGACCCGCGCGTAGTCGCTCCCCAGGACGTCCCAGAACGCCCTGTGGAACTCCACGGTCAGCCCGTCCAGCCCCGGGGATTTTCCCCTCGAGAGCCGGGCGAGGGCACCGGTCAGCTCCGCCAGGCTTAGCGGAGCTTCCAGATTTTCGGCGCCCACCGGGCCGACCTTCGGCAGGTCCTCCCACAAACCTCTACGCGCTTCCTCGCTGGACGGATCCGGAGAGAACAGAGCCCCGTAATATTCACGGACCCTGTTGTTGACGCCCTCCGGATCCGAGACGAGAGAGCCGTCGTCGGCCAGCAGCGTCAAGAGCTGCTTACGGACACTCTGCCTTTTTTCCAGCGAGTAGAAGAAGGGGGAGCCGCGGTCCAGATCCCGCAGGAACCGGATCCGCGACCTCACGAACGCACCTCGGGACCCGACGAGCTGCAGGTCTTTCAGCGCGGCCTTCTTCGCTTCGTACACCGTCCGCAGGGCCGGGTCCTGGACGACTTGACCGAGACGGGCTTCCAGGTCGAGCACCTCTTTTTCTAGGCGCCCGACTCTGGCCGCCCGCCTCTTGGTCGATCCCCTCGCGTACTCTTGACAGAAGACGCGGACGTGAGCCTTGCCCACGTCCCACCATTGCCTCAAGGAGGGGAAGCCCCCCTGCTTCCTTCTCCAGTCGGACCAGAATCGACGGAACGAGTCCCGGAACCGCACGTCCTCCAGCAGCCGGTTGTTAAAGTGCCAGTACGCGGACCCCGTCCTCGCGCGGAGCGAAGCGAGCTCCGCCCACACCAGGTGGTGGTCCGAACACGGCACCGGCCGCATGGAGGCCGCCGGGACGCAGGAAACGTACGCCCGAGACACGTAAAGGCGGTCGACTCTAGACCATCCAACTCCAGGCCTCACCCAAGTAAAGGCGCTGGAGTCGGGGTGGAGATTTCGCCAGACATCCACCAAGTCGAAGGACCCGACCAGGTCCCTCAACTTCTCCATCGCCGTCATGCACTGCGGGGCACCGGAGCGGTCCCTCGCCTCGAGGGTGCAGTTAAAATCCCCCCCGAGGACAATGCAGTCGCCGACGTCGACGGAGCCAAGAAGAGCGGACACCTCTTCAAAGAAGCGCGTTTGCTGTGGGCCGGGCTGAGGGGCGTACACGTTCACGAGATGGAGCGGCACGTCCCCCAGGCGAACCGTTACGTGCAGCAAGCGGCCTGGCACGGGCTCCTCGACCCCCAAGATCTCCGGCTGAAAATGCGGGCCCAGCAAGATGGCCACCCCACTAGAAATGGCGGTGAGGTGGCTCATGCGGACCTCTCCTTGCCATTCCAGGAGCCACGTGGCTTCGTCTCCCGGAACGGTGTGGGTTTCTTGCAGGAAGCACACCGCATATTTCCCCTCCCGCAGGAGCGAAAAATTGTCAAACCTACGGCGTGCCCCTCTGCCGCCGTTGATGTTGAGGCTGGCTATGGTTATCTTCATGGCAAAAGCATAGTGCAACCTCTACCTAACCTATTGTGGGGGGGGAGCGGAGTCTTTTGTTGAACTCCGCTCCCTCCGCAGCCCAGCGAGGAGTCCCTCGAGCTCGCGCAGCTCAAGATGTTGCGCCTTTGTCAAGGGCCCGCCCGCGGCCAAGGTTTTGACGGCGGCGCGGACGGACCCCTTGATCAGCTCTGGCTCGGACCATTTTTCCAGGGCCAGTTGGGCTTGGTTGCAGCGACCCCGGCTCTGGGCCAAAAAGTCCCGGAGTTCCTTTGCAGGAATGAGGATGGTCTCGGCGGCGGCCGCGAGCAGATCCACCGCCTCGCTGGCGGTGGTCTCTAGGTCTTCACCCGCGTCCCCCACCGAGTCCCCGTCCTCCTCCGGGAGGTGGCCGCCAGCAGCCGGCCCATCGACCGCACAAGGTACGGCAAATGAACCGGCCGCTCCAACCGGCCCTGGCTCTGCCCCGATCCCACCCCCAGGATCGTCGGCAGAGGAGTCCCCACTGGGCTCTTTTAAAAATGGTGCTGGGTCGGGAAATGACAGCGGAAGGGGTTCCCCCTCCGCCCCAGGAACCGGGGAACAAGGAGAGACCCGGCCATAGGAAATCCCCAGGCTCTCCAAGTGCTCTAGCTCCACAGCAAGAGGCGAGGGTGGGTGTTCCTCCCCCTCCCCGCTGCCACCCCCCGGCCCAGCATCTACAGTTTCATTAAAATCAATAATTTGTTTTTCTGCCGGGTCGAGCGACTCCCGGGGGAAGTTGGGTATTGGCTGGGCGGGCTCAGGTTCGGCCTTTTCGGCCCCGCCCGCTTCAGTCCCCGGGACGCCCGGCCCGGCGGCTACGCATTCTTCCGCGGTCCCCACGCCCCCCACGACAGGCAGATCTTCCACTCCATCCCCGGGAGGCAGAGGCTGGGCAGCCTCGACTGTCTCACCCTCCCCGGCGACAGACTCCTCTCGCCTACGGCGCTGCTTGGGGGCGCTGGTGGGGGACGCGGGACACGCGGCGGGCACCGACTCCTCCGCGGAGGGATGTTGTTCCCCCTCCGCCTCAACGGAGCGGTGCCTCCTTTTGTTGCTGGAGGTGCGCTGAGGCAGGGAGACCTCCATGTCTGCCGAGGCCTCCCGCTCCGCCCCCCCCTTTTTCTTTTCTTGCCCGCGCCCGGGCCCCTCTGCGGTATTGGTCAAGGGCTCGGGCACGGGCTCAGGGCACCCCGCGCTCGCCGGTGGCTGGGTTGGGCCGAGCGCGGTGGTCAATCTTTCTGGCGCACTGAGGGGACCCGCCTCTAGATGTTTCTCCTTGTTCCGCGCCTTCTTTCCATTCGGACGCTCTCCCTCCCCCCCGCCGGAGGCCCCGAAAACAAAGGCCTCCGACGATGCCCGCGCACCTACGGCTCCCGGCACGCGGACGCAACTAGGGGGAGGGGTGGCGGCGGCGCCAGCCTTGGCCGCCTTCGGTGGTTTGGCGGCCTTGGAGGTGGGGCAGTTCTTGCGAACGTGCCCCACCTCCCTGCAGGCATGGCACCGCACGCCGTCCGACGTCCAAAAGACGCGGTAGGCAGTCCCCTCGTGCACCACATTAAAGTTCCCCTCCGTCGTCTCCTCCCGCGCCAGCCGGACAAAGAGCTGGCGGCGGAAGGAGAACACGTGGCGCAGGCTGCTCTCCCTGAGGCCGAGCGGTATGGGGTTGATCCCCGACCTTATCTCCCTCAGTTGGTGTAGGTGAGGGAGGAGGAGCTCAGCGGGAACAAAGGGCGGGACGTTCGACACGATGACCCTCTGCGCGGTGGCCTCGAGAGGGTCCACCGGCAGGAACGTCCCGCCCACCGTGAGCCCCTTTTCAAGGGCCAGGGACACCGCCCGCTCCGACCCCAGGAAGAACACGGCCTTCCCAGACATCTTGGAGGCTGCGACAATGGCCGAGGGGCCGACTACCCCAGCCATCGCCCGCACGCACTCCTCAATGCTCATTGTGGGGTGAGTGTAGCTCTTGACCCCGTGTTTTTTGGTGATTAATCTGAAAGGTGGCAGGGCAGCGGGTGGCGCAGGAGGTGCCGTGGAAGCGGTTGCCACCTGCGCATACGTCTTCGCTGGCCCTGCCACCGGCGTGGATGGGGTCGCCATCACGGGGTCCCTTTAAGGGCTACACCCACCCCAAAGTCACAGGCCTTAATGGTCTTAATTGGCCTCGTTTGATTAGACTGAGCAGAGGAGCCCTTAATGAGGTATCTCTCCCCTAGTTGGCAATTGGGGAGGGGCCTTGCTCCCTCTGCTCAGTTGTCTCAATTGTTTTGTTTGTTTGTTTTTTTTGAAAAATTAGGAGGAAGGGGCCTCAGAGAGAGAGGGGAAAAACAGAGTAACAAAGAGAGAGGGGGGTGGGAAGGGGCGGGGGGACTGCGAGGGCAGGTCTCCCCTCGCAGCTGTGGGTGGGTGCAATCCCAGATGGCAAAACACAAAGTCTTTGGGGTGGTCTTCAGGTGAGGGGAGAAGATGTCTTCACCTGGGGCAGCTAGAGCCACCAGGCACACACTCCCAACGATCTTTAATAGGGTGATTAAGAAAAAATCTTCAGCCTGGTAGCTCCAGCTATCCCAGGCTAGGCAATTGAGGGGGGGGGGGTTCAGTTGTGTGTGGGGCCTAGTTGTAGCAAGGCCCCCACACACACTTCCACACACACACACCCCCCGCGATGTTCCGGCCCTCAGTGGTCTTCTTTCCTCCCCCCACCGATTCAACAAAGTCTTTTTGGGACTGCACCAACACCCACCTGTAGAATGGTAGAGTCTCCCTCCTTCCACACTGGATGTTGTTGGTCTTTTCCCCCTCTCTCCAACTCTTTGCAGAAATGGTAAAAGTTGTTTAAAGTTTTCTGCTTTTTCCTCCTCTCCCTCTGGGTGAAAGTTGGTGGTGAAGCCTCTTCCTTCCTTCTCTTCCTGGGCTGGTCTCAGGGCTCTCCAGGCAGGAGCAAAAGTTGGTAGCTCCTCTCCTCACTGCTCACAGCTCCAACTGAGCAGGACACGCCTCCACTGCTCCACGATTGGTCCTTGTGCATGAAACTCTTTTGAGTTTATCTGTGAAAACATAAAACATTAAACGGTGCCACCCGACCTGGGTGACACTCCAGACATTTACAAGGCCCATTTTTTTTTTTTCCCCCTTTTTTGTGTTTTTTTTTTTGTGTTTTTTCTTTTTTTTTGTTTTTTTTTTTGGGCACTAAAATCACAATTTTTCCCCAGTGCCCCCTATAAAAGGGAAGGGGACACTAAAAGCACCGGCAATTAAAACAAATTAACTTTAAAACGTAAAATCAAATTAAAATTTGGTTGCCGGGCGTGATGATGCACTCCAGTCCCTCCGGTGCCCACCTCTCGCGGAAGGCCGCGAGCGTACCGGTGGACACCGCGTGCTCCATCTCCAAGGACACCCTGGACCGGATGTAAGAGCGGAAGAGAGGCAGGCAGTCAGGTTGAACGACCCCCTCGACCGCCCGCTGCCTGGACCGGCTGATGGCACCCTTGGCCGTGCCCAGGAGCAGTCCTACGAGGAGGCCTTCGGACCTACCCGCTCCCCTCCGCACAGGGTGCCCAAAGATCAGGAGAGTGGGACTGAAGTGCAGCCAGAATTTCAGGAGCAGCCCCTTCAAATAATGGAACAGGGGCTGCAACCTTGTGCACTCAATAAAAACATGGAACACGGACTCCTCCAGACCGCAGAAATTGCAGGCGGCCTGGGAGTCCGTGAACCGGCTTAAAAATTTGTTGCACGGCACTGCTCCGTGCACCACCCTCCAGGCCAAGTCCCCGATGAATAGTGGGAGGACCCCTGCGTAGAGTGCCCTCCATCGGGGACCCCCGCCTCCTCCGGACGGCAAGATGGTGCGCCATGGCGTGTCCGGACGGCCGGCGAGGATGGCAAAGTTGAGGGTGTGCAGGAGCAGCCCGTACAGGAAACCCCTCCGCGCGGAACTGAAAGGCACGGAGGGGATTTCCCCGAGGCGGCTCAAGTTGTGAGGCGCCGGCCCCCGAGGGAGGTTCCGGGGTTTGGCGCCGATGAGGAATTCCGTCCGGACGGGGGTCAGTTCGGACGGGATCTCCCCACGTGCTTGAGCCTCCTCGATACACCTAACGGAGTCAGGGCCCAGAGCTGTTTTTAGCGACTCGATGGCATCGGCCGCGCGGCGGACGTTGGCAGAATTTAGGCGCCGCGCCAGCGTGACTGGCGCCATCCAGCCCGCTCCTCCGCCATCGAGCAGGTCCCTGACCCTGGTCACCTCACCAGCCACAGCCCTCTCTTCCGACCGCCACATGAAGCCTCGGCCGTGGAGGTACGGATTCCCGAGCAGCGGCTCCTGCAGGACGGCCGCCACTCCAGCCGGCGGAGAGCTGCGCTTGGTGGAGACTTTGTTCCAGACCCTGATAAGTTCCCTGTAAAAGACAGGCAGCTCCCGGAGGGCGGTCCTGGCACCCCCCAAGTTCACAAACAGGAGCTGCGTGTCATAATTGAGGTCGAGCTGCTGGCGGAAGAAATACCTCGCCAGAGCACACCACCTAGGAGGGGGCTCGACGTAAAGGTATCTCTGCAGGGTCTGAAGACGGAAAGTCGCGAGCTGGGCGCTGACGCACACCAACGACTGACCGCCCTCCTCAAGCGGGAGACTCAAGACCGCGACAGAGACCCAGTGCTTCCTGTTGTTCCAGAAGAAGTCCACCAGCTTCTTCTGTATCTTGGCGACAAACGCAGGGGGAGGGGTCAAAGTGACCAGCCGGTACCACAGCATTGCGGCCACCAGCTGGTTTATGACTAGCGCTCGACCCCTGTAGGACAGCACTCGGAGCAGTCCTGTCCAGCGCCCTAGGCGAGCGGCGACCTTGGCCTCCAGCTCCTGCCAGTTCGCCGGCCAGGCTTCCTCGTCGGGGCTAAGGTAGACTCCCAGATAGAGGAGATGGGTCGTGCTCCAGGCAAAAGGCCTGAGCTCCTCCGGCAGGGAGTCCACCCGCCACTGACCCACCAGGAGTCCGGAACATTTCTCCCAGTTGATCCTGGCGGAGGACGCGGCCGAGTAAATCTCCTGGCACTCACGCATCCTCCGCAGGTCAGCGGGATCCTCTACCGCGAGGAGCACGTCATCGGCGTAAGCCGAGAGGACGACCTCCATGCCCGGCCCTTGCAGAGCCAGTCCCGTCAACCTCGTCCGCAAGAGGCGCAGGAAAGGCTCCACGCAAACGGCGTATAACTGGCCGGACATGGGGCATCCCTGGCGCACCCCTCTCCTAAAGCGAAGGGGCGCCGTCAAGGACCCGTTAACCTTAATCAGACACTCCGCGGCGGCGTACAAAAGTCGGATCCGGGCGACGAAATGCGTCCCGAACCCGAAAGCGCGCAGAGTTCCGAGCAGATAGTCGTGATCCACCCTGTCGAACGCCTTCTCTTGGTCGAGGGATAGGAAGGCGACCGACAGACCAGCCTCCTGGGAACAATGGATGAGGTCCCGGACCAGATGGATGTTGTCGTGGATTGTCCGGCCCGGGACCGTGTATGACTGGTCGGGGTGGATCATGTGGTCCAGCACGGCACCAAGGCGAGCAGACATCGCCCTGGCGAAGATTTTGTAGTCCGTGCTGAGGAGGGAGACCGGGCGCCAGTTCTTAAGGAGGCGGAGATCGCCCTTCTTAGGCAGCAGGACGATGACTGCCCTGCGCCAAGAGAGGGGCATCTCCCCGGTCGCCAGACTTTCCCCCAGGACCCGCGCGTAGTCGCCCCCCAGGACGTCCCAGAACGCCCTGTGGAACTCCACGGTCAGCCCGTCCAGCCCCGGGGATTTTCCCCTCGAGAGCCGGGCGAGGGCACCGGTCAGCTCCGCCAGGCTTAGCGGAGCTTCCAGATTTTCGGCGCCCTCCGGGCCGACCTTCGGCAGGTCCTCCCACAAAACTCTACGCGCTTCCTCGCTGGACGGATCCGGAGAGAACAGAGCCCCGTAATATTCACGGACCCTGTTGTTGACGCCCTCCGGATCCGAGACGAGAGAGCCGTCGTCGGCCAGCAGCGTCAAGAGCTGCTTACGGACACTCTGCCTTTTTTCCAGCGAGTAGAAGAAGGGGGAGCCGCGGTCCAGATCCCGCAGGAACCGGATCCGCGACCTCACGAACGCGCCTCGGGACCCGACGAGCTGCAGGTCCTTCAGCGCGGCCTTCTTCGCTTCGTACACCGTCCGCAGGGCCGGGTCCTGGACGACTTGACCGAGACGGGCTTCCAGGTCGAGCACCTCTTTTTCTAGGCGCCCGACTCTGGCCGCCCGCCTCTTGGTCGACCCCCTCGCGTACTCTTGACAGAAGACGCGGACGTGAGCCTTGCCCACGTCCCACCATAGCCTCAAGGAGGGGAAGCCCCCCTGCTTCCTTCTCCAGTCGGACCAGAATCGACGGAACGAGTCCTGGAACCGCACGTCCTCCAGCAGCCGGTTGTTAAAGTGCCAGTACGCGGACCCCGCCCTCGCGCGGAGCGAAGCGAGCTCCGCCCACACCAGGTGGTGGTCCGAACACGGCACCGGCCGCATGGAGGCCGCCGGGATGCAGGAAACGTACGCCCGAGACACGTAAAGGCGGTCGACTCTAGACCATCCAACTCCAGGCCTCACCCAAGTAAAGGCGCTGGAGTCGGGGTGGAGATTTCGCCAGACGTCCACCAAGTCGAAGGACCCGACCAGGTCCCTCAACTTCTCCATCGCCGTCATGCACTGCGGGGCACCGGAGCGGTCCCTCGCCTCGAGGGTGCAGTTAAAATCCCCCCCGAGGACAATGCAGTCGCCGACGTCGACGGAGCCGAGAAGAGCGGACACCTCTTCAAAGAAGCGCGTCTGCTGCGGGCCGGGATGAGGGGCGTACACGTTCACGAGATGGAGCGGCACGTCCCCCAGGCGAACCGTTACGTGCAGCAAGCGGCCTGGCACGGGCTCCTCGACCCCCAAGATCTCCGGCTGAAAATGCGGGCCCAGCAAGATGGCCACCCCACTAGAAATGGCGGTGAGGTGGCTCATGCGGACCTCTCCTTGCCATTCCAGGAGCCACGTGGCTTCGTCTCCCGGAACGGTGTGGGTTTCTTGCAGGAAGCACACCGCATATTTCCCCTCCCGCAGGAGCGAAAAATTGTCAAATCTACGGCGTGCCCCTCTGCCGCCGTTGATGTTGAGGCTGGCTATGGTTATCTTCATGGCAAAAGCATAGTGCAACCTCTACCTTAACCTATTGTGGGGGAGGGAGCGGAGTCTTTTGTTGAACTCCGCTCCCTCCGCAGCCCAGCGAGGAGTCCCTCGAGCTCGCGCAGCTCAAGGTGCTGCTCCTTTGTCAAGGGCCCGCCCGCGGCCAAGGTTTTAACGGCGGCGCGGACGGACCCCTTGATCAGCTCCGGCTCGGACCATTTTTCCAGGGCCAGTCGGGCTTGGTCGCGGCGACCCCGGCTCGGGGCCAAAAAGTCCCGGAGTTCCTTTGCAGGAATGAGGAGGGCCTCAGCGGCGGCCGCGAGCAGATCCACCGCCTCACTGGCGGTGGTCTCTAGGTCTTCACCCGCGTCCCCCACCGAGTCCCCGTCCTCCTCCGGGAGGTGGCCGCCAGCAGCCGGCCCATCGACCGCACAAGGTACGGCAAATGAACCGGCCGCTCCAACCGGCCCTGGCACTGCCCCGATCCCACCCCCAGGATCGTCGGCAGAGGAGTCCCCACTGGGCTCTTTTAAAAATGGTGCTGGGTCGGGAAATGACAGCGGAAGGGGTTCCTCCTCCGCCCCAGGAACCGGAGAACAAGGAGAGACCCGGCCATAGGAGATCCCCAGGCTCCCCAAGTGCTCCAGCTCCAAAGTAAGAGGCGAGGGTGGGTGTTCCTCCCCCTCCCCGCTGCCACCCCCCGGCCCAGCATCTACAGTGTCATTAAAATCAGTTTGTGTTTCTGCCGGGTCGAGCGACTCCCGGGGGAAGTTGGGTATTGGCTGGGCGGGCTCAGGTTCGGCCTTTTCGGCCTCGCCCGCCTCAGTCCCCGGGACGCCCGGCCCGGCGGCTACGCATTCCTCCGCGGTCCCCACGCCCCCCACGACAGGCAGATCTTCCACTCCATCCCCGGGAGGCAGAGGCTGGGCAGCCTCAACTGTTTCACCCTCCCCGGGGACAGACTCCTCCCGCCTACGGCGCTGCTTGGGGGCGCTGGTTGGGGACGCGGGACACGCGGCGGGCACCAACTCCTCCACGGAGGGATGTTGTTCCCCCTCTGTCTCATCGGAGCCGTGCCTCCTTTTGTTCCTGGGGGCGCGCGGAGTCAGGGAGACCTCCATGTCTGCCGAGGCCTCCCGCTCCGCCCCCCCCTTTTCCTTTTCTTGCCCGCGCCCGGACCCCTCTGTGGTGTTGTTCAAGGGCTCGGGCACGGGCTCGGGGCACCCCGCGCTCGCCGGTGGCTGGGTTGGGCTGAGCGCAGTGGTCAATCTTTCTGGCGCACTGAGGGGACCCGCCTCTAGATGTTTCTTCTTGTTCCGCGCCTTCTTTCCGCTCGGACGCTCTCCCTCCCCCCCGCCGGAGGCCCTGAAAACAAAGGCCTCCGACGATGCCCGCGCACCTACGGCTCCCGGCACGCGGACGCAACTAGGGGGAGGGGTGGCGGCGGCGCCAGCCTTGGCCGCCTTCGGTGGTTTGGCGGCCTTGGAGGCGGGGCAGTTCTTGCGAACGTGCCCCACCTCTCTGCAGGCATGGCACCGCACGCCGTCCGACGTCCAGAAGACGCGGTAGGCAGTCCCCTCGTGCACCACATTAAAAGACCCCTCCGTCGTCTCCTCCCGCGCCAGCCGGACAAAGAGCTGGCGGCGGAAGGAGAACACATGGCGCAGGCTGTTCTCCCTGAGGCCGAGCGGTATGGGGTTGATCCCTGACCTTACCTCCCCCAGTTGGTGTAGGTGAGGGAGGAGGAGCTCAGCGGAAACAAAGGGCGGGACGTTTGAAATGATGACCCTCTGCGCGGTGGCCTCGAGAGGGTCCACCGGCAGGAACGTCCCGCCCACCGTGAGCCCCTTTTCAAGGGCCAGGGACACCGCCCGCTCCGACCCCAGGAAGAACACGGCCTTCCCAGACATCTTGGAGGCTGCGACAATGGCCGAGGGGCCGACTACCCCAGCCATCGCCCGCACGCACTCCTCGATGGTCATTGTGGGGTGAGTGTAGCTCTTGACCCCGTGTTTCCTGGTTATAAGTGTAAATGGTGGCAGGGCAGCGGGTGGCGCAGGAGGTGCCGTGGATGTGGACACCGCCTGCGCATACGTCCTTGCTGGCCCTGCCACCGGCGTGGATGGGGTCGCCATCACGGGGTCCCTTTAAGGGCTACACCCACCCCAAAGTCACAGGCCTTAATGGTCTTTAATGGCCTCGTATATTAACTGAGCAGAGGAGCCCTTAACGAGGCACCTCTCCCCTCGTTGACAATTGGGGAGAGGCCTTGCTCCCTCTGCTCAGTTGTCTTAATTGGGTTTTTTTTTTAAAAATTCGGAAGAAAAGGGCTCTCAGAGAGAGAGGGGAGAAACAGAGAGTAACGGAGAAAGAGAGAGGGGGGTGGGAAGGGGGGGGGGTGGGCTGCAAGGGCAGGTCTCCCCTCGCAGCTGTGGGTGGGTGCATTCCCCAGATGGCAAAAACACACAAAAAACACAGTCTTTGGGATGGTCTTCAGGTGGGGGGAGAAGATGTCTTCACCTGGGGTAGCCGGAGCCACCAGGCACTCCTAACGATCTTTAATTGGGTGATTGAGAAAAACAACAATCTTCAGCCTGGTAGCTCCAGCTATCCCAGGCTAGGCAAATGTGGGGGGTGGGGGGGGTTCCAATTGTCGGGGGGGGCCTAGTTGTAAGCACGGCCCCCACGCACACTACCACACACACACACACACCCCCCGCGATGTTCCGGCCCTCAGTGGTCTTCTTTCCTCCCCCCACCGATATAACAAAGTCTTTTTGGGAATGCACCCACACCCACCTGTAGAAATGTAGAGTCTCCCTCCTTCCACACTGGATGTTGTTGGTTTTTCCCCCTCTCTCCAACTCCTTGCAGAATGGTAAAAAGATGTTAAATGTTTTCTGTTCTCCTCCTCTCCCTCTGGGCGAAAGTTGAAGGTGAAGCCCCTTCCTTCCTTCTCTTCCTGGCTGGTCTCAGGGCTCTCCAGGCAGGAGCTCAAGTTGCTAGCAGCTCCACTCACTGCTCACAGCTCCAACTGAACAGGACACGCCTCCACTGCTCCACGATTGGTCCTTGTGCATGAAACTCTTTTGAGTTTATCTGTGAAAACATAAAACATTAAACGGTGCCACCCGACCTGGGTGACACTCCAGACATTTACAAGGCCCATTTTTTTTCCCCCTTTTTTGTGTTTTTTTTTTGTTTTTTTCTTTTTTTTTTGTTTTTTTTTTTTGGGCACTAAAATCACAATTTTTCCCCAGTGCCCCCTATAAAAGGGAAGGGGACACTAAAAGCACCGGCAATTAAAACAAATTAACTTTAAAACGTAAAATCAAATTAAAATTTGGTTGCCGGGCGTGATGATGCACTCCAGTCCCTCCGGTGCCCACCTCTCGCGGAAGGCCGCGAGCGTACCGGTGGACACCGCGTGCTCCATCTCCAAGGACACCCTGGACCGGATGTAAGAGCGGAAGAGAGGCAGGCAGTCAGGTTGAACGACCCCCTCGACCGCCCGCTGCCTGGACCGGCTGATGGCACCCTTGGCCGTGCCCAGGAGCAGTCCTACGAGGAGGCCTTCGGACCTACCCGCTCCCCTCCGCACAGGGTGCCCAAAGATCAGGAGAGTGGGACTGAAGTGCAGCCAGAATTTCAGGAGCAGCCCCTTCAAATAATGGAACAGGGGCTGCAACCTCGTGCACTCAATAAAAAACATGGAACACGGACTCCTCCAGACCGCAGAAATTGCAGGCGGCCTGGGAGTCCGTGAACCGGCTTAAAAATTTGTTGCACGGCACTGCTCCGTGCACCACCCTCCAGGCCAAGTCCCCGATGAATAGTGGGAGGACCCCTGCGTAGAGTGCCCTCCATCGGGGACCCCCGCCTCCTCCGGACGGCAAGATGGTACGCCATGGCGTGTCCGGACGGCCGGCGAGGATGGCAAAGTTGAGGGTGTGCAGGAGCAGCCCGTACAGGAAACCCCTCCGCGCGGAACTGAAAGGCACGGAGGGGATTTCCCCGAGGCGGCTCAAGTTGTGAGGCGCCGGCCCCCGAGGGAGGTTCCGGGGTTTGGCGCCGATGAGGAATTCCGTCCGGACGGGGGTCAGTTCGGACGGGATCTCCCCACGTGCTTGAGCCTCCTCGATACACCTAACGGAGTCAGGGCCCAGAGCTGTTTTTAGCGACTCGATGGCATCGGCCGCGCGGCGGACGTTGGCAGAATTTAGGCGCCGCGCCAGCGTGACTGGCGCCATCCAGCCCGCTCCTCCGCCATCGAGCAGGTCCCTGACCCTGGTCACCTCACCAGCCACAGCCCTCTCTTCCGACCGCCACATGAAGCCTCGGCCGTGGAGGTACGGATTCCCGAGCAGCGGTTCCTGCAGGATGGCCGCCACTCCAGCCGGCGGAGAGCTGCGCTTGGTGGAGACTTTGTTCCAGACCCTGATGAGTTCCCTGTAAAAGACAGGCAGCTCCCGGAGGGCGGTCCTGGCACCCCCCAAGTTCACAAACAGGAGCTGCGTGTCATAATTGAGGTCGAGCTGCTGGCGGAAGAAATACCTCGCCAGAGCACACCACCTAGGAGGGGGCTCGACGTAAAGGTATCTCTGCAGGGTCTGAAGACGGAAAGTCGCGAGCTGGGCGCTGACGCACACCAACGACTGACCGCCCTCCTCAAGCGGGAGACTCAAGACCGCGACAGAGACCCAGTGCTTCCTGTTGTTCCAGAAGAAGTCCACCAGCTTCTTCTGTATCTTGGCGACAAACGCAGGGGGAGGGGTCAAAGTGACCAGCCGGTACCACAGCATTGCGGCCACCAGCTGGTTTATGACTAGCGCTCGACCCCTGTAGGACAGCACTCGGAGCAGTCCTGTCCAGCGCCCTAGGCGAGCGGCGACCTTGGCCTCCAGCTCCTGCCAGTTCGCCGGCCAGGCTTCCTCGTCGGGGCTAAGGTAGACTCCCAGATAGAGGAGATGGGTCGTGCTCCAGGCAAAAGGCCTGAGCTCCTCCGGCAGGGAGTCCACCCGCCACTGACCCACCAGGAGTCCGGAACATTTCTCCCAGTTGATCCTGGCGGAGGACGCGGCCGAGTAAATCTCCTGGCACTCACGCATCCTCCGCAGGTCAGCGGGATCCTCTACCGCGAGGAGCACGTCATCGGCGTAAGCCGAGAGGACGACCTCCACGCCCGGCCCTTGCAGAGCCAGTCCCGTCAACCTCGTCCGCAAGAGGCGCAGGAAAGGCTCCACGCAAACGGCGTATAACTGGCCGGACATGGGGCATCCCTGGCGCACCCCTCTCCTAAAGCGAAGGGGCGCCGTCAAGGACCCGTTAACCTTAATCAGACACTCCGCGGCGGCGTACAAAAGTCGGATCCGGGCGACGAAATGCGTCCCGAACCCGAAAGCGCGCAGAGTTCCGAGCAGATAGTCGTGATCCACCCTGTCGAACGCCTTCTCTTGGTCGAGGGATAGGAAGGCGACCGACAGACCAGCCTCCTGGGAGCAATGGATGAGGTCCCGGACCAGATGGATGTTGTCGTGGATTGTCCGGCCCGGGACCGTGTAGGACTGGTCGGGGTGGATCATGTGGTCCAGCACGGCACCAAGGCGAGCAGACATCGCCCTGGCGAAGATTTTGTAGTCCGTGCTGAGGAGGGAGACCGGGCGCCAGTTCTTAAGGAGGCGGAGATCGCCCTTCTTAGGCAGCAGGACGATGACTGCCCTGCGCCAAGAGAGGGGCATCTCCCCGGTCGCCAGACTTTCCCCCAGGACCCGCGCGTAGTCGCTCCCCAGGACGTCCCAGAACGCCCTGTGGAACTCCACGGTCAGCCCGTCCAGCCCCGGGGATTTTCCCCTCGAGAGCCGGGCGAGGGCACCGGTCAGCTCCGCCAGGCTTAGCGGAGCTTCCAGATTTTCGGCGCCCTCCGGGCCGACCTTCGGCAGGTCCTCCCACAAAACTCTACGCGCTTCCTCGCTGGACGGATCCGGAGAGAACAGAGCCCCGTAATATTCACGGACCCTGTTGTTGACGCCCTCCGGATCCGAGACGAGAGAGCCGTCGTCGGCCAGCAGCGTCAAGAGCTGCTTACGGACACTCTGCCTTTTTTCCAGCGAGTAGAAGAAGGGGGAGCCGCGGTCCAGATCCCGCAGGAACCGGATCCGCGACCTCACGAACGCGCCTCGGGACCCGACGAGCTGCAGGTCCTTCAGCGCGGCCTTCTTCGCTTCGTACACCGTCCGCAGGGCCGGGTCCTGGACGACTTGACCGAGACGGGCTTCCAGGTCGAGCACCTCTTTTTCTAGGCGCCCGACTCTGGCCGCCCGCCTCTTGGTCGACCCCCTCGCGTACTCTTGACAGAAGACGCGGACGTGAGCCTTGCCCACGTCCCACCATAGCCTCAAGGAGGGGAAGCCCCCCTGCTTCCTTCTCCAGTCGGACCAGAATCGACGGAACGAGTCCTGGAACCGCACGTCCTCCAGCAGCCGGTTGTTAAAGTGCCAGTACGCGGACCCCGTCCTCGCGCGGAGCGAAGCGAGCTCCGCCCACACCAGGTGGTGGTCCGAACACGGCACCGGCCGCATGGAGGCCGCCGGGACGCAGGAAACGTACGCCCGAGACACGTAAAGGCGGTCGACTCTAGACCATCCAACTCCAGGCCTCACCCAAGTAAAGGCGCTGGAGTCGGGGTGGAGATTTCGCCAGACGTCCACCAAGTCGAAGGACCCGACCAGGTCCCTCAACTTCTCCATCGCCGTCATGCACTGCGGGGCACCGGAGCGGTCCCTCGCCTCGAGGGTGCAGTTAAAATCCCCCCCGAGGACAATGCAGTCGCCGACGTCGACGGAGCCAAGAAGAGCGGACACCTCTTCAAAGAAGCGCGTTTGCTGCGGGCCGGGATGAGGGGCGTACACGTTCACGAGATGGAGCGGCACGTCCCCCAGGCGAACCGTTACGTGCAGCAAGCGGCCTGGCACGGGCTCCTCGACCCCCAAGATCTCCGGCTGAAAATGCGGGCCCAGCAAGATGGCCACCCCACTAGAAATGGCGGTGAGGTGGCTCATGCGGACCTCTCCTTGCCATTCCAGGAGCCACGTGGCTTCGTCTCCCGGAACGGTGTGGGTTTCTTGCAGGAAGCACACCGCATATTTCCCCTCCCGCAGGAGCGAAAAATTGTCAAATCTACGGCGTGCCCCTCTGCCGCCGTTGATGTTGAGGCTGGCTATGGTTATCTTCATGACAAAAGCATAGTGCAACCTCTACCTTAACCTATTGTGGGGGAGGGAGCGGAGTCTTTTGTTGAACTCCGCTCCCTCCGCAGCCCAGCGAGGAGTCCCTCGAGCTCACGCAGCTCAAGGTGCTGCTCCTTTGTCAAGGGCCCGCCCGCGGCCAAGGTTTTAACGGCGGCGCGGACGGACCCCTTGATCAGCTCCGGCTCGGACCATTTTTCCAGGGCCAGTCGGGCTTGGTCGCGGCGACCCCGGCTCTGGGCCAAAAAGTCCCGGAGTTCCTTTGCAGGAACGAGGAGGGCCTCAGCGGCGGCCGCGAGCAGATCCACCGCCTCCCTGGCGGTGGTCTCTAGGTCTTCACCCGCGTCCCCCACCGAGTCCCCGTCCTCCTCCGGGAGGTGGCCGCCAGCAGCCGGCCCATCGACCGCACAAGGTACGGCAAATGAACCGGCCGCTCCAACCGGCCCTGGCACTGCCCCGATCCCACCCCCAGGATCGTCGGCAGAGGAGTCCCCACTGGGCTCTTTTAAAAATGGTGCTGGGTCGGGAAATGACAGCGGAAGGGGTTCCCCCTCCGCCCCAGGAACCGGAGAACAAGGAGAGACCCGGCCATAGGAAATCCCCAGGCCCTCCAAGTGCTCCAGCTCCAAAGTAAGGGGCGAGGGTGGGTGTTCCTCCCCCTCCCCGCTGCCACCCCCCGGCCCAGCATCTACAGTATCATTAAAATCAATTGTTTCATTCTCTGCCGGGTCGAGCAAATCCCGGGGGAAGTTGGGTAATAGCTGGGCGGGCTCAGGTTCGGCCTTTTCGGCCTCGCCCGCCTCAGTCCCCGGGACGCCCGGCCCGGCGGCTACGCATTCCTCCGCGGTCCCCACGCCCCCCACGACAGGCAGATCTTCCACTCCATCCCCGGGAGGCAGAGGCTGGGCAGCCTCAACTGTCTCACCCTCCCCGGGGAAAGACTCCTCGCGCCTGCAGCGCAATTTGGGGGCGCTGGTGGGGGACGCGGGACACGCGGCGGGCACCGACTCCTCCGCGGAGGGATGTTGTTCCCCCTCCGCCTCATTGGGGCGGTGCCTCTTTTTGTTCCTGGGGGCGCGCGGAGTCAGGGAGACCTCCATGTCTGCCGAGGCCTCCCGCTCCGCCCCCCCCTTTTCCTTTTCTTGCCCGCGCCTGGGCCCCTCTGTGGTGGTATTCAAGGGCCCGGGCACGGGCTCGGGGCACCCCGCGCTCGCCGGTGACTGGGTTGGGCTGAGCGCGGTGGTCAGACTTTCCGGCGCACCGAGGGGACCCGCCTCTAGATGTTTCTCCTTCTTCCGCGCCTTCTTTCCGCTCGGACGCTCTCCCTCCCCCCCGCCGGAGGCCCTGAAAACAAAGGCCTCCGACGATGCCCGCGCACCCATGGCTCCCGGCACGCGGACGCAACTAGGGGGAGGGGTGGCGGCAGCGCCAGCCTTGGCCGCCTTCGGTGGTTTGGCGGCCTTGGAGGCGGGGCAGTTCTTACGAACATGCCCCACCTCCCTGCAGGCATGGCACCGCACGCCGTCCGACGTCCAGAAGACGCGGTAGGCAGTCCCCTCGTGCACCACATTAAAGTGCCCTTCTGTCACGTCCTCCCGCGCCAGCCGGACAAAGAGCTGGCGGCGGAAGGAGAACACGTGGCGCAGGCTGTTCTCCCTGAGGCCGAGCGGTATGGGGTTGATCCCTGACCTTACCTCCCCCAGTTGTTGTAGGTGAGGGAGGAGGAGCTCAGCGGGAACAAAGGGCGGGACGTTCGACACGATGACCCTCTGCGCGGTGGCCTCGAGAGGATCCACCGGCAGGAACGTCCCGCCCACCGTGAGCCCCTTTTCGAGGGCCAGGGACACCGCCCGCTCCGACCCCAGGAAGAAAACAGCCTTCCCAGACATCTTGGAGGCTGCGACAATGGCCGAGGGGCCGACTACCCCAGCCATCGCCCGCACGCACTCCTCAATGCTCATTGTGGGGTGAGTGTAGCTCTTGACCCCGTGTTTTCTAGTAATTAATCTAAATGGTGGCAGGGCAGCGGGTGGCGCAGGAGGTGCTGTGGAAGCGGTTGCCACCTGCGCATACGTCCTTGCTGGCCCTGCCACCGGCGTGGATGGGGTCGCCATCACGGGGTCCCTTTAAGGGCTACACCCACCCCAAAGTCACAGGCCTTAATGGTCTTTAATGGCCTCTTATGTTCACTGAGCAGAGGAGCCCTTAACGAGGCACCTCTCCCCTCGTTGACAATTGGGGAGAGGCCTTGCTCCCTCTGCTCAGTTGTCTTAATTGTTTTTTTTTTTTAAATTTGGAAGGAAAGGGTTCTCAGAGAGAGAGGGGAGAAACAGAGTAGCAGAGAAAAGAGAGAGGGGGGTGGGAAGGGGGGGGGGCTGCGAGGGCAGGTCTCTCCTCGCAGCTGTGGGTGGGTGCACTCCCCAGATGGCAAAACACAAAAGTCTTTGAGGTGGTCTTCAGGTGGGGGGAGAAGATGTCTTCACCTGGGGTAGCTGGAGCCACCAGGCACTCCTAACGATCTTTAATTGGGTGATTGATGACAATCTTCAGCCTGGTAGCTCCAGCTATCCCAGGCTAGGCAAATGTGGGGGGGTGGGGGGGGTTCCAATTGTGGGGGGGGCCCAGTTGTAAGCACGGCCCCCACGCACACTACCACACACACACACACACACCCCCCGCGATGTTCCGGCCCTCAGTGGTCTTCTTTCCTCCCCCCACCGAAACAACAAAGTCTTTTTGGGGAAATGCACCCACACCCACCTGTAGAATGTTGAGTCTCCCTCCTTCCACACTGGATGGTTGTTGTGGTTTTTCCCCCTCTCTCCAACTCCTTGCAGAAATGGTAAAGTTGATGAAAAAGTTTTCTGTTCTCCTCCTCTCCCTCTGGTTAGAGTGGTGTTGAAGCCCCTTCCTTCCTTCTTTTCCTGGGCTGGTCTCAGGGCTCTCCAGGCTGGAGCTCAAGTTGCTAGCAGCTCCACTCACTGCTCACAGCTCCAACTGAACAGGACACGCCTCCACTGCTCCACGATTGGTCCTTGTGCATGAAACCCAAAAAGTTAGTTTGCAGGTGCAGCAGGTAATCAGGAAGGCGAATGGAATGTTGGCCTTCATTGCGAGAGGGATGGAGTACAAAAGCAGGGAGGTCCTTCTGCAACTGTATAGGTTATTGGTGAGGCCGCACCTGGAGTACTGCGTGCAGTTTTGGTCACCTTACTTAAGGAAGGATATACTAGCTTTGGAGCGGGTACAGAGATGATTCACTTGGCTGATTCCGGAGATGAGGGGGTTACCTTATGATGATAGATTGAGTAGACTGGGTCTTTACTCGTTGGAGTTCAGAAGGATCTTATAGAATCATTTAAAATAATGAAAGGGATAAACAAGATAGAGGCAGAGAGGTTGTTTCCACTGGTAGGGGAGACTAGAACTAGGGGGCACAGCCTCAAAATACGGGGGAGCCAATTTAAAACCGAGTTGAGAAGGAATTTCTTCTCCCAGAGGGTTGTGAATCTGTGGAATTCTCTGCCCAAGGAAGCAGTTGAGGCTAGCTCATTGAATGTATTCAAGTCACAGATAGATAGATTTTTAACCAATGAGGGAATTAAGGGTTACGGGGAGCGGGCGGGTCAGTGGAGCTGAGTCCACGGCCAGATCAGCCATGATCTTGTTGAATGGCGGAGCAGGCTCGAGGGGCTAGATGGCCTACTCCTGTTCCTAATTCTTATGTTCTTATAAACCCATTCTGTTGAAGATCACAGGAACCGCTGATATATATTTTTAAATGAAATTTTTTCTGGGCCGTTGCTGTGGGACTTTTGCCAAAATGGAGTCCCAGCAATTCCTGAGGAGCATTGATTGTTCCGGTACCCAAAGTCCGGTCAGGGGACCTGTGATTTCTGCTGACTCGGACATGCATCTTTTGCAGAATAATTTAATGTCTTGACTTTAGTTATTTCGATCAGAATGGTGTCAAACAACACAAGCGAAGATGTGTGAGCTGGTCATCCTGCCACAGGGAGCCTCCAACTAGCACAGGTGAGCGTTTTCAATCTTTTGACATTTATTTTAGTTCGCAGCTTTGATTAATCGTGAAGATTCCATTTTAAATGTTCCTTGTGTAACCAGCTGGACTTCAAAGTAAGGGAAGGCATATAATCCAGGTTGTGGGTTTGTGCCTTAATGATTCTCTTGGGTACAATGGTCCTTGTCTGTGTCTTATGTTCAGGGGTGTGCCCAATATCCAAGTGTACGATCGTGTGATCCTGGGCAATAATAATATTACCCCCCTTCTGATCAGAACTGGCGACTTCTGCCTTTTGCACATGTGCTTCTTCAATCTCCAAAGCCGGAACTGAGAAAACACTTGTGCCACGAAACTTGGTTCGGAGCAGCTGCAAGGCGGGAATTCCCACCCCATGTCCTATATTTGGGTTATCAACCCCGAGAGGAAGTACAGCATTAAATATCGCACTGCACTTACTCTCGGGGGCAGAAGTGGGGCACAACGCCATGCAAATTTCGCCGCGTTATGCGGTGGGACACGTAACGCTGATGGGTAGACAGGCCCCGCCGCTTCATTACATGGAGGGCCAAGCTGCTGACTCTGCAGGCGGGAAACGTGGCCATCGCCGGGCCAGCAGGGAGCGAGGCGGTGTGGCAGCGCGCACACCGAGTGCCGAACTGCAAGATCGCGGCACGGACCCCAAGATCGACCAACAAAAAGGCCGCGACCTGTAAGTGGGCCATTTTTTTTCCTGCCGCACCAACCCTTTAATTTTCATCCCACAAGCGGCCAACAGCACGTCCTGCGAAGGTCTCACTGGCATCACCCGCGGCAGCTTCGGGGAGCTGCTGAATTTTCCATCCTGGGTGAAAACGGGTCGTCATCGCCGGCACAGCAGAGTGGGGCACTATGGGTAACAGCAGGGGGCAGTATGGGTAGCAGCAGGGGGCAGTATGGGTAGCAGCGGGGGGGGGGGGGCGCTATGGGTAACAGCAGGGGGCGCTATGGGTAACAGCAGGGGGCGGGCGCTATGGGTAACAGCAGGGGGCGGGCGCTATGGGTAGCAGCAGGGGGCGCTATGGGTAACAGCAGGGGGCGCTATGGGTAACAGCAGAGTGGGGCACTGGGTAGCAGCAGGGGGCGCTATGGGTAGCAGCAGGGGGCGCTATGGGTAACAGCAGGGGGTGCTATGGGTAACAGCAGGGGGCGCTATGGGTAACAGCAGGGGGCGGGCGCTATGGGTAACAGCAGAGTGGGGCACTGGGTAGCAGCAGGGGGCGCTATGGGTAGCAGCAGGGGGCGCTATGGGTAACAGCAGGGGGTTGCTATGGGTAACAGCGGGGGGGCGCTATGGGTAACAGCAGGGGGTTGCTATGGGTAACAGCGGGGGGGCGCTATGGGTAACAGCAGGGGGGGCGCTATGGGTAACAGCAGGGGGTTGCTATGGGTAACAGCGGGGGGGCGCTATGGGTAACAGCAGAGTGAGGCACTGGGTAGCAGCGGGGGTGGGGCGCTATGGGTAACAGCAGAGTGGGGCACTGGGTAGCAGCAGGGGGCGCTATGGGTAGCAGCAGGGGGCGCTATGGGTAACAGCAGGGGGCGCTATGGGTAACAGCAGGGGGGGCGCTATGGGTAACAGCAGGGGGGGGTGCTATGGGTAACAGCGGGGGGGGCGCTATGGGTAACAGCAGGGGGGGTGCTATGGGTAACAGCGGGGGGGGCGCTATGGGTAACAGCAGAGCGGGGCACTGGGTAGCAGCGGGGGTGGGGCGCTATGGGTAACAGCAGAGTGGGGCACTGGGTAGCAGCAGGGGGCGCTATGGGTAGCAGCAGGGGGCGCTATGGGTAACAGCAGAGTGGGGCACTGGGTAGCAGCGGGGGTGGGGCGCTATGGGTAACAGCAGAGTGGGGCACTGGGTAGCAGCAGGGGGCGCTATGGGTAGCAGCAGGGGGCGCTATGGGTAACAGCAGGGGGGGCGCTATGGGTAACAGCAGGGGGGGCGCTATGGGTAACAGCAGGGGGGCGCTATGGGTAACAGCAGGGGTGGGTGCTATGGGTAACAGCAGGGGGGGTGCTATGGGTAACAGCAGAGCGGGGCACTGGGTAGCAGCGGGGAGGGGGGGGGGCGCTATGGGTAATCCCGCGGCACTATGGGTAATCTGCGGCACTATGGGTTCCGGCTGCTGCTAAACTCCCGTGGAGTTACACGGAGATTGGTAGCAGCGCCGTGCCCGGTGAAAGGTTGTTTGCGCCCCCGGGGTGCTAGCGGGAGATACAAACACCCTAAATCTTTCCCCCAGGTAAATCAAGGCCAGATAAAAATCATTAAACTGCTTTATTTTACAATTAGTGAACAGACAAGACAACACTTATGATCATGCTTCCTTAGTTCAATCAGTGCACTGTAGCTTTCCGTAATAATACAAAATAATGAACACACTTCACTTCATTACATGGGTGGGTGATCTCGCTCAACTTCAGTGAAATATCTCCTAATTACTGTCCTGTATTCGAACCTTCTTGCAGTCTTTGCTGGGTCTCACTGAGTTCAAAGCCTTTGCTGGAGTTGACCATTTTCCTGGGCCTCTGTTTTTGTCACCCTCTGTTCTCAGCTAGAAAAGATCAGTGACTTCCCAAAACACTGCCGAGGGAGGCTAATGAGTTACTTAACGATTCTAATCTTTACATAAACCAACTTTCAGAACTATAATAGCTCTAAACTTGTATGAATAAACAGTTATTTACTGGAATTCTTTGAGGATATAACGAGCATGGTGGATAGAGGTGTACCGATGGATGTGGTGTATTTAGATTTTCAAAAGGCATTCGATAAGGTGCCACACAAAAGGTTACTGCAGAAGATAGAGGTACGCGGAGTCAGTGGAAATGTATTAGCATGGATCGAGAATTGGCTGGTGAACAGAAAGCAGAGAGTCGGGATAAATGGGTCCTTTTCGGGTTGGAAATTGGTGGTTAGTGGTGTGCCACAGGGATCGGTGCTGGGACCACAACTGTTTACAATATACATAGATGACCTGGAAGAGGGGACAGCGTGTAGTGTAACAAAATTTGCAGATGACACAAGGATTAGTGGGAAAGCGGGTTGTGTAGAGGACACAGAGAGGCTGCAAAGAGATTTAGATAGGTTAAGCGAATGGGCTAAGGTTTGGCAGATGGAATACAATGTTGGAAAGTGTGAGGTCATCCACCTTGGGGAAAAAAAACAATAAAAGGGAATATTATTTGAATGGGGAGAAATTACAACATGCTGTGGTGCAGAGGGACCTGGGGGTCCTTGTGCATGAATCCCAAAAAGTTAGTTTACAAATACAGCAGGTAATCAGGAAGGCGAATGGAATGTTGGCCTTCATTGCAAGAGGGATGGAGTACAAAAGCAGGGAGGTCCTTCTGCAATTGTATAGGTTATTGGTGAGGCCGCACCTGGAGTACTGCGTGCAGTTTTGGTCACCTTAAGGAAAGATATACTAGCTTTGGAGGGGGTACAGAGTTGATTCACTAGGCTGATTCCAGAGATGAGCGGGTTACCTTATGATGATAGATTGAGTAGACTGGGTCTTTACTCGTTGGAGTTCAGAAGGATGAGGGGTGATCTTATAGAAACATTTAAAATAATGAAAGGGATAGACAAGATAGAGGCAGAGAGGTTGTTTCCACTGGTCGGGGAGACTAGAACTAGGGGGCACAGCCTCAAAATACAGGGGAGCCAATTTAAAACTGAGTTGAGAAGGAATTTCTTCTCCCAGAGGGTTGTGAATCTGTGGAATTCTCTGCCCAAGGAAGCAGTTGAGGCTAGCTCATTGAATGTATTCAAGTCACAGATAGATAGATTTTTAACCAATAAGGGAATTAAGGGTTACGGGGAGCGGGCGGGTAAGTGGAGCTGAGTCCACGGCCAGATCAGCCATGATCTTGTTGAATGGCGGAGCAGGCTCGAGGGACTAGATGGCCTACTCCTGTTCCTAATTCTTATGTTCTTATTATGTTATGTTCTTTGAAAATACAAGATTTAAAATAACTCTCTTTCCAAAACCTTTCTGTGGAAAAATGTTTTTTTAAATCCCACAACTTGACACTGGACTAATGATCTAGATTCTCAGAAGTGCGATTGCTAATTGGGACATGTCCATCTTTCAGATCAGATGTTACGGTGGTTAGCAAAGGTAACAGCAACAACTTGTGAAACTTTAACGTAGTGAAATGTCCCAAGGCGCTTCACGGGAGTATTATGAGTAGAAAAAATTTGACATCGAGCCACATAAGTAGAAATTAACGCAGGTGAGAGGGAGGTTTTAAGGAGCGTCTTGAACGAGGAAAGAGAGGTAGAGAGGCGGAGAGGTTTAGGCAGGGAGTTCCAGAGCTTGGGGCCCAGGCAACAGAAGGCATGGCCACCAATGGTTGAGCAATTATAGTCAGGGATGCTCAAGAGGGCAGAATTAGAGGAGCACAGAAATTTAGGGGGTTGTGGGGTTGGAAGAGATTACAGAGATAGGGAGGGGCAAGGCCATGGAGGGATTTGAAAATGAGGATGAGAATTTTGAAATCGAGGCGTTGCTTAACGGGGAGCCAATGAAGGTTAACGAGCACAGGGGTGAGCGGAACTTGGCACTAGTTAGGATATGGACAGCCAAGTTTTGGATCACCTCTAGTTTACGTAGGGTAGAATGTGGGAGGCCAGCCAGGGGTGTGTTGGAATAGTCAAGTCTAGAGGTAACAAAGGCATGGATGAGGGCTGAGGCAAGAGCGGAGACAGACGATGTTACAGAGGTGGAAATAGGCGGTCTTAGTTATGCTGTGGATATGTGGTCGGAAGCTCATTTCAGGGTCAAATATGACACCAAGGTTGTGAACAGTCTGGTTCAGCCTCAGACAGGAGTTGGGGAGAAGGATGGAGTCAGTGGCTGGGGAACAGAATTTGTGGCGGGGACCGAAAACAATGGCTTCAGTCTTCCCAATATTCAATTGGAGAAAATTTCTGCTCATCCAGAACTGGATGTCGGACATGTAGTCTGACAATTCAGAGACCGTGGAGGGGACGAGAGAAGTGGTGGTGAGGTAGAGCTGGGTGTCATCAGCGTACATATGGAAACTGACGCTGTGTTTCCGGATGATGTCGCCAAGGGGAAACGTAGATGAGAAATAGGAGGGGCCAAGGATTGATCCTTGGGGGACACCAGAGGTAACGATGCGGGGGCAGGAAGAGAAGCCGTTGCAGGTGATTCTCTGGCTACGATTAGATGGATAAGAATGGAACCAGGCGAGTGCAGTCCCACCCAGCTGGACGACGGTGGAGAGGCGTTGGAGATGGATGGAGGGGTCAACCGTGTCAAAGGCTGCAGACAGGTCCAGAAGGACGAGGAGGGTTAGTTTGCCTTTGTCACAGTCACAAAGGATGTTATTTGTGATTTTGATGAGAGCCGTTTCGATACTGTGGCGGGTGTAATGCAGACATGAGGAAAAGCATTTTTACACAGTGAATGGTTAGGATCTGGAATGCGCTGCCTGAAAGGGTGGCGGAGAGAGATATAATTGTGAGCTGGATAAGTACCTCAGGGAAAAAATTGCAAGGCTACGGGGAAAGGGCGGGGGAGTGGGACTGGCTGAGGTGCTCTTGCAGAGAGCCAGCACGGGCTCATTGGACCGAATGGCCTCCTCCCGTGCTGTGACCATTCTGCGATGTGTGCTGGAAATGGCAGGCACTTTGTGAAGGTTCAGACCCATGTAAAACTTGTCGTCTGAAATACTTTAGCTATGTACTGGAAGAGGGCTACCAGTAAGTAGTACTTGCATTGTTTTGGAATAGTACTGGAAGTGAAGTGATCAATTGCCATCTATTTTATTCTTGCTGCCCCTAATTTTACTGTTTTGTAAACGTGATTCTTCGTTTTCAGTCTGAATCATATGATTTGCCAGCACCATATTTTCCGCTGATTTTGAGGAGATCAGAAGTACCTGGGGGGTGCAGGTGAAGGGGGAATATTATTTCTGATGCACCCCATCCTCCAAAACAGCTTAATTGGTCATTCATCTAATTTCTGGTTCCGGAATCTTCCTTTGAGCAAATTGGCTGCTGCTATTGGCTACATAACAACAGTGACTGCACATCAGAATTGTCTGGTTCATTAGGTTGATCCCTGGGCTGAGAGGGTTGTCCTATGAGGAGAGATTGAGTAGATCGGGCCTGTAGTCCCTGGAGTTTAGAAGAATGAGAGGTGATCTCATTTGAAACATGTAGGATTCTGAGGAGGATTGACAGGGTAGATGCTGAGAGGTTGTTACCCCCCCCCCCCCCCCGCCCCCGGGCTGGGGAGTCTAGAACCAGGGGTCACAGTCTCAGGATAAGGGGTCGGCCATTTAGGACTGAGATGAGGAGGAATTTCTTCGCTCAGAGGGTGGTGAATCTTTGGAATTCTCTGACCCCAGAGGGCTGTGGATGCTGAATCGTTGAGTATATTCAAGGCTGAGATAGAAAGATTTTTGGACTAGAGAGGAATCAAGCGATTTGGAGGTTGGGTGGGAAAGTGGAGTTGAGGTCGAAGATCAGCCGTGATCTTATTGAGTGGCGGAGCAGGCCCGAGGGGCCTCCTAATTTTTTTGTTGTTATGGTTACAAAGTATGATCTGCTTTAAGCTGTTTCTCAGGAATGTGACGAGGTACAAATATTTCATTGTCACGGCTAATTCAATAGCTCATTAATCTGCATTTATGCAGAGAAGCATATATTCTTATTGTTTATTCCATGGGCAGATAGGGAATTTTATCTTACCCATTTGATTGACGATTGAGATCTATGAAAATTTGTGAAGTGGAAATGGGGCTGATTCCTTGTTCCTTTCTCTTTCCATCAAAACTTCCCTCTCTACCTCCCCCGACACAAGTCAGAAAATTAGCTGCTCTTGCAGAAATTTTTTGATAATTCTCGAGATGCTTAACTACCCAACAGCACTGATGCATCAGTGTTTCTTAGTTGCACCTAAATGTATTTAAACTGGCAATTTGTAAGAGAAACTTCAAACTTATAGTCTAAAATCGCTCATCCGGCTTTCTAATACATGCCCTAAGTAATACTCAGTGTGTTTTTTTAATAATCAGGTGGTGATAATGCTCACATGTGAATTTTCTTCTAGCTCTGGGCATAGCAATTTTGAACGAGCTGAAAATCTGCCAAAGGCTCCCGGGATCGCTCTGCCCAGAATTGAACAAACTGTCTCGCTAATGACAGGTGTTGCTTTATACAGCTGTTTATATTGTGCTTGGAACCATCTGATATTTAGTACCTGCGAAGGCAACATCTTGAGAGACCTATCATTAGCATCTCCCCAGGTGCGCTGCAAGTCTCCGCTTTCAAAGGTTTACACAGTTTGCCAGTCTGTCGGAGCTCTCTGGAGGTTGGCTCATTGGAGGTCGATCCGGATGTTTCCTCCTGGGGCATGTGTATGTGATTATCTGCCAGAAATACGTGGTAAACATTTCCTGTGTGCAGACATGCCAGCTTCACTAGTGCTGACACAGACAGCGTTCTACAGGCAATCATCATTCATTTTAAGAGACTACCACGAAGCACTGCACCCATTATAAAACCCGCAGATACTTTATCTCCCACCAGATGTGGAAAATAGGTTGTTCCTTGATTCTGCTAACCAGGTATTTGAGATTTAAGTTATAAACGTGCGGTAAATTTGCTAAATATATCTGAAAATGCAAAATTTCAAAAATGGGGGCCTCACGGGCAACTATGTCTAAATGGGCCTCTTTCCCATCTACCGTTGCCAGCCTATATAGGGGCAGAAATTCCAGCCTCCCGGGTCCGTCCGGAGTGTTTACGGACCGAGAAGATATCGCAAAAGCCAATTTTCAGTGCACAATGCGCATGCGCTGAAAACCGGCTTTTCCGATCCGTCAAACTGGAGCTTGACCGATCCAACACATATCTGGAGCCAGGACATTTGCACGGGCAAGCTTGCGGGATTTACCCATATCTTGACCAGCAAATGTCCTCAAAACTCTTGCACCTGATAAAAGCAGGCACATGGCCTACTGTTACAGGTGTAAGAGTTTTAAAATACACACAAACATTTTAAAATAAAATTATAAAAACACATTTTACTGTTTTAAAAAAACCCTCCCCACTCCGATAAGTTTATTTTAAACCATAATTTTAAAAACTTTTTTAAAAATCGGAAAAATATATATTTTTAAATACATAAATAACTTTAATTTAAATTAATAAAAATATGTTATGTATTTTTTCTGTTTTTATTATTGGTTTTGTGTGTTTGGGGGCTGTTTCTCATTCATAATGAGAAGGCCAACTTACAGGTACCCTCCAAATACACCACTGAGTGAATCACATGGATACGTGTGTTGAAGAATTCTTAAATGTGGTATTAGCATTAAATTTACTGATAACACAAAACAAAGTGGACAATTTAAGCAGAATAGAGATTGACCATCTTCAGAGAGATGTGGATCAATTATGTAGAAAGGCTGGAGATGTTAACGTGGATATGTGTGGGGAAATGCATGTAAGAATAGGGAGCAGTAATCACATATATAACATGGAGGGACCTCCACTGGAGGAGGTTTAAAAAAAAGACTAGGTTTTCGGAGGGATTGTTGACTGTACCATGAAAGGATCTGATCAGTACGAAGCAGCTATCAATAAGATGAATCCGATATGGCGATGCATCAGAAGGACACTGGATTACAAATGAGAACAAGTTATACTGATACTGTACAGGGCAATGGTGAGGCCAGTTCTAATTCTGATCACCCTAACACTGCAGTACATTTCCCAACAGCTGTCTTTAAAGGTTTTAATGACCCTGCACATGTCTTCTCTGGGAACTGGTTCCACAAATCATTCTTTGAGGAAATGTCTCTCCTTATCTGCTACTGCCATTCTAATTGGAAGTTTAATATAGACAAATAACTCACATGGTGTTGAACGGATGGAGTCAATCAGAGAATCATAGAAATTTATGGCACAGAAGGAGGCCATTCGGCCCATCGTGTCCGTGCCAGCCGACCAAGAGCTATCCAGCCTAATCCCACTTTCCAGCTCTTGGTCCGTAGTCCTGTAGGTTACGACACTTCAGGTGCACATCCAAATACTTTTTAAATGCAATGAAGGTTTCTGCCTCTACCACCCTTTCAGGCAGCGAGCTCCAGACCCCCACCACCCTCTGGGTGAAATTATTTTTCCTCAAATCCTATCTAAAGCTCCCCCACCCAATTATTTTAAATCTATTTCCCTTGTTATTGACCCATCTGCTAAGGGAAATAGGTCCTTCATATCCACTAAATGCAGGCCCCTCATAATTTTATACACCTCAATAAGGTCTCCCCTCAGCCTCCTCTCTTCCAAAGAAAACAACCCCAGCCTATCCAATCGTTCCTCATAGCTAAAATTTTCCAGTCCAGGCAACATCCTCGCAAATCTGTGGAGAGAAACAGAATTAATGTTTCGGAGGGTCACGGACCCGAAATGTTAACGCTGCTTCTCTCTCAGATGCTGCCTGACCCGCTGAGATTTCCAGCACTTTCTGTTTTTATTTCAGATTCCAGCATCTGCAGTATTTTGCTTTTGTCCTCACAAACCTCCTCTGTACCCTCTCTGGTGCAATCACATCTTTCCTGTAATGTGGTGACCAGAACTACACGCAGTACTCTAGCTGTGGCCTAACTAGTGTTTTATACAGTTCAAGCATAACTTCCCTGCTCTTATATTCTATGCCTCAGCTAATAAAGGCAAGTATTCCATATGCCTTGTTAACCACCTTATCTACCTGCCCTGCTATCTTCAGGGATTTGTTGTCATGTAGTCCAAGGTCCCTCTGTTCCTCTCCACTTCTCATTTAATGTGTATTCCCTTGCCTTGCTAGCCCTCCCCAAATGCATTACCTCATACTTCTCCGGATTGAATTCCATTTGCCATGTTCTGCCCACCTGACCAGTACATTGATATCTTCCTGCAGTCCGCAGCTTTCTTCTTCTTTATCCACCACGTGGCCAATTTTTGTACCATCTGTAAACTTCTTAATCATACCCCCTACATTCAAGTCCAAATCATTGATGTACACCACAAAAAGCAAGGGACCCAGCACTGAGCCCTGCAGAACCCCACTGGAAACATCCTTCCAGTCACAAACACCCATCAACCATTACCCTTTGCTTCCTGCCTCTGAGCCAATTTTGGATCCAACTTGCCACTTTGCCCTGGATCCCATGTGTCATGTATTCAACCAGCATTGTAACCCATGTATAATCTGACCTAAGTTGTACACTGTGAGAACAATGACCACTACATGGGAGACACTCCTAACCTGGACCTTCAGGTAAAAGGGGAAGCTTTATTTACCTTCATGACTTGAGTGCTAAGGAATAAAGGACAGGTCACAGACTGACCTTCTCTCAAGCATGGGCCTCGTGTGCATTTATACTGTGTAGTAAGGACGTATCAATGGCGACAAGAAACTGGGATTTAAACCACGCGAGCATAGCCACTAGCAGAACAGACGAGAAGTACTGTGTTAAGGAATGGTTGGGACAGAGATTCAACATTGTTAAAGCAGCACACAGTTCTCCAGGCAGACAAGGGCAGTCAGGCATGCCCCAACATGTAGTTGAACCCAGAGGGGGAGTTCGACAGAGACAATGGCAAGCTGAATGGCGATTCACGCCATTTCAAGGGACAATGCGGCCAGTAATGGGGCCATCAACACCTGTTAATGGCGCATTCAAGGACAGTCACAGGGGCAGTCAGGGACAATCGACTGGCAAGGGACCTTTTGTTTCCAACAACAGCTCATGTTGGAGGCGTGGAGGCATACATTCAGCCGGAGTTTGCAGAGATGAGCAAAATACCTGCAGAAATTGCAGAAATGAACGCTGGGGGAAATCGCTGGAAATGAAGTTCAGCGAGTTCATGTGGAGCACATATACAGTTCATACACCAGGACACCACCGATAATGATGAAAGTGCTCCTCAATGGCATCCCAGTATCAATGGAGCTAGATACGGGGTCCAGCCAGTCCCTGATGGGTATCAAACAGTTCGAAAAGTTGTGGGCGTCCAAGGAGGCCAAAATTATCGCCGATTGACGCACAGCTACAGACTTACACAAAGCAGATCATTCTGGTGCTAGGCAGTGCCACAGTAGTCGTAAACCACAAAGATTCGGAGAACAGACTGCCACTCTGGATTGTCCCAGGGGATGGTCCCACACTACTGGGGAGGAGTTGGCTTGCTATCTTGAACTGGAAATGGGGCGATGTCAATGCAATTTCCTCTGTGGAGCGAGTATCATGCTCACAGATCCTGGACAAATTTGACTCCTTATTTCAACCCGGCATCGGCACTTTCATGGGGGCCAAGGTAGTGATTCACATAAACCCGGATGCCAGGCCAGTACACCACAAGGCCAGAGCGGTACCGTACGTGATGTGGGAAAAGATAGAAGGCGAATTGGACCGCCTGCTGAGGGAAGGCATCATCTCGCCAGTTGAATTCAGTGACTGAGCGAGCCCGATTGTGCCGGTGCTCAAGGCGGATGGGCCGGTCAGGATATGTGGTGATTACAAGACCACCATCAATCGGGTGTCACTCCAAGACCAGTACCCGCTACCGAGAGCGGAGGACCTCTTTGCGACGCTATCCGGTGGCAAACTTTTTTCAAAATTTGACCTGACCTCAGCTTACATGACCCAGGAGCTGGCGAGTGAGTCGAAGAAGCTGACCACCATCACGACACACAAGGGGTTGTTTGAGTACAACAGATGTCCGTTCGGGATTCGCTCGGCCGCTGCGATCTTCCAACGAAATACGGAAAGCCTTCTCAAGTCGATTCCAGGGACGGTGGTTTTTCAGGACAACATCCTCATCACGGGTTACGATACTGAAGAACACCTCCACAACCTGGAGGAGGTGCTATGCAGACTGGACCGGGTAGGGCTGCGACTGAAAAAGGCGAAGTGCATCTTCCTAGCTCCAGAGGTAGAATTCCTGGGGATGAGGGTAGCAGCAGACGGGATCAGCCCTACTGCATCCAAGACGGAAGCGATCCAGAGAGCACCCAGACCCCGTAACACGACGGAGCTGCATTCGTTCCTGGGACTCCTGAACTATTTTGGTAACTTTCTTCCCAAATTGAGCACGCTGCTAGAGCCACTACACGTGCTCCGATGTAAAGGTCGCGAATGGGTCTGGGGGGACAGCCAGGAAAGGGCTTTTAATAGAGCATGCAATTTATTATGTTCCAACAATCTGTTAACACTATATGACCCATGAAAGAAACTTGTGTTGACGTGTGATGCATCGTCCTATGGTGTCGGGTGTGTTGCAGCATGTCAATGTCAAGGGTCAGTTACAGCCAGTAGCTTATGCCTCCAGGAGTCTGTCCCAGGCAGAAAGGGGCTACGGGATGGTAGAAAAGGAGGCGCTCGCATGTGTATATCCTGTAAAGAAAATGCACCAGTACCTGTTTGGCAGGAAATTTGAGCTGGAGACAGATCACAAACCCCTAACATCCCTTTTGGCCGACAACAAGGCCATAAATGCAAACGCATCGGCCCGCATACAGAGGTGGGCACTCACGTTAGCCGCCTATGACTATACAATTCGGCACAGACCGACCGGGCACCGAAAACTGCACCGATGCACTCAGCAGGCTCCCACTAGCCACCACTGAGGGGGCTACCGAGCATGCTGCTGTGATGGTCATGGCTGTTGAAGCTTTCGCAAGTGAAGGCTCACCCGTGACAGCCCGTCAGATTAAAGTCTGGACAAATAGAGACCCGCTATTGTCTCTAGTCAAGAAATTTGTCCTGAATGGGGACTGGGCAGCCACGTACAGGGCATGCCCTGAGGAATTTAAACCATTTCACAGGCGCAGGGATGAACTCTCGATTCAGGCCGATTGCCTACTGTGGGAAACCGCGTAGTCATGCCCCAGATGGGCAGAGAGGTGTTCATTAGAGAACTCCACAATGAGCACCCGGGCATTCTCATGATGAAGGCAGTTGCCAGGTCACACGTTTGGTGGCTAGGGATAGACGCAGATCTGGAACTTTGCGTTCGCAGGTGCAACACGTGTGCCCAGCTGGTCAATGCGCCCAGGGAAGCCCCCTTGGCCCCTGGCCATGGCTCGCCAAACCTTGGTCACGCATCCATGTGGACTATGCAGGTCCTTTCATGGGAAAAATGTTTTTGGTTGCAGTAGACACTTACTCCAAATGGATCGAGTGTGATATTTTAAATTCAAGCACATCCTCTGCCACGGTAGAAAGTCTACGGGCAATGTTCGCCGCCCACGGTCTACCGGACGTCTTGGTCAGCGACAATGGCCCGTGCTTCACAAGCACTGAGTTCCAGGACTTTATGGCAGGCAATGGAATTAACCACGTTAGAACGGCACCGTTCAAGCCGGCCTCAAATGGCCAGGCAGAACGAGCAGTGCAGATAATCAAACAGGGGATGCTCAGAATCCAAGGGGGTTCCCTACAAAGCTGCTTATCACACCACCTGTTGGCCAATAGATCCCGACCACACTCGCTCACAGGGGTTCCACCCACAGAGCTACTAATGAAAAGGACGCTCAAAACCCGATTATCCTTTATACACCCCACCATGAAAGAAATTGTCGAGAGCAGGCGCCAGCCACAATATGACTACCATGACAGGAATGCGAGGGCGCGATGTATTGATGTAAATTATCCTGTTTTTGTCCTCAACTACGCTGCAGGGCCCAAATGGCTCGCAGGCACTGTGATTGCCAAAGAGGGAAATAGGATTCTGGTAGTTAAACTTACCAATGGACAAATCTGCCGCAAACATGTGGATCAAACAAAAAGGAGGATCAGCAACCCCATAGAAGAAGCAGAGGAAGAACACGATATAGAGTTCACTCCACCACAGGTGACCGAACACCGGAACCAAAGGGAGGAGAGCCCAGTCGCTGTGGGCAGTCCGGACAGGCCTGAGGCACTGCAAACAGCAGACACTCAGGCCAGCGCCCAACAACCGGAGCCCCAACTCAGGCGCTCTACAAGGGAGCGTAAACCACCAGAGAGACTCAACCTGTGATCCCAATAAGACTTTGGGGGGGAGGTGATGTCATGTATTCAACCAGCATTGTAACCCATGTATAATCTGACCTAAGTTGTACACTGTGAGAAGAATGACCACTAAGTGGGAGACACTCCTAACCTAGACCTTCAGGTATAAAAGAGGAAGCTCCACCCACCTTCATGACTTGAGTGCTAAGGAATAAAGAATAGGTCACAGACTGACACCTCAAGCATGGGCCTTGTGTGCATTTATACTGTATAGTAAGGACGTATCACCATGGGTTTTTACTTTCATGACCAGTCTGCCATGTGGAACCTTATCAAAAGCCTTAACTAAAATCCATATACACTACATCATACGCACCACCCTCATCGACCCTCTTGGTTACCTCCTCAAAAAATTCAATCAAGTTAGTCAGACACAACCTTCTCATAATAAATCTGTGCTGAAGGTCTTCAGGAAAAGATGCACGCGGGGTGTGCAGTGAAGGAAAAGCTAAAGTAAGAAGGTTGCAGAATAAATATCATTGTTGTGTAAATGGATTTCAGGGTACATGTAAACACAGATTGGCCCGGTAAGAATACCGGTAAGGCTAACACCGCTCAGTGTTGTATCAGACTTGTGAATTTTGTAATTGTGAAAATGCCTCAATGATTTTGTTGAGTGAATTGTGAACACAGCAAATTGTTTCTGGGATTGGTTCTTTGCTCTTTCAAATTTCAGTATCAATTATTTTTAAATTGCAATTGGTACATCGGTCTTCAGAAGGTCAACCATCCACTTTGCTGTTGTGCAATATAGTTCCTGCTTGTGTCTTTTCCTGAAGACCTTTAGTTGACTCCATCCATTCAGTACCATGTGAGTTATTCGTCTATATTAAAGTATCAATTATATCCAATTAGATGTTGTCTGTGAGGGGTACATGTATCTGGGTGTCCAGTGCAGGTAGAGTTAGAGTAAGGACAGTGCACAACAACTATCATCGTTGCATAAATGGATTTCATGGTACTTGTAGACACAGAGTGGCCCGGATTTTGCGGTGAGAATAATGGTGAGGTTATCAGTGCTCAGTGTTTTTAAGGACTAAATCAGACAGCAACTTTCGGCATGCTCTTATGCACAGTTCAGAACATAAAAATATAAGAAATAGGAGCAGGAGTAGGCCATTTGGCCCCTTCAAGCCCGCTCCTCCATTCAACAAGATCATGGCTGATCTTCTACCTCAACTCCACCTCGAGGTGAGTTGGAGTTGAGTTAAACGTAGAAATCAGGAGGTAGCTGTCCGAGTTGCCCTGCTCCTCCGCAAACCTCGTCGAGCGACTCGGTATTCACATACATGCAACAGGGTGAAGTTGCGGTAGTTACCCACTAAATACGGCAGAAAAAATTAGGGCTGGTGCATTCAAGCGGACGTGAATTTTTAGCAGGGAAAGTAAGTCTTAATTACTGTCAAACAACCTCTCTGGCACTGAAAATTGACTTTTACAAGTGTGGAGTCTCATTCCTTCAGATTTTACTTGTTGGAGATTTAAAACAATTAACAAATTAAAATAATTTTTTGAAACTTTTTCTTTCCGTCTGTTTTATCTCTCCCTCTTAATCTTATCTTTCATTCCCTCTCTTTATTTTGCTTTCTGTATATTATTTTCCATTGAATTAACTATTCTAACCTAGACTTCCTGGTTTAGACTCTGCACACCTCAATAAGGATTCTTCGATCTGATTGGTTGAGGAGACAGGTCATCGCTTGCTCTGTTCACATAGGTCCCAGACCCACCGGGAAGGACGCCATGCTGTTTCAGCTCTCCAATAACTGCAGATTCCAATGCAAAAGCTCGCAGAGTCTGTGGGCAAGTGTAAGTGCAGTGAATGGTGAGCGCCGCTGGTCGCAAAATCTGGGCCAGTAGATGTTAGATTCCTAATTATCTCAATCCAGGCTTGTGAAATCTGAAAGCAGAAGAAAAAGACCTTTAACATAGAAAGACATCCTAATACACTTTCTTTCTTTCTCCCTCTCTTTCTCCGTCTCGTCTCTCCGTCCCTCTCTCTCTGTCTCTCTCTCTCTCTCTCTCTGTTTCTCTCTGTCTCTGTCGCTCTCTGTTTCTGTTTCTGTCTCTGTCTCTCTCTCTTTCTTAATTGCATTTCTATAGCACCCTTCATGACCACCAGGTGTCTCAAAGCGCTTTGCAGCAAATGAAGTACTTTTTTGAAGTGTAGTCACTGTTGGAATGTGGGAAAGAAGGCAAGATTAGGGAAGGTGACCAAAGGGAAGAGAGTGAGATGGAGGGGTTGAGGGAGGGACATCCTGTGAGTGGGGCCCAGGCAGCAGAAAGCCGGCTGCCAATGGTGTGCCGAGGATTGGGGGCGGAGGGCTGTACTGGAGCTGGGAGTCAGAGGAACAGAGTTTGGGAAGGGTTGGGGATTGTTGGGCTGGAGGAGGTTACTGAGATTAAAGAGCTGCGACCATGGAGAGATTTAAACCTGAGAACACTGCATTTAAATTCAGAGTTGTGTGTGTGGAGGGGGGCGGACTGGAGCCAGTGTAGTTGAATGAGGACAGAAGTGGTGAGCAAGCAAGACTTGGTGTGTGATAGGACGGAGGCGGCAGAGATTTGCAGGAGCTGGGGTTGCAGAAGCTGTGGGAAGGCAGGCTTAACAGCACAGAAGGTGACAAGGGCACACGGCGAGGGTTTCAGCGGCAGGGGGCTGATTTAGGAGTGGAGACAGGTGACGTCACACAGGCTGGAGTATACTGTCCGTGTGATGGAGAGGATGTGGGGTGGGGAGCTCGGCTCGAGGTTGAACGGGATGCCAAAGTCGTGAGCAGTCTGGTTCGGCCCCAGACAGTAGCTGCAGTGTGGAATAGAGTAAGTGGTGAGGGGTGTGGAGCTCGTGGTGGGGGTTTAGCTGGAGAAAATAACAACTCATCACTCTCGCTTATAAAACTGGCCCCATCTCCCCCACCGCGCCCCCCCCCTCATCAAAATAAACCCCAGCCTGAATCCTTTGGCGGGGAGGAAGAAAGTGATAGAGCACGTGGTACAGGATGTATCTGCGTCAGAACACCAGCGGTAGGTCGGGGCCATAAAAGGAGCGGAGGTGCGGTGCCTGGGAGCAGCATGGAGGCATACTACTCCAGGGAGTAGCGCGAGCTGGTGCAGGAGGGCGACACAGCGAAGAGTGACATCAGCAAGGACCAGGTCGGTGATTGGAGCGTGGGCAGATACAGCAGGAGCGGCGAGAGACTGTGGAGGGACGTGATCGGGGCCCAGGAGAGGCGCATGTTCGGGGCCAGGGGCCCAGGGGCAGCACGGGCCCAGCCCACACTGCGATACGTGTGCGCACTAGGTCCATGCAGCACAGCAGGTCTCCAGTCGTCCTGGTTAACCCTTGCCACTGGACCAAGACCTAGCTCTGCCAAGCCCGTGTGGTGGCTGGTGTGCAACGGCCACCCCACGTTAAAAACTCCACACAGAGGTATCTTTCAACATGTAGTTCGGGACCTGGAATATTAGGTCCTTCATTGTAACACCTGTGAACTCATCCTTTTTTGGCGTGGAAGTAAGTCATCCTCGCTTCGAGGGACCGCCTATGATGATGATGATTATTTGTTGGGAGCTACAGCCCGACATGAAGCATTATCCCCGACACCAGTAAAGGAATGAAAGAATTTGCAGGATAATGCTGCAGTCTGCCCGATAAGCTGCTCTGTTCCGCTTTGCAAAAACAAAAATAATCCAGTTACATTTCGCTTATGACTTTGTGTGTGTTAATTGAAATTGAAAGCAGAGTCAAGCCAGGCGCCCAACTATTTTCCAGCAGTAGGGCCGTTGATTTTTACAACACCCTATGATTTAAAAAAAAATAGTATTTGGATGGCCTTTGGCCAGATTAAATCACACCATTTTTATTCACATTGAACTGAATTGCAACCATTTCCAAATCTCTTTAAAGTGTGTTTGATGCATCCAGCAGACACTGAGGTGATTCACCAAGGAGACAATATCTTCTACATTCATTAAAGCCATACTATCGTTTGAACTGACAAGAATCATTTCTTGAAAACTGGAGAAAGCATTGAGGCTGGAAGCAAACCCTGAGGTATTCCATCCAGCATCAAAAGCAGAAGAGATATTGCCTTTTAATTTGAAGTTTGAAATTTGAAGCATCTTAGTTATGAAGATAGGCTGAGAGAGACTCTACACATTGGAGCAGCGCAGACCGGGGGGTGATTTGATCGAGGTTTGTAAGATGATGACGGGAATAGAGTGTTGGAGTCAACAGTTTGTTCTAATTCAATAGGATAGAGAGGGCCAGGGGTCACAATTTGCACAAGGCCAGATCTGGGTGAAATGTCAGGAGGTGGTTCTTCTCCCAGAGAATAGTGGACCTCATGGAACAGGCTGCCGTCTCGTGTAGTGGCCGCAGATTTCTCCAAGCCGAGAGCCGGACCTGTTTCTGGCTGGGGCGGCGATCACCTCTTGCAGATGGTAGACACTGCGGGGAGTTCAGGGCCACAGTGATCTCCTGGACTAATTTTGATCGCCTAATGGCCGGGGGTGGGTGGGGTGGGGGGGGCTGGAGAGGATTTTCCAAGTTTTTTTTCCCCCAAAATTTTCCTGGATTTTTTCCCAGGAGATCACATGGTTTTGGATGGGGTGGGCAGAGTCTATATTGTGATACACAAGATGGCACAATTGTGCGGGACAGGCTAGATGGACCAGAGGGTCATTTCCTGTCAAAAAGAAAAAGACTTGCATTTAGTTAGCACCTATCATGCCCACCGGATGTCCCAAAGTGCTTTACAGCCAATGAAGTGTAGTCACTGTTGTAACATGGTGGCCAAATTGTGTACAGCAAGCTCCCATAAACAGCAATATGATAATGACCAGATAATCTGTTTCAGTGATGTTGATTTGAGGGATAAATATTGGCCAGGACACCAGGGATAACTCCCCTACTATGGAATCTTTTCCTCCACCTGAGAGAGCAGACAGGACCTCGGTTTAACGTTTCATCTGAAAGATGGCACCTCTGGCAGTGCGGCGCTCCCTCAGTACTGCCCCTCCGGCAGTGCGGCGCTCCCTCAGTAATGCCCCTCCGGCAGTGCGGCGCTCCCTCAGTACTGCCCCTCCGGCAGTGCGGCGCTCCCTCAGTACTGCCCCTCCGGCAGTGTGGCCCTCCCTCAGTACTGCCCCTCCGGCAGTGCGGCGCTCCCTCAGTACTGCCTCTCCGGCAGTGCGGCGCTCCCTCAGTACTGCCCCTCAGGCAGTGCGGCGCTCCCTCAGTACTGCCCCTCTGGCAGTGCGGCGCTCCCTCAGTACTGCCCCTCCGGCAGTGCGGCGCTCCCTCAGTACTGCCCCTCCGGCAGTGCGGCGCTCCCTCAGTACTGCCCCTCCGACAGTGCGGCGCTCCCTCAGTACTGCACTGGAGTGACAGCTTAGATTTTTGTGCTCAAGTCCCTGGAGTGGGACTTGAACCCACAACCTTCTGACTCAGAGGCGAGAGTGCTGACACTGTGCACCATTGTTCGTATGTTCGTAATTCTTGTAATGATCAGGCTAGCTGAGATTTAAATCACTAAATTATATTAAATTTGTAGCACTTTCACAACCAACACAGAGAATATGGTACTGCAACAAATTCCGTGTGTGTGTGTGACCTTTCTCAATGAATCAGTCAATACAATATAATAATATTTTGAATAGTAACTTATAACTAGTAAATATAACACTTCGAGAATGATGAATACCTTCTCAGTGGACGGGTCCCAGGAGGGAATGCAGTCTACAGGAGCACTTTGTCAGTCATACGCTGAAATGAAACGTTTTGCCGGCACCAATTTCGACTGCAAACACAGCAGTCAGTACCCGAGGAATCCCTCTGACTAAATGACCAAGTTATTCCTTCCCACGGATGCAGAAATCATTTATAAACCTCACTTTTAATCAGCTACACCGAATTATATGTCAGATTAAGGTTAGCTCCACCTTCGAGCCCCAAAGTAGCGTCTGGAGTCTTGGATATGTCAAGTGGCGCATGGAGGGCCCTTGAAAAGATCCTTCAGAACCAGCAACAACTCCTGGAAAGCAATTAACGCCACTCATTAACCAAAGTGCCGCACATTAATTTTTTAAACATGTACCACCAATTGCTTCTGGGAAGTTAGAAATAAAAATAACATTTTTCATATAAATATGTTGACAACTCTTTACCCCTGAAGGAGAATGATTGTAATAACCTTTCTTACACTAATATTTGGCAGGTTTTTAGCCCTGGAGAAAAATGCTGGCAAACTGAATTTCGACATATCTCATTTAAAGAAATGCTATGTCTTGTCTAATAACTCTTTGAATGTTTGACTGATTACCATGCAAGTAAAACAATACCTATGTCGCTGATATATTTAATGGTTTTTTTTCCCAGCTATAGATTTTGTTTCCGGGTTTGGGTGGGCTAAGTCATTCTCATTAAAGTACAGTTAGAATAATGAGGCGAAAACTGTGTTTGTTGATGTCAGTGATGTCAGAAATGTCAATGTCTTTATCCCTCTTTCGGATGAGGCTCCGTCTGCTCTCTTGGGTAGACGTGAAAGATCCCATGGCACTATTTCGAAGAGCAGGGGAGTTCTCCCCGTGTCCTGGCCAATATTTATCAATTTATCAACTGAAGCAGGAGGTTTGGAAATTATTGTAATGTCCATCTGCCAAAACGTGGCCCTCATAGCACAACGGATATATCCTCTAACTTAAAAAAGAGTAAGCTCGGGTCATAGGAGCTGGACACGCGTTGAACAACATCTGCATTATAGGATCCAAATACAGTGAGCGACCAAACTCCATCAGGCTGATAGCCCCAGGTTACAAAAAGTATCGATAGTAGTTTTATTCATAAATACGCATCCATGTGCCCTGGCTATTATTTATCAGCATGCATTAATGTTTTAGTGCCCACTGATGTCCTCAACAGCAGTTTAAAAACTGTAGGTATAACTGAAAAACAGAGAGGTTAATCTTGGTTAGACCACACTGGGAGCACTGTGCACAGTCCTGGTCTCCATATACCTGGGTTAGACCACACTGGGAGCACTGTGCACAGTTCTGGTCTCCATATACCTGGGTTAGACCACATTTGGAGCACTGTGCACAGTTCTGGTCTCCATATACCTGGGTTAGACCACACTGGGAGCACTGTGCACAGTTCTGGTCTCCATATACTTGGGTTAGACCACACTGGGAGCACTGCGCACAGTTCTGGTCTCCATATACCTGGGTTAGACCACACTGGGAGCACTGTGCACAGTTCTGGTCTCCATATACCTGGGTTAGACCACACTGGGAGCACTGCGCACAGTTCTGGTCTCCATATACCTGGGTTAGACCACATTTGGAGCACTGTGCACAGTTCTGGTCTCCATATACCTGGGTTAGACCACACTGGGAGCACTGCGCACAGTTCTGGTCTCCATATACCTGGGTTAGACCACACTGGGAGCACTGCGCACAGTTCTGGTCTCCATATACCTGGGTTAGACCACACTGGGAGCACTGCACACAGTTCTGGTCTCCATATTATAAAAAGAATACAGAGGCACTGGAGAAGGTGCAGAAAAAGATTTACAGGGATGATACCAGAACTGAGCGGTTATAACTATCAGAAAAGACTGAACAGACTGGGGCTCTTTTCCCTAGAACAGAGAAGGCTGAGGGGTGAACTAATTGAGGGTTTTCAAATTATGAAGGGGTTTGATTGGGTAGATGTCGCCACTTATGGGGGAGACCAAAACTGGGGGACACAAGAATAAGGTAGTCACCAATACATCTGTAAGGAATTCAGGAGAAACTTCTTTACCCAGAGAGTGGTGAGAATGTGGAACCTGTTACCGCAGGGATTGGTTGAGGCGAGTAGCAGAGATGTTGTTAAGGGGAAGCTGGATAAGTACATTGGGGGGAGTGGAATAGAAAGATATGCTGATAGGGTAGGAGGAGGCTCGTATGCTGCATAAACACGGCTCGGGCCAGTCGGGCTGAATGCCTGTTTCTGTGCTGTACATTCTATGCAATTCTGTGTAAAAACACTGGCATTGCTTCCAGCTGGCCCCTTGGGTTCCCCATTTGGCCGTCCATTGCAACACTCCGCTGCTGAAAACCATCACAAAGACCTGCTGCATCTATATAGCGAATCATCCAGAAAATTTAGTGTGATATAGAGCTCCACCTCGTGGACTACTGTGGTAATGCAACTGCTGATGTAAATACAATAAAAGTCACATGATGTTATGGAGCCATCTTTGTGTGTATGTGTGTTTGTGATGTTGTGAAGAGGATATTACATGTAGATGAACAGAATAAATCCCTCACCATCCTGCCTGGTCGAGATGTTCTCTTGCAGCAAGACCTGGGTGTCATGGTACATCAGTCATTGAAAGTTGGCATGCAGATACAGCAGGTGGTAAAGAAGGCAAATGGTATGTTGGCCTTCATAGCGAGAGGATTTGAGTATAGGAGCAGGGAGGTCTTACTGCAGTTGTATACGGCCTTGGTGAAGCCACACCTGGAATATTGTGTTCAGTTTTGTCTCCTAATCTGAGGAAGTATGTTCTTGCTATTGAGGCAGTGCAGCGAAGGTTCACCAGACTGATTCCTGGGATGGCAGGACTGACATATGAGAGACTGGATCTACTGGACCTGTATTCACTGGAGTTTAGAAGGATGAGAGGGGATCTCACAGAAACATATAAAATTCTGACGGGACTGGACAGGTTAGAGGCAGGAAGAATGTTCCCGATGTTGGGGAAGTCCAGAACCAGGGGACACAGTCTAAGGATAAAGGGTAAACCATTTAGGACCGAGATGAGGAGAAACTTCTTCACTCAGAGAGTTGTTAACCTGTGGAATTCCCTACCGCAGAGAGTTGTTGATGCCAGTTCATTGGATATATTCAAGAGGGATGGCCCTTATGGTTAAAGCGATATGGAGAGAAAGCAGGAAAGGGTTACTGAGGTGAATGTTCAGCCATGATCTTATTGAATGGTCGTGCAGGCTCGAAGGGCCGAATGGCCTACTCCTGCACCTATTTTCTATGTTTCTTTTGCATTATTCCCAGCTCGGCACGGCCAGGTTTGGAAAGGAAGAGCATTTCTCTCAGTGCAGATAGCAATACCCTCCTTGTCTTTAACAGTTGCTGAATCTTGTCCAGGGTCAGCACTGATTCCAGCAGTGATGTCAGACACTCGATGTTGCCCTGTAATTTCTCACCATTTCAGAGAAAGCTACAATACAGATGCTGATGAGCAGACCTAGCATCCGTAGATTAAGAGCAAGTAAAAAGGAATTTGGTACTGCACCCACCAATTAATTGTGTGTTCCAGCTTCCCCCCCACAGCAATTAATCACATGTTGAAATCTCACCATCACAGAAAGGTTGGTGCGGGGCTGACAGAAACATTATCACCTTGGACCATCAGACAATGCTATTATCCTAATTAGATCTATGTTGGGATGTAGGTGTTGGATGAAGTATGACTGGGAGCTGGTGACTGCAAGGTGCAATTTACTCCACTTGTAAAACACAGAATGGTATAAATTTAAAAACAAATAAAAGCTAGGCATGAGACAACTAACCGAGCAATGTTTACTCAACATTATCGAAAACAAGCGTCATCGAATCAGACAAAGTGGCATTCACGTCATTACTTTCCTGACTAGTTCTGCCAGAAATTAAATTGTCAGGAGGATGGTGTGATTAGATCAGCAAATACTGTCACTTTATTCATGCTTGAAGCATTTCTCCAACAGCTTTTTTAAAATTGAAAAAATTAAAAGAGGCAAAGCGTCTGAAAAACAAAGTTTTCTTAAAGTTTCAGATGTAATCCCCCTCCCTGTGAATGCGCAGCACAGAAAGTGGCTCATCTGTGGTTCAGTGGGCAGCACTCTCGCCTCTGAGTCAGAAGCTTGTGGGTTCAAGCCCCACTCCAGGAAGTTGAGCACAAAAACTCGGCTGACACTCCAGTGCAGTCATGAGGGAGTGCTACACTGTTGGAGGGTGCCGTCTTTCGGAAGGGACGTTAACCCTGACCAATGGATCCACCACAGACCCAATCCGCATCCGGACCGGGGTCAAGCAGGGCTGTGTCATCGCACCCAACGCTCTTTTTGATATTCCTTGCTGCAATGCCGCCTCTCACCCTTGCCAAGCTCTCTGCCGGAGTGGAGCTAAATTATAGAACAGACGGGAATCTGTTCAATCTCTGCCGCCTCCAGGCCAGATCCAAGGTCGTCCCATCCTCGGTCATTGAACTACAGTACGCAGACGGTGGACCATTTTCCATACCTCGGGAGCCTACTGTCAGCAACAGCAGATATATTGATGATGAGGTCCAACACCGCCTTCAGTGTGCCAGTGCAGACTTCGGTTGCTTGATGAAGAGCGTGTTTGAAGACCAGGACCTCAAATCTAGCACCAAGCTCTCATGATCTACAGAGCAGTAGTGATACCCGTCCTCCTATATGACTCGGAGACATGGACTATATACAGCAGACACCTCAAAACACTGGAGAAGTACCACCAGTGCTGTCTCTGAAAGATCCTGCAAATCCACTGACAGGACAGATGCACCAACCTCCGTATTCTCATTCAGACCAACATCCCCAGCATCGAAGCACTGACCAACCTCGATCAGCTCCGTTGGGCGGGCCGCATTGTCCGCATGCCCGACACGAGACTCCCAAAGCAAGCGCTCTACGCAGAGCTTCGACACGGCAAGCGTGCCCCAGGTGGGCAGAGGAATTGTTTCAAGGACACCCTCAAAGCCTTCCTGATAAAGTGCAACATCCCCATCGACTCCTGGGAAGTCCTGGCCAAAGACCACCTAAAGTAGAGAAAGAGCATCCGGGAGGGCGCTGAGTACCTCGATCCCATCGCCGAGAACCAGCAGAAACCAAGCGTAGACAGCGGAAGGAGTGTGCATCAACCCAAGCTCCCCAACCACCCTTTCATTCAACCACTGTCTGCCCTATCCTGTGACAGGGACTGTAGGTCCCACATGGGACTCCTCAGTCACCTGAGAACTCCTTTTTAGAGTGGAAGCAAGTCATCCTCGACTCCGAGGGACTGCCTATGATGATGATAAACCGAGGCCCCTTCTGCTCTCTCAGGTGGACATAAAGTATCCCATGGCACTATTTCGAAGAAGAGCAGGGGAGTTCTCCCCGGTGTCCTGGTCAATATTTATCTCTCAATCAACATAACAAAAAAACAGATTATCTGGGTCATTATCACATTGCTGTTTGTGGGAGCTTGCTGTGGGCAAATTGGCTGCCGCGTTTCCTACATTACAACAGTGACCACACTCCAAAAGTACTTCATTGGCTGTAAAGCGCTTTGAGACATCAGGTGGTTGTGAAAGGCGCTATATAAATGCAAGTGTTTCTTTGTTTTTGTTTCTTTCTCTTTCATTCTCTCTCTCTTTCTCTCTTTCTCTTTTGACGAGAGACCCTGGGGGAAATCTGAACCTGCTTTTCCCTTTCAGCGTTTTCTCGGGACAGGTAGCTGCTGGATATTGAGGTTGGTGCGCTAACAGTGATTGAGTTGTGACGCTAACATTAACCAGTGGGCACAGCGATGTGTAGATGTCAGCGTGAGGCCCAGACCCTGCGCTCCTTCCTTTACTCTGTGTTATTGTACTTGTGCTGAATACAAAATTATCCTCCCAAAGTATTATGTTTCCTTCCATCAGTGCGCTAAATTCCCTTCCGTGCGCCGCTGCCCTGGCTGTGTGTTCACTTTCCCCGAGCGTATGGTCAATGATCATCTTCCCAACAAACCATTGCTGAATTTTAAATTGTATATTTATCATGCAATGTCAATCAACCTTGCCATATAATACATCTATGCAGGTGCCACTTTTCATAGTTCACATTTGTAAATGATTCGATATAATTACCTCTTAACTGTTTTAGGATGTGTTATGGGTGTAGATTTCTGGCACAGCTGGTTTTACTACCGGTTCTTCTGTCATCTGATGTAAGAATTTGCAATGTTTCTGCCGGACCATCGCAGCAAATACTGAAGAATTCAGCCAGTCGGTGAACTGCAGCACCATTCCTTGCGGTACAAAGGAGCAAGGACTTGCATTTATATAGTGCCTTTCACCTCCCCAGGGCTTTTGAAGTGTAGCTCCTGTTGTAATGTAGGGAATCATGGCCGCCAGTTTGTGCACAGCAAGCCCCACAAACAGCAATGTGGTAAATGACCAGATAATCTGTTTTAGTGATGTTGGTTAAAATTATCATCCTCGTTTTCACCCTCAGTCGCCTCAACCCTCCCTATCTCTGTAAAGTCCTCCAGCCTTACAACCCTCAGAGATGTCTGCGCTCCTCTAATTCTGCCCTCCTGAGCATCCCTGATTATAATCGCTCCACCATCGGTGGCCGTGCCTTCAGCTGCCTGGGCCCCAAGCTCTGGAACTCCCTCCCTAAACCTCTCTACCTCTCTTTCCTCCTTCCAGACGCTCCTTAAAACCTACCTCTTTGACCAAACTTTTGGACTTCTGCCCTAATTTCTCCTAGTGTGGCTCGGTGTCAAATTGTGTTTGACAATCGCTCCTGTGAAGTGCTGTGAGGCGTTTAGCTACGTTAAAGGCGCTATATAAATACAAAAGCAAAATACTGTGGATGCTGGAATCTGAAATAAAAACAGAAACCTCAGCGGGTCAGGCAGCATCTGTGGATAGAGAAACAGAGTTAACGTTTCAGGTCGCTGACCCTTGGTCAGAATTGCCGAATGTTCGAAATGAACAGGTTCTTAACGAGCACTGAAGGGGGAGGGGAGGAAAGAACAAAAGAGAAGGTCTGTGATAGGGTGAAAAACAGGAGAGATTAGAGAGACAAAAGGGACGATGGGCCAAATTCAAATGGTAATGGCCGGAGTTAGAAAAAGGTTCATCTGGATAGGGTGTGAATGGCGAAGTAATGACCAGCTGCCATTGGAGACAAAGAGAAAAAAACATAAGATCGGGGCGGGGGGTGAGGGAGACGTCATGGTCTGAAATTGTTGAACTCGATGTCGACTCCAGGAGGCTGTAAAGTGCCTAAACGAAAGATGAGGTGCTTTTCCTCGAGTTTACGTTGAGCTTCATTGGAACAGTGTAGGAGGCCCTAGGACAGAGAGGTCAGAGTGGGAGTGGAGCGGGAAATTAAAGTGACAGGCGACCGGAAGCTCAAGGTCATACTTACGGACTCATCCGTTGTTGCTGCTGTGTTTCAGGGATAAATGTTGGCCAGGACAGCAGGAAAATTTCCCCCCTCTTCTTCAAATAGTGCCAGCAAATCTCGTACATCCACTTAAGAGAGCAGACAGGGCCTCAGTTTAATGTCTCATCTGGAAGATTATTCCTCCGACAGTGCAGCGCTCCCTCAGTACTGCCCCTGCGGCAGTGCAGTGCTCCCTCAGTACTGCCCCTCCGGCAGTGCAGCGCTCCCTCAGTACTGCCCCTCCGGCAGTGCAGCGCTCCCTCAGTACTGCCCCTCCGGCAGTGCAGCGCTCCCTCAGTACTGCCCCTCCGGCAGTGCAGCGCTCCCTCAGTACTGCCCCTCCGGCAGTGCAGCGCTCCCTCAGTACTGCCCCTCCGGCAGTGCAGCGCTCGGGCTCCCTCAGTACTGCCCCTCCGGCAGTGCAGCGCTCCCTCAGTACTGCCCCTCCGGCAGTGCAGCGCTCCCTCAGTACTGCCCCTCCGGCAGTGCAGCGCTCCCTCAGTACTGCCCCTCCGGCAGTGCAGCGCTCCCTCAGTACTGCCCCTCCGGCAGTGCAGCGCTCCCTCAGTACTGCCCCTCCGGCAGTGCAGCGCTCCCTCAGTACTGCCCCTCCGGCAGTGCAGCGCACCCTCAGTACTGCCCCTCCGGCAGTGCAGCGCTCCCTCAGTACTGCCCCTCCGGCAGTGCAGCGCTCCCTCAGTACTGCCCCTCCGGCAGTGCAGCGCTCCCTCAGTACTGCCCCTCCGGCAGTGCAGCGCACCCTCAGTACTGACCCTCCGGCAGTGCAGCGCTCCCTCAGTACTGCCCCTCCGGCAGTGCAGCACTCCCCCTCCTACAGTGCTGCTCCCTCAGTACTGCTGAGGTGTACAGGCCAGTTGTACTCTGTTGAAGATTTCACTCCACAGTGACACAAACTATACAGTTCAGCTGAGGCCGACCTGGAGTAAGGTTGGCCTTGGGAGCCAGGAGTGAGCACAACTCCATCTCCAGGAGCTGGTCTGATTCCACTTTATCTTTGCACCAAGTTCTGTATAAATCACACTGACACGAATCAAACATTCTACACTTTAAATATTAAAGTTTGATGGTTTAGCTTCAGTTGGTCTGCCTCTAAGTTTTTTAATTTTCTTGAAGAACCAAGAGGATTGTCGGCCTTTTAAGAACATCAGAACATAAGAAATAGGAGCAGGAGTAGGCCATAAGGCCCCTCGAGCCTGCTCCACCATTTAATAAGATCATGGCTGATCCGATCATGGATTCAGCTCCACTTCCCTGCCCGCTCCCCAGAACCCCTTATTCCTTTATCGATTAAGAAACTGTCTATCTCTGTCTTAAATGTATTCAATGTCCCAGCTTCCACAGCTCTCTGAGGCAATGAATTTCACAGATTTACAACCCTCTGAGAGAAGAAATTTCTCTTCATCTCAGTTTTAAATGGGCGACCCCTTATTCTAAGATCGTGCTCTCTAGTTCTGGACTCCATCAGTGGAAACATCCTCTCTGCATCCACCTTGTCGAGCACCCTCATAATCTTATACGTTTCGATAAGATCACCTCTTATTCTTCTGAATTCCAATGAGTCGAGGCCCAACCTACTCAACCTTTCCTCATAAGACAATCCCATCTTCCCCGCAACCAACCTAGTGAACCTTCTCTGAACTGCCTCCAAAGCAAGTATTAAGATAGATTACGAAAGTAAAATTGCGCAAAACATAAAAACAGATAGTAAAAGCTTTTACCGATATATAAAACGGAAAAGAGTGACTAAAGAAAATGTTGGTCCCTGAGAAGATGAGAAGGGGGATTTAATAATGGGAAATATGGAAATGGCGGAGACCTTAAACAATTATTTTGCTTCGGTCTTCACAGTGGAAGACACAAAAACCATGCCAAAAATTGCTGGTCACGCGAATGTGGGAAGGGAGGACCTTGAGACAATCACTATCACTAGGGGGGTAGTGCTGGACAGGCTAATGGAACTCAAGATAGACAAGTCCCCTGGTCCTGATGAAATGCATCCCAGGGTATTAAAAGAGATGGCGGAAGTTATAGCAGATGCATTCGTTATAATCTACCAAAATTCTCTGGACTCTGGGGAGGTACCAGCGGATTGGAAAGCAGCTAGTGTAACGCCTCTGTTTAAAAAAGGGGGCAGACAAAAGGCAGGTAACTATAGGCCGGTTAGTTTAACATCTGTAGTGGGGAAAATGCTTGAAGCTATCATTAAGGAAGAAATAGCGGGACATCTAGATAGGAATAGTGCAATTAAGCAGACGCAGCATGGATTCATGAAGGGGAAATCCTGTTTAACTAATTTACTGGAATTCTTTGAGGATATAACGAGCATGGTGGATGGAGGTGTACCGATGAATGTGGTGTATTTAGATTTCCAAAAGGCATTCGATAAGGTGCCACACAAAAGGTTACTGCAGAAGATAAAGGTACGCGGAGTCAGAGGAAATGTATTAGCATGGATCGAAAATTGGCTGGCTAACAGAAGCAGAGTCGGGATAAATGGGTCCTTTTCGGGTTGGAAATCGGTGGTTAGTGGTGTGCCACAGGGATCGGTACTGGGACCATAACTGTTTACAATATACATAGATGACCTGGAAGAGGGGACAGAGTGTAGTGTAACAAAATTTGCAGATGACACAAAGATTAGTGGGAAAGCGGGTTGTGTAGAGGACACAGAGAGGCTGCAAAGAGATTTAGATAGGTTAAGCGAATGGGCTAAGGTTTGGCAGATGGAATACAATGTCGGAAAGTGTGAGGTCATCCACCTTGGGGGGGGGGAAAAAAACAGTAAAAGGGAATATTATTTGAATGGGGAGAAATTACAACATGCTGCGGTGCAGAGGGACCTGGGGGTCCTTGTGCATGAATCCCAAAAAGCTAGCTTGCAGGTACAGCAGGTAATCAGGAAGGCGAATGGAATGTTGGCCTTCATTGCGAGAGGGATGGAGTACAAAAGCAGGGAGGTCCTGCTGCAACTGTACAGGGTATTGGCGAGGCCGCACCTGGAGTACTGTGTGCAGTTTTGGCCACCTTACTTAAGGAAGGATATACTAGCCTTGGAGAGGGTACAGAGGCGATTCACTAGGCTGATTCCGGAGATGAGGGGGTTACCTTATGATAATAGATTGAGTAGACTGGGTCTTTACTCCTTGGAGTTCAGAAGGATGAGGGGTGATCTTATAGAAACATTTAAAATAATGAAAGGGATAGACAAGATAGAGGCAGAGAGGTTGTTTCCACTGGTCGGGGAGACTAGAACTAGGGGGCACAGCCTCAAAATACGGGGGAGCCAATTTAAAACTGAGTTGAGAAGGAATTTCTTCTCCCAGAGGGTTGTGAATCTGTGGAATTCTCTGCCCAAGGAAGCAGTTGAGGCTAGCTCATTGAATGTATTCAAGTCACAGATAGATAGATTTTTAACCAATAAGGGAATTAAGGGTTACGGGGAGCGGGCGGGTAAGTGGAGCTGAGTCCACGGCCAGATCAGCCATGATCTTGTTGAATGGCGGAGCAGGCTCGAGGGGCTAGATGGCCTACTCCTGTTCTTAATTCTTATGTTCTTATGTTCTATCCTTTCATAAATATAGAAACCAAAACTGCACGCAGTATTCCAGGTGTGGCCTCACCAATACCTTATATAGCTGTAGCAAGACTTCCCTGCTTTTATACTCCATCCTCTTTACAATAAAGGCCAAGATACCATTGGCCTTCCTGATCACTTGCTGTACCTGCATACTATCCTTTTGTGTTTCATGCACAAGTACCCCCAGGTTCCGCTATACTGCGCTACTTTGCAATCTTTCTCCATTTAAATAATAACTTGCTCTTTGATTTTTTTTGCCAAAGTGCATGACCTCACACTTTCCGACATTATACTCCATCTGCCAAATTTTTGCCCTCTCACTTAGCCTGTCTATGTCCTTTTGCAGAATTTTCGTGCCCTCCTCACACATTGCGTTTCCTCCCATCTTTGTATCATCAGCAAACTTGGCTACGTTACACTCGGTCCCTCCTTCCAAGTTGTTAATATAGATTGTAAATAGTTGGGGTCCCAGCACTGATCCCTGCGGCACACGTTAAATCTGTCGCTGGTGTTGCATTTGCTCTGTGGAGGCTGCTCGCAGTGTAATTGTTGTCGAACCAATACCTGCAATAAATTATCATCATAGGCAGTCCCTTGAAATGAGGATGACTTGCTTCCATTCCAAAAAAGGATGAGTTCACAGGTGTTTCAATGAAGGACCTAATATTCCAGATCCTGAACTACATCCTGAAGGGTGGAAGATGCCTGTGCGTGGATTTGTTTAATGTGTGGTGGCCGTTGCACACCAGCCACCACACGGGCTTGACAGAGCGAGGTCTTGGTCCAGTGGCAAGGATTACACCCAAGACGACTGGAGACCAGCTCTGCTGCACGGACCTAGCATGCACACATATCGCAGTGTGGGCTGGGCCCGTGCTGCCCCTGGGCTCCTGGCCCCAAACTCACGCCTCTCCTGGGCCCCGATCACGTCCCTCCACATTCTCTCGCCGCTCCTTCGCCCCGACCTCGCCGCTCCTGCTGTATCTGCCCACGCTCCAATCACCGACCTGGACCTTGATGACATCACACTTCGCTGCCGTCGCCCTCCTGCACCAGCTCGCGCTGCTCCCTGGAGTAGTATGCCTCCACACTGCTCCCAGGCTGCCATTCGTTGCTCCTTTTATAGCCCTGACTATTATGCAATAAAAATACACCAATAAATGACATGAGCCTAGAAACCACTCTTGCCGATATTTGCAATGCACGTTTAGTAAAGTCGCTTGACATTTCTCTGCCCATTAATTTAACACGAGTGTTAATTTATTTTAAATGGTTTATGCTTCTATTAAAGCATCAGGCAGAAGAATGTCATCCGAGTGTGTTCGTCCATTAACATTACCAGCAGTCAATGCTCGGCCATAGACTCGATATGCTGAAGGGTAAAGATGATGTTTAGGGGTGGTTCGTGCCAGTTTGATTTACACAGAAGTTGGTGCAAAGATAAAGTGGAATCAGACCAGCTCCTGGAGATGGGGTTGTGCTCACACTTGGCTCCCAAAGAGCAACACAACGTCAGGATTCTGAAACCCAGACAGTTTGCACCGTCACAGGATCCTTGGGCTGTGTTGCAGCGTTAGACTGTGGTGCCCTACAGACCAATCGAGAACATCGGCAAACGATGGACAACAGTAACCTATTATGTATTAATATTTGGGGGTCACCAGACACCAGAGGGCGCCGCGGTCGGTGGTCATCGGGCTGTGCACATGTGGCATGTGTGCTTGGTCACCTGTATCGAAGCTGGGTGTCTTTGTCACACTGGCACTCTCGGGCTGGAATAAAGATGGATCAGGTTGCACCTGAATGAGTTTACAGTAACCAGACTCTTGAGTCATTACAATTGGCGACGAGGTAATTGAAGAACCTTCGCATGCACAATGGACACTGTTGGAATCCTGGAGAGATTCGTGGAGGGCAAGGATTGGGCGGATTTTGTCGACGGCCTGGATCAGTATTTTGTGGCCAACGGCATGGAGGCAGAGGCCTACACAGTTAAGCGCAGGGCAGTTCTCCTCACCGTTTGTGGTCTGAAAATTTACGGCCTTAAGAAGAATCTTACATAGAAACATAGAAAATAGGTGCAGGAGCAGGCCATTCAGCCCTTCTAGCCTGCACCGCCATTCAATGAGTTCATGGCTGAACATGCAACTTCAGTACCCCCTTCCTGCTTTCACGCCATACCCCTTGATCCCCCTAGTAGTAAGGACTTCATCTAACTCCCTTTTGAATATATTTAGTGAATTGACCTCAACTACTTTCTGTGGTAGAGAATTCCACAGGTTCACCACTCTCTGGGTGAAGAAGTTTCTCCTTATCTCGGTCCTAAATGGCTTACCCCTTATCCTTAGACTGTGACCTCTGGTTCTGGACTTCCCCAACATTGGGAACATTCTTCCTGCATCCAAGCTGTCCAAACCCGTCAGAATTTTAAACGTTTCTATGAGGTCCCCTCTCATTCTTCTGAACTCCAGTGAATACAAGCCCAGTTGATCCAGTCTTTCTTGATAGGTCAGTCCCACCATCCCGGGAATCAGTCTGGTGAATCTTCGCTGCACTCCATCAATAGCAAGAATGTCCTTCCTCAAGTTAGGAGACCAAAACTGTACACAATACTCCAGGTGTGGTCACACCAAGGCCCTGTACAACTGTAGCAACACCTCCCTGCCCCTGTACTCAAATCCCCTCGCTATGAAGGCCAACATGCCATTTGCTTTCTTAACCGCCTGCTGTACCTGCATGCCAACCTTCAATGACTGATGTACCATGACACCCAGGTCTCGTTGCACCTTCCCTTTTCCTAATCTGTCACCATTCAGATAATAGTCTGTCTCTCTGTTTTTACCACCAAAGTGGATAACCTCACATTTATCTACATTATACTTCATCTGCCACGCATTTGCCCACTCACCTAACCTATCCAAGTCACTCTGCAGCCTCATAGCATCCTCCTCGCAGCTCACACTGCCACCCAACTTAGTGTCATCCGCAAATTTGGAGATACTACATTTAATCCCCTCGTCTAAATCATTAATGTACAATGTAAACAACTGGGGCCCCAGCACAGAACCCTGCGGTACCCCACTAGTCACTGCCTGCCATTCTGAAAAGTACCCATTTACTCCTACTCTTTGCTTCCTGTCTGACAACCAGTTCTCAATCCACGTCAGCACACTACCCCCAATCCCATGTGCTTTAACTTTGCACATTAATCTCCTGTGTGGGACCTTGTCGAAAGCCTTCTGAAAATCCAAATATACCACATCAACTGGTACTCCTTTGTCCACTTTATTGGAAACATCCTCAAAAAATTCCAGAAGATTTGTCAAGCATGATCTCCCTTTCACAAATCCATGCTGACTTGGACCTATCATGTCACCATTTTCCAAATGCGCTGCTATGACATCCTTAATAATTGATTCCATCATTTTACCCACTACTGAGGTCAAGCTGTCCGGTCTATAATTCCCTGCTTTCTCTCTCCCTCCTTTTTTAAAAAGTGGGATTACATTGGCTACCCTCCACTCGATAGGAACTGATCCAGAGTCAATGGAATGTTGGAAAATGACTGTCAATGCATCCGCTATTTCCAAGGCCATCTCCTTAAGTACTCTGGGATGCAGTCCATCAGGCCCTGGGGATTTATCGGCCTTCAATCCCATCAATTTCCCCAACACAATTTCCCGACTAATAAAGATTTCCCTCAGTTCCTCCTCCTTACTAGACCCTCTGACCACTTTTATATCCGGAAGGTTGTTTGTGTCCTCCTTAGTGAATACTGAACCAAAGTACTTGTTCAATTGGTCTGCCATTTCTTTGTTCCCCGTTATGACTTCCCCTGATTCTGACTGCAGGGGACCTACGTTTGTCTTTACTAACCTTTTTCTCTTTACATACCTATAGAAACTTTTGCAATCCGCCTTAATGTTCCCTGCAAGCTTCTTCTCGTACTCCATTTTCCCTGCCCTAATCAAACCCTTTGTCCTCCTCTGCTGAGTTCTAAATTTCTCCCAGTCCCCAGGTTCGCTGCTATTTCTGGCCAATTTGTATGCCATTTCCTTGGCTTTAATACTATCCCTGATTTCCCTAGATAGCCACGGTTGAGCCACCTTTCCTTTTTTATTTTTACATCAGACAGGAATGTACAATTGTTGTAATTCATCCATGCGGTCTCTAAATGTCTGCCATTGCCCATCCACAGTCAACCCCTTAAGTATCATTAGCCAATCTATCTTAGCCAATTCATGCCTCATACCTTCAAAGTTACCCTTCTTTAAGTTCTGGACCATGGTCTCTGAATTAACTGTTTCATTCTCCATCCTAATGCAGAATTCCACCATATTATGGTCACTCTTCCCCAAGGGGCCTCGCACAACGAGATTGCTAATTAATCCTCTCTCATTACACAACACCCAGTCTAAGATGGCCTCCCCCCTAGTTGGTTCCTCGACATATTGGTCTAGAAAACCATCCCTTATGCACTCCAGGAAATCCTCCTCCACCGTATTGCTTCCAGTTTGGCTGGCCCAATCTATGTGCATATTAAAGTCACCCATTATAACTGCTGCACCTTTATTGCATGCACTCCTAATTTCCTGTTTGATGCCCTCCCCAACATCACTACTACTGTTTGGAGGTCTGTACACAACTCCCACTAACGATTTTTGCCCTTTAGTGTTCTGCAGCTCTACCCATATAGATTCCACATCATCCAAGCTAATGTCTTTCCTAACTATTGCATTAATCTCCTCTTTAACCAGCAATGCTACCCCACCTCCTTTTCCTTTTATTCAATCCTTCCTGAATGTTGAATACCCCTGGATGTTGAGTTCCCAGCCCTGATCATCCTGGAGCCACGTCTCCGTAATCCCAATCACATCATATTTGTTAACATCTATTTGCACAGTTAATTCATCCACCTTATTGCGGATACTCCTTGCATTAAGACACAAAGCCTTCAGGCTTGTTTTTTTAACACCCTTTGTCCTTTTAGAATTTTGCTGTACAGTGGCCCTTTTTGTTCTTTGCCTTGGGTTTCTCTGCCCTCCACTTTTCCTCATCTCCTTTCTGTCTTTTGCTTTTGCCTCATTTTTGTCTCCCTCTGTCTCCCTGCATTGGTTCCCATCCCCCTGCAATATTAGTTTAACTCCTCCCCAACAGCACTAGAAAACACTCCCCCTAGGATATTGGTTCCGGTCCTGCCCAGGTGCAGACCGTCCGGTTTGTACTGGTCCCACCTCCCCCAGAACCGGTTCCAATGCCCCAAGAATTTGAATCCCTCCCTGCTGCACCACTGCTCAAGCCACGTATTCATCTGCGCTATCCTGCGATTCCTACTCTGACTAGCACGTGGCACTGGTAGCAATCCCGAGATTACTACTTTTGAGGTCCTACTTTTTAATTTAGCTCCTAGCTCCTTAAATTCTTTTCGTAGGACCTCATCCCTTTTTTTACCTATGTCTTCTCTCGCCTGTATGTCCGGTGGAAAAAGGCTACGAGGAATTGTGTACGTTGGTGGGTGCCCATCTGAAGCTAAAAGAGGGGATCATCATATCACGCTACCGTTTTTACACGCATGTTCGTGCTGAGGGCCAGGACGTGTCGGGATTTGTCGCCGACCTGCGACATCTTGCTGAGCCGTGTACGTTCAGGAACATGCTGGAAGACATGCTGTGTGATGTCTTCGTAATAGGCATCGGCCATGATGCGATCCTCAGGAAGCTGTTGACTGCAGAGACGCTGGATTTGAAAAAGGTCATCCCGACTGCCCAGGCATGCATGATGACGGATGATAATTTGAGGCAGGTATCATCGACAAGTCGGGGTTCCACGGCAAGTACTGTAAACAGGATGGCGTCGTCTTCGGGCAGAGCTGCTTTCGCGAAACCTGCCGCTGCTCAGAGCCCGACAACTGGTTCGATCCAGATTTCACCCTGTTGGCGTTGTGGGGGCAATCATCAGTCTCATCAGTGTCGGTTTAGACAATACTCATGCAATAGATGTTCGAAAGTGGGGCATCTTCACAGGATGTGTCCGCAACGGAGCAAGCGTGGTGCGGTTCACCACGTGGTTGATGAGGACCAGTTCAGTGATGGCCCGGATACACAACCCGAGGAGGAAGTGAATGGACTGTATTCATTCCTGAGCAAGAGCCAGCTGATAGTCGTTAATGTGAAGCTGAATGGTGTGCCTGTATTAATGGAGCTGGACACGGGTGCGAGCCAGTCGATAATGAGCCAAAGGGCATTCGACAAGCTGTGGGACACTAAGGCTGCGAAACCGAAGCTGAGTCCAGTCAATGCCAGGTTGCGTACTTACACTAGGGAACTCATACCGGTGCTCGGCAGTACAGCAATCGAGGTGTCATATGACGGTGTGGTTCATGAGCTACCATTATGGATCATCCCAGGTAATGCTGTTCGGCAGGAATTGGCTCAAGAAAATCAAGTTGAACTGGAATGATGTCAAGATGTTGTCCTCGTGGATGATACTTCGTGTGCTCAAATATTGAAAAAGTTTCCTCCTTTGTTTGAACCAGACATTGGTAATTTTACGGGAGCCAAGGTGCAGATTCACCTGGACTCCAATGCAAGGCTTATCTATCACAAAGCTCGGTCTGTTCCCTATATGATGAGGGAGAAGGTTGAAATTGAGCTTGACAGACTCCAGCGTGAAGGGATCATATCACCGGTCGAGTTTAACGAGTGGGCTAGTCCCATTGTTCCTGTGTTAAAGAATGATGGCACTGTCAGGATTTGTGGAGACTGCAAGGTTATGATTAACTGATTTTCAAAACCAGATCAGTATCCGTTACCGAGAGCTGATGACCTGTTCGCCATGGTAGCTGGTGGAAAGTCATTCACGAAACTGGATCTGACGTCGGTCTATATGACCCAGGAGCTTGTCGACACTTCGAAGAAACTCACCTGCATCAACACCCATAGAGGACTATTTGTCAACAACAGGTGTCCTTTTGGGATTCGTTAGGCTGCAGCAATGTTTCAGAGGAATATGGAGAGTTTACTGAAGTCCGTTTCTCGAACTGTCATGTTTCAAGATGACATTCTGGTCACAGGTCGCGACACTGCTGAACATCTGAACAATCTTGAAGAAGTCCAACAGAGTCTGGACAAAGTGGGACTCAGGCTGAAACGCTCGAAGTGTGTATTCGTGGCACCTGAAGTCGAATTCCTCGGGAGGAAGATTGCTGCTGATGGCATCAGGCCCACTGATTCAAAAACCAAGGCCATCAAAAATGCACCCAGGTCTCAGAATGTGATGGAGCTGCGTTCGTTCCTTGGGCTACTCAACTACTTTGGTAATTTCTTACCCAAATTGAGCACTTTACTAGAGCCACTGCATGTGTTACTAAGAAAAGGCGACAACTGGGTCTGGGGTGCATCTCAAGATAGAGTCTTTGAGAAAGCCAAGAATCTGCTATGTTCAAACAAGTTGCTTGTTCATTATGATCCGCGTCTTGTATTGGCCTGTGATGCTTCTTCATATGGGGTTGGCTGCGTACTCCAACAAGCAAATGAATCGGGCAAGCTACAACCTGTTGCGTATGCTTCAAGAGGTCTGTCTAAAGCGGAAAGAACTTATAGTATGGTAGAGAAAGAAGCTTTGGCCTGTGTGTATGGGGTAAAAAAAATGCACCAGTACCTGTTTGGTCTTCGTTTTGAACTAGAAACGGATCACAAGCCACTCATTTCATTGTTTGCGGAAAACAGGTATTAATACCGATGCATCATCGCGCGTTCAAATGTGGGCGCTGACATTGCCTATGATTGCGTCATCCGTCATAGCCCTGGTACTGAGAATTGTGCCAATGCACTGAGTCGTCTGCCATTACCCATAACTGAGAAAGAGACGCCTCAACCTGCAGATCTACTATTAGTAATGGATACTTTTGAGAGTGAAGGAACTCTTGTCACTGCTCAACAAGTTAGGATCTGGACCAGCCATGACCCTATTTTATCGCTTGTGAAATGGTGTGTACTCAGTGGTAATTGGTCTGCCATACCTACGGAGATGTGTGAGGAGACCAAACCTTACAGCTGTCGCAAGGATGAGCTGTCCATTCAGTCAGACTGTTTACTGTGGGGTAATCATGCTGTCATGCCTAAGAAAGGTAGAGAAAAATTTGTACGTGAACTTCATAGCACTCATCCTGGTATTGTCATGATGAAGTCCATTGCTAGGTCTCATGTATGGTGGCCTGGAATTGACTCTGATCTGGAATCATATGTGCATCAATGCAACACTTGCATGCAGCTAAGTAAAATACCAGCGGAATCTCCACTAAGTCTTTGGTCGTGGCCATCCAAACCATGGTCAAGGATCCACTTTGATTTTGCAGGCCCGTTTCTAGGAAAGATGTTTTTTTTTAAGTAGATGCATATTCTAAGTGGATAGTGTGTTATTATGTCATCCGGCACGTCTACAGCTACCATTGAGGGCCTTCGTATCATGTTTGCTACTCATGGTTCGGATCACGCTTCACAAGTCTTGAGTTCCAGGAGTTCATGAAACTCAATGGCATCAGACATGTGAGATCAGCTCCATTCAAGCTGCTTCTAATGGTCAAGCAGAGCGTGCCATTCAAACAATCAAGCAAAGTATGAAATGTGTAACTCGGCTCACCTGCAGAGATGGTTGTCCTGTATATTGCTCAGTTACAGGTCAAGACCTCATAAGCCCACTGGGGATTCCTCATACTGAACTACTGATGAAGAGAAATCTCAAGACCAGGCTTTCTCTTGTTCATCCTGATTTGAATGATCGTGTTGAAAACAGACGTCAAAGTCAGCAATGGTATCATGATCATGTTGCCGTGTCACGTGACATCTCGGTCAACGATCCGGTTTATGTACTGAACTATGGTCAAGGTCCAAAGTGCAATGCTTCTCCCCTCTTAACAACTCTGCTAATCCCTGCTCTCAGGTTCTGCTCTTGTTCTTGTTGCCCGTCCAGCTCCTCTTGATTGCCATCCCGTTCCCAATTCCCAATTCCCTTTCTCCTTCATTGCCATCCATTCCCTCTCATCCTTCCTTTCTTTCCTTCTCCCTTCTCCCCATAAAACTGCTTCTTCCTGAGTTCAGTGGCAACTGGAACTAATTCCGGATACTACGTATAGTGGGCAAGACAGCTCCAGTGAGAAATCCGCCCGAGAGATTGCGGGAATGAACTGACTGGTGAAGCTGGACTTTAGACAAAGCGGCTGTTCATGGATCACGACCTAAAACCCTGTGCGCTGAGCGCAGAGTGAGGTGTCGGGGTTGGGGCCAGTGTTGGGAGTGCGCCGCAGGGGCTTGGGGAGTGAGGGGGTGTCTCGGGTCTGTGAAACTGCTCTGCCCTCAGCAAGACTCGAGGGGAGCGGCTGCTGGGGCCGGGGCCCAGACTGCAGCGATTCTGTCGGCGAGCACTGACAGATCATCTGGGCTGTGGAAATACTGACTGCTGGAGCAAAGCATGAAGATGACCATGTACAAAGTCATACTGCGACTGAAGCATCAACAACAACAACCTGTATTTATATAGCGCCTTTAATGTAGAGAAACGTCCCGAGGCGCTTCACAAGAGTATTATGAGATTAAAAAATTTCACACCGAACCGCGTAAGTTGAAATTAGCGCAGGTGACCAAAAGCTTGGTCAAAGAGATCGGTTTTAAGGAGGAAAGAGAGGTAGAGAGGCGGAGAGGTTTCGGGAGGGAGTTCCAGAGCTTGGGGCCAGGCAACAGAAGGCACAGCCACCGATGGTGGAGCGATTATAATCAGGGATGCTCAGGAGAGCAGAATTAGAGGAGCGCAGACATCTCGGGGGTGGTGGGGCTGGAGGAGATTACAGAGATAGGGAGGGGCGAGGTCATGGAGGGATTTGAAAACAAGAATGAGAATTTTGAAAACTAGGCATGGCTGAACCGGGAGCCAATGGAGATAGTGCAAAGCAGTTTTGCTTTATACCAATATTAAGCTTTACATCTGGAGTCATCTTCTCCAGGGAGTCTCTCTCTCTCTCCCCTTCCCCTGGAGTGAGGCTTGGTCCTCGATCCTGGAGTTGAGCCACAATTTAGTATTGTGTGAAGCATTTTTCTCCAATACCTAACACAACAGTTCAGTGTAAATGCAGCCCAAATATAGTCTCTGTCACAATTCGCTGTATCACTTATACTCTCAGGAGTTTAGAAGAATGAGAGGTGATCTCATTGAAACATACAAGATTCTGGGGGGGTTTGACAGGGTAGATGCAGGGAGGTTGTTTCCCCCGGACTGGGGAGTCTAGAACCAGGGGTTGCCGTCTCAGGGTCAGGGGTTGGCCATTTAGGACTGAGATGAGGAGGAATTTCTTCACTCAGAGGGTGGTGAATCTTTGGAATTCTCTGCCCCAGAGGGCTGTGGAGGCTGACTGTCTGAATATTTTCAAGGCTGAGACAGATAGAATTTTGGCATCGACGGGAATCAAGGGATATGGGGATCAGACGGGAAAGTGGAGTTGAGGTCGATGATTGGCCATGGTCTTATTGAATGGCGGAGCAGGCTCGAGGGGCTGTGGGGATGACTCCTGCTCCTAATTCTTATGTCCTTATCACCTTATTCAGAATGCTTCAGTTTTTAGACACCAATATACGTTTCACTGGAGCTGAAAGTGTCGACAACACTGATGTTAGAGGAGAGACAGATAAATACCTCAATTACAGGGGAAATCAGAATATATTCAGTGCAGACTTAGACAATGCAATTATGGCTGCGGATTCATTGAATGAGTAATACTACAGTAAGGCACTTATTAACACATCTGAACATAGCAAGTACCCTGCACATGGTAATTTGAAATGTAAATGAGCTGCGATTAAAAATGCAATTAGTGCTGGGTAAGACAAATGAGATAGAAGCATTTTAGTACAAGGCTCATTTTGTACAATACCAAACAAGGTCTTAGTCACAATTAAAACAAAACCCCACAAAACCCTCGCTCCGTGATTGCTGTGGAAACCTTGCTCACCTCGAGCCGCGAGGTAATTATCGGAAGTAATGAGAGGTCAGCGGAGAAAGCGTGACGGGTTAAGCGGGGCAAACTGACTGGCGGGTGAAAAGGGAATGGAAAGAATTGTTGATCTGTTCGGGGCTTCTCCTGAGAAACCTGCAGGCAATCCGCCCGAGAGTTAGGAGTCTGTCGGTGGTGTTCCTCCGGAGCACGTGTCGATCCCACTAAGGTTATTGTCACAAGTCTGTCGTAGGCTGAGTGAGCTCCTGAAAACCTTGGCCCTGAAATTCCTGGTGTTCGCAGTGATGCCAGATTGTGCTGGGATGGTGGGGCTTACATCGTTACATAGAATGTACAGCACAGAAACAGGCCATCGGGCCCAACCGCTCCGTGCCGGTGTTTATGCTCCACACCAGCCCCCTCCCACCCCTCTTCATCTCACCCCCATGTGTTTATTCAGCTTCCCCTTAAATACATCGATGCTATTCACTTCAACCACTCCCTGTGGCAGTGAGTTCCACATTCTCACCGCTCTCTGGGTAAAGAAGTTTCCCCTGAATTCCCCATTGGATTTATTAGTGACTATCTTATATTGATGGCCCCTAGTTATGCTCTTACCCACAAGTGGAAACATCCTCTTTACATCTACCCTATTGAACTCTTTCAGAATCTTAAAGACCTCAATCAGGGCACCCCTCAGTCGTCCTCTTTCTAGAGAAAAGACCCCCAGCCTGTTCAACAGTGACCACACTCCAAAAGTATTTCATTGGCTGTAAAACACTTTGAGAAATCCGGTGGTCGTGAAAGGCGCTATAGAAATGCAAGTCTTTCTTTCTTTCTTTCTTATTCTTTCAATCTTTCTTTCTTATTCTTTCAATCGTTCGTTCATTCGTTCTTTCGTTCCGAGTCCGGCTCCATCCCCCTGCCTCGCCCCCACCAATTGTACGATTAATGTGCAGAACAATCAAGGGAATTTCACAGCCTGTACATTGATCCAAACAGATTGCTTCCTCGTGGTTAGTGAATTGGTAACGAGAGGTTCATCATCTCAGGATTATCACCAGAAGAACGAAAGCGAAAGTGCTAAAGATTAGTATTCAAGCAGAGGGATATTAGAACATGGAACACTGCACCAGCAGGGCCTATCAAGACACAGACTATTGCATCATCGACCAGTGAATCGGATAAGTATTTGCAAAGGAAAGATATGAAAGGTATCGGGAAAGGGTAGAGGTATGGGAATCGAGTAGATAGCACTGACACAGGTCCAACGGGCTGAATGGCCTCCTGTGTAATATCTGTGATTAGTTGCTCTTGCAATAAGACATTTTGCTGCTAAGAACTGGAGTAGAGGTTTTTTTTAAATTCATTTATGGGATGTGGGCATCGCTGGCAAGACCAGCGTTTATTGGCCATCCCATTCGAATGTCACCATCAGCTAACATTTAACTTATCTGATATTTCTACACGAATATTTCCTTGACCGTGTCACTGTTAGAGTTAAAGTAAAACTCCACCAAGTTAAAATGACTACTTCAGTCATTCATTCTGATCCAGAATTCCTCTGACAGGATTTCCGGCTCCCTACTACAGTTTCAGAGAAATCTGTTACAGATTTTCGCGTCCAGGGTGTTGCCATGCCTGAGTGTTTCAGACGATGCGCTTGAGAAGGATGAAATGTTTGCAGCCACCATCGGGTCTCTGCACGTCTCGGCTATACCTTAAAGCAGACTTTGGCTGGCAAATTCCGCACGTTTGTTTTTTTTTAATTCTTTTATGATCCAAAATTCTGTGGAACGTTCCAAGAGACATCTGTAAAGTGTTGTAGCGAAGCAATAGTTCACAAGTGACACTGATGTCTTTCCCAGGACGGATTCTGTTTCTCTCGCAGCCCGACACATGGCTGATACGTGGCACTGTGTCGATTGCAAAGGTGCTTCTCAACCAAGCACTGAAGATTTGCAAAAATTTGATTTGCAGCTTTAAGAATAATCTTTTGCTATTCAGGAAGGGCGGGGAGGGGATGCGTGGGGAGCAACATTTATTCTATGAATAGAATAAAAAGAAAGATTTGCATTTATATAGCGTCTATTTTTGACCTCAGGACATCCCAATGCGCATAACAGCCAATTAAGTACTTTCAGAAGTGTAGTCACCGTTGTAATGTTGGAAACGTGGCAGCCAATTTGTGCACAGCAAGCTCCCACACGCAGCAAGGTGATAATGACCAAATAATCTGTTTTTACTGATGTTGATTGAGGGATAAATATTGTCCCAGGACACCAGGGAGGACTCCCCTGCTCTTCTTTGAAATAGTGCCATGGGATCTTTTACATCCAACTGAGAGCAGACGGGGCCTTGGTTTAATGTCTCACCTGAAAGACGGCACCTCCGACAGTGTAGTGCTCCCTCAGCACTGCCCCTCCGACAGTGCGGCGCTCCCTCAGCGCTGCCCCTACGACAGTGCGGCGCTCCCTCAGCACTGCCCCTCCGACAGTGCGGCGCTCCCTCAGCACTGCCCCTCCGACAGTACAATACTCCCTCAGCACTGCCCCTCCGACAGTGCGGCGCTCCCTCAGCACTGCCCCTCCGACACTGCAATACCCACTCAGCACTGCCCCTCCGACAGTGCGGCGCTCCTTCAGCACTGCCCCTCCAACAGTGTAGTGCTCCCTCAGCACTGCCCCTCCGACAGTGCGGCGCTCCCTCAGCACTGCCCCTCCAACAGTGTAGCGCTCCCTCAGCACTGCCCCTCCGACAGTGTAGCGCTCCCTCAGCACTGCACTGGGAGTGTCAGCCTAGATTTATGTGCTGAAGTCCCTGGAGTGGGACTTGAACCCACAACCTTCTGATTCCGAGGTGAGTGTGCTGCCCACTGAGCCATGGCTGACACTTACTGACCTGCTGGTCTTCTCTTGATCTAGGCTGCCTGCCCAACCAGGCATGGTGTGTGTGTGTGTGTGTGTGTGTGTGTGTGCGCGCAGCACAGCACTGCCCTAAAATGGCACATGGGGTCCCACGTGCGTTATCGGAGCCCTGACTCCTGGCTCGGGCAGTCTCTCCATGTCGCGCGTGCTCGGCTCGGGGGACAATTGTGCCGATGGAGGAAACGAGGTAGCACGTGATTCCTCCCCACCGGCGTGGTGATCCGGCAGGCTGGTACTGCTCCACTTCACTCAAGTGCCCCCCTTCCCCACCCCCCGTGATTCTGGTGCACCTCAATTACTCTGTGGCAAAGAAAATGAAGAAAAGCAGCGTCCTTGTATCCCATCATATTGATGTTACTAAAGATATCCAAAAAAAGCTTGAAAAATAAAGCCAAGCTTCCAGTGAATCCGTGTTTCAGTTGGAACACCGATAAATGGTTGCTCCAACTAATCTGCTAAGCTGCAAAAACAGTGTCACTTTTCGCTGTAATAAAACAGATGCAGCAATTATGGAGAATAACAGCCAATGTTAAATTCTTGTGAGGTGTCCACACATGTCACCGCGATACCCAAAATAGCCAAGAGCCCATTTTAAAGGCGGCTGTAATTATTGGCAATTACTGCTGCACCTTTTAACGATCGGGCAATGAACGCACACTTCTCAAACTGTCTGACCCACCTGTGACCAAAACTGTAATTCCCGTATTGGACTGTTCATTCACCTGGGAACTCACTTTTAAAGCAAGTCTTCCTCGATTTCGAGGGACTGCCGATGATGATGATGCTCTTCCACCTCAACCCTCCGTCCCATCCGAACACAGGATCCATGGGTTTCCTCTTTTGAAGCTTCTGTAATGTTCGTTCAAATCCTGCCTGAGTGAACAGAAACCGCTTCTCCTTCTCCTGTGATGTTGGATTACAAAATTAGGATCAATTTGGGCCAGAAATTGCAGGCGGAAGCCTCCGACCAAAATGTGTTTTCCGAAAATACCTGGTGGTCCCGGAGGAACGAACACATGCGCTCTGAGATCTCGCTGCCTACCCCATTGTCGGGGCCCACGTATCCCAGGAGGGTGTGGGCATCCTGGGATCACATGGGCCCGACCACCAATCACAATGCAGTATTCTCATTGATGATAATGGTGAGTTCTGAGTCTACGAGCTCCCATTATTATCAATGAGAATACCCCAAAACACAGAAACACAACACAATACATTAAAAAAACACCTCACATATTTAAAATTAATTGAAATTGAATTAAATTAAATGTTTTAGGAGAAAATGTGTATTTTTTAAAATGTTTTAAAGATGTTTTAATAAGGTTAAAATTAAACTTAACTTAATGGACAGGGTAGTTAATATAAAAATTAGTGATAAAATTTTATTTTTCTATCTTAAAGCGCCAGGCGTTAAGAGTTTGGAGGGCATTCGCTGGGCAGGAGTGGGACAAATAGCCCAAATCTCTGCCCGCAAAGGCCCTTCTCCTGAGGATGTGTGCAATCTGTCAAAAGACATTTTAACAGATCGCGAGTGCCGGGTTTAGACACATGCGCTTCGGGCGTGTGCACACATTCTAGTAATGTTTCTTAGGGTTTCCTCCACACTTGTTAGGACGTTGTCATCCTATTAGAAGAGAGCAGGGCAGTGAGATGAGTTTTAATTTATTCTTGCAGAGAGCAGGCGGGGTCACGAATGGTGTCATTCTGTGCTCTGAATGTCTTTGATTCAATGGGTGAACATCTTTAATTCGAAGGGTATAATGTATTTGCTTCATGGGTTCTTTGCTTAAGAATTCATAGCAACACATTGCTATTAAGAACTAGTTGGTTTATTAGCAAAGGTTTAAGAATCACACTACACATTACCAGTTCATCCACCAGGCTCACAACCACCTGCCTCATTGTGGATCCCTCGAACTGGCTGGGGTTTTATTGAGTCTTGTTAACATCACATGACTGGCTAGGCCACACGCAACTCAAAAGCTCTACAACTATTTTGGTAGAACAATAAATCAAGTGCCCACTACTAGAGGGGCACTAAAACCGACGAATTAATCAAATTAATTTTTACAGTAGTGGTTCAAATTAAAATTTGGTTGCCGGGGGGTGATGCTGCACTCCAGTCCCTCCGGCGCCCACCTCTCACGGAAGGCCGCGAGCGTACCGGTGGACACCGTGTGCTCCATCTCCAGGGACACCCTGGCTCGATGTAACCACGGAAGAGAGGCAGGCGGTCGAGCTGAACGACCCCCTCGACCGCCGGCTGCCTGGATCGGTTAATGGCCCCCTTGGCCGTGCCCAGGAACTGTCCATCGAGGAGACCCTCCGACCTGCCTGCTTCAACAGCTCTAAAAACCTGTGAGCATCCTCACCGGTGCATACATTACTCAGGGGACAGATTGGCTTCAGCTTGAAGTCCACTCCCAGTCAGGGACTCATTGTGGCAAACCAGGATGGTCAATAGTCATTGTTAAAGCATCTCCGTGTAACGTGGCTAAATTCTCTTAGGTTTTGTTTTTTTTGCAATCTGCTCCAAGCGGTGTCTACCTCCCAGGTGGGAGATTTGCACCAGTGGGAAAGGTTGTTAAATGACTATGTTCACTTTTTGTGCCACATAATTGATTTTTGCACCACCAGCTGTCTGCTCTCTGTCCTTTTTGCAAGAGCGATTGTGCCTGTCAATATTAAGCCTGTGTGTCATTTATATGCAATCATGATGCATTTGTCTGAAACTTGTGTGGGCACAATGAATGATCCCTACAGTTTTACTTAAAGCAAAAATGGAAAATTCCACCGAACCTGCAGAATATAAATCCAGACCAGCCTGGGCTGAATTCTCCTTCCTTCCTAATTCATTGCAGGGGTGAGGGGGTGGGGGCAGGTCAGAGGGGGAATATTAGGCTTGAAAACACAGGGAAATAAATGATAGATTGGAGTTTCGCCCCAAATACTCTGCAAAGTGCAAATCATTTGAAGAAATTATGCATTGACTTCAAAGAGTAACCGTTCGCAATTCATATACATTATAAACATTCCAATTAAGGAAACATTTTTTTTTGCCTGAGAAAATTCCTGGAGGAATGCAAGCACCCTTTTCATTTGTAAATGAGTCACTGAATCACTGCACCAGTAATAACGCTTTCATTTAAATGGTCTCTTACATTTTTCATCCATCATTTCTTTCATTCATACGGGAGCCAAGGAACTAGCTGAAATAACCTTCTGTTTACAGGGACATTTAAAAAAAAATTCTGCATGAATTACTTTTTGATGCAAATAAAAGACATTGCCGCAAGTGAAATGCCACTCATTCTTTTCAAACTCAAGCCTGGTTTTTGTTGCCCCCTTATGAAAGGATTAAACGTTAACCCATTAAATGCTGATATTTCCTGGTGGCTTTTAGAATATGTTTGTTTTCTGTCAGGCTTCATTAGTAAAATGATTTTCTATGAATTGCAAAAGTTGACTATGCGGAAAGTAGAGCTGCATTGCAGCAAAGACACACCTCTCCTCAGAAAGGGGAATAGAATGCACAGACAATTGGGGGCCAAATGGAAGAAATTAATCAAGCGGGGAACTCCACTGCTGAACAGGGAGAGGTGTGTCTGAGATATAGAAACATAGAAACATAGAAAATAGGTGCAGGAGTAGGCCATTCAGCCCTTCTAGCCTGCACCGCCATTCAATGAGTTCATGGCTGAACATGCAACTTCAGTACCCCATTCCTGCTTTCTCGCCCTTGATCCCCCGAGTAGTAAGGACTTCATCTAACTCCCTTTTGAATATATTTAGTGAATTGGCCTCAACTACTTTCTGTGGTAGAGAATTCCACAGGTTCACCACTCTCTGGGTGAAGAAGTTTCTCCTCATCTCGGTCCTAAATGGCTTACCCCTTATCCTTAGACTGTGACCCCTGGTTCTGGACTTCCCCAACATTGGGAACATTCTTCCTGCATCTAACCTGTCTAAACCCATCAGAATTTTAAACGTTTCAATGAGGTCCCCTCTCATTCTTCTGAACTCCAGTGAATACAAGCCCAGTTGATCCAGTCTTTCTTGATAGGTCAGTCCCACCATCCCGGGAATCAGTCTGGTGAATCTTCGCTGCACTCCCTCATTAGCAAGAATGTCCTTCCTCAAGTTAGGAGACCAAAACTGTACACAATACTCCAGGTGTGGCCTCACCAAGGCCCTGTACAACTGTAGCAACACCTCCCTGCCCCTGTACTCAAATCCCCTCGCTATGAAGGCCAACATGCCATTTGCTTTCTTAACCGCCTGCTGTACCTGCTTGCCAACCTTCAATGACTGATGTACCATGACACCCAGGTCTCGTTGCACCTCCCCTTTTCCTAATCTGTCACCATTCAGATAATAGTCTGTCTCTCTGTTTTTACCACCAAAGTGGATAACCTCACATTTATCCACATTATACTTCATCTGCCATGCATTTGCCCACTCACCTAACCTATCCAAGTCACTCTGCAGCCTCATAGCATTCTCCTCGCAGCTCACACTGCCACCCAACTTAGTGTCATCCGCAAATTTGGAGATACTACATTTAATCCCCTCGTCTAAATCATTAATGTACAATGTAAACAGCTGGGACCCCAGCACAGAACCTTGCGGTACCCCACTAGTCACTGCCTGCCATTCTGAAAAGTACCCATTTACTCCTACTCTTTGCTTCCTGTCTGACAACCAGTTCTCAATCCATGTCAGCACACTACCCCCAATCCCATGTGCTTTAACTTTGCACATTAATCTCTTGTGTGGGACCTTGTCGAAAGTCTTCTGAAAGTCCAAATATACCACATCAACTGGTTCTCCCTTGTCCACTTTACTGGAAACATCTCAAAAAATTCCAGAAGGTTTGTCAAGCATGATTTCCCTTTCACAAATCCATGCTGACTTGGACCTATCATGTCACCATTTTCCAAATGCACTGCTATGACATCCTTAATAATTGATTCCATCATTTTACCCACTACTGAGGTCAGGCTGACCGGTCTATAATTCACTTTTTTCTCTCTCTCTCCTTTTTTAAAAAGTGGGGTTACATTGGCTACCCTCCACGCGATAGGAACTGATCCAGAGTCAATGGAATGTTGGAAAATGACTGTCAATGCATCCACTATTTCCAATGCCACCTCCTTAAGTACTCTGGGATGCAGTCCATCAGGCCCTGGGGATTTATCGGCCTTCAATCCCATCAATTTCCCCAACACAATTTCCCGACTAATAAAGATTTCCCTCAGTTCCTCCTCCTTACTAGACCCTCTGACTCCTTTTATATCCGGAAGATTGTTGGTGTCTTCCTTAGTGAATACCGAACGAAAGTACTTGTTCAATTGGTCTGCCATTTCTTTGTTCCCAGTTATGACTTCCCCTGATTCTGACTGCAGGGGACCTACGTTTGTCTTTACTAACCTTTTTCTCTTTACATACCTATAGAAACTTTTGCAATCTGCCTTAATGTTCCCTGCAAGCTTCTTCTCGTACTCCATTTTCCCTGCCCTAATCAAACCCTTTGTCCTCCTCTGCTGAGTTCTAAATTTCTCCCAGTCCCCGGGTTCACTGCTATTTCTGGCCAATTTGTATGCCACCTCCTTGGCTTTAATACTATCCATGATTTCCCTTGATAGCCACGGTTGAGCCACCTTCCCTTTTTCATTTTTATGCCAGACAGGAATGTACAATTGTTGTAGTTCATCCATGCGGTCTCTAAATGTCTGCCATTGCCCATCCACAGTCAACCCCTTAAGTATCATTCGCCAATCTATCCTAGCCAATATCACCTCAATAATGCATCTTGCATTGGTGTGATTGCATTATGTAATATTTTTCAAACTGTAATCATTCATAACGGGGAAGGCCTGTACAGTATGTTTAGAATATCTGGTAGAGTAGCATCGCGGTTATGTTGCTGGACAAGGAATCCAGAGGCCTCGACTAATGATCCGGATACATGTCCCACCAATTAAATAAAGCTGGAGTGAAAGGCTAGTGTCACGAATGGTGACCATGAAACTACCAGACTGTCGTAAAAAACCCATCTGGTTCACTAATGTTCGTTAGGGAAGGAAATCTACCGTCCTTACCCGGTCTGGGCCAATGTGTGACTCCAGACCCACAGCAATGTGGTTGACTCTTAACTGCCCTCTGGAATGGCCCAGCGAGACATCCAGTTGTATAAGGCGGCGGCTCACCACCACCTTCTCGAGAGCGATTAGCGATGGGCAACAAATGCCGGCCTTGTCGGTGACGCACACATCCCGTGAAGGAATACTCAATGCAACAGGGCATTATATAGAATGTGAAGGAAGAGGCCCTTGGTTACTCGTTGCTCATCAATGAAGAACGATAAAATACTTTCATCTATAGATTTCAAGCACATCCGAGGAAATTACTATCTCCCAGGGCTGACTGGTTTCTTAAGTAATCAACTCGCGCTCTTTGTTGTTTGGTGTGACGGGAAAAGCTTATTATGGGATGCCATCTCCAGTCGTCTTGGTTAACCCTTGCCACTGGACCAATACCTAGCTCTGTCAAGTCCGTGTGATGGCTGGTGTGCAACGGCCACCCCATGTTAAAAAAATCCACACACAGGCATTTTCCACCCTTCAGGATTTGGTTCAGGATCTGGAATATTAGGTCCTTCATTGAAACACCTGTGAACTCATCCCTTTTTTGCATGGAAGCAAGTCATCCTCACTTCAAGGGACTGCCTATAAGATGAGGATTATGGGATGACTAGAACATAAGAACATAAGAATTAGGAACAGGAGTAGGCCATCTAGCCCCTCGAGCCTGCTCCGCCACTCAACAAGATCATGGCTGATCTGGCCGTGGACTCAGCTCCACTTACCCGCCCGCTCCCCATAACTCTTAATTCCCTTATTGGTTAAAAATCTATCTATCTGTGATTTGAATACATTCAATGAGCTAGCCTCAACTGCTTCCCTGGGCAGAAAATTCCACAGATTCACAACCCTCTGGGAGAAGAAATTCCTTCTCAACTCGGCTTTAAATTGGCTCCCCCGTATTTTGAGGCTGTGCCCCCTAGTTCTAGTCTCCCCGACCTGTGGAAACAACCTCTCTGCCTCTATCTTGTCTATCCCTTTCATTATTTTAGATGTTTCTATAAGATTACCCCTCATCCTTCTGAACTCCAACGAGTAAAGACCCAGTCTACTCAATCTACCATCATAAGGTAACCCCCTCATCTCCGGAATCAGCCGAGTGAATCGTCTCTGTACCCCCTCCAAAGCTAGCATATCGTTCCTTAAGTAAGGTGACCAAAACTGCACGCAGTACTCCAGGTGCGGCCTCACCAATACCCTGTACAGTTGCAGCAGGACCTCCCTGCTTTTGTACTCCATCCCTCTCGCAATGAAGGCCAACATTCCATTCGCCTTCCTGATTACCTGCTGCACCTGCAAACTAACTTTTTGGGTTTCATACAAATTGCCGGTGCTTTTAGTGTCCCCCTCCCCTTTTAGAGGAGGCACTTGGAAAAATGTGATTTTAGCGCCAAAAAAATAAAAAAAAGAAGAAGAAAAAAAAGAAAAACACAAAAAAGGAAAAAAAAAGGGCCTTGTAAATGTCTGCTGTGTCATCCAGGGCGGGTGGCACGGTTTAATGTTTTTTTGTTTCACAGATAAACTCAAAAAGAGTTTCATACACAAGGACCCCCAGGTCCCTCTGCACCGCAGCATGTTGTAATTTCTCCCACTCAAATAATATTCCCTTTTTACCGTTTTTTTTTCTCCAAGGTGGATGACCTCACATTTTCCGACATTGTATTCCATCTGCCAAACCTTAGCCCATTCGCTTAACCTATCCAAATCTCATTGCAGCCTCTCTTGTGTCCTCTACACAACCCGCTTTCCCACTAATCTTTGTGTCATCTGCAAATTTTGTTGCACTACACTCTGTCCCCTCTTCCAGGTCATCTATGTATATTGTAAACAGTTGTGGTCCCAGCACTGATCCCTGTGGCATACCACTAACCACTGATTTCCAACCCGAAAAGGACCCATTTATTCCGACTCTCTGCTTTCTGTTAGCCAGCCAATTCTTGATCCATGCTAGTTTGGCTCCCCATTCGATATCCCTCCTGAGATGCCGAGTGGAGAAATGAGGCGCGTCCGGTCACAGATCTCAGTGGGCCGATCGATGTGAGGTGTTCCAGTGTCTGGGACCCACAGATCTCAGTGGGCTGGTTAATGTGAGTTGTTCCAGGGTCTGGGACCCACAGATCTCAGTGGGCGAGTCGATGTGAGGTGTTCCAGGGTCTGGGACCCACAGATCTCAGTGGGCGAGTCGATGTGAGGTGTTCCAGGGTCTGGGACCCACAGATCTCAGTGGGCCGGTCGATGTGAGGTGTTCCAGGGTCTTGGACCCACAGATCTCAGTGGGCCGGTCGATGTGAGGTGTTCCAGGGTCTGAGACCCACAGATCTCAGTGGGCCGGTCGATGTGAGGTGTTCCAGGGTCTGGGACCCACAGATCTCAGTGGGCCAGTCGATGTGAGGTGTTCCAGGGTCTTGGACCCACAGATCTCAGTGGGCCGGTCGATGTGAGGTGTTCCAGGGTCTGGGACCCACAGATCTCAGTGGGCCGGTCAATGTGAGGTGTTCCAGGGTCTGGGACCCACAGATCTCAGTGGGCCGGTCGATGTGAGATGTTCCAGGGTCTGGGAGTGGGCGAGTCAATGTGAGGTGTTCCAGGGTCTGGGACCCACAGATCTCAGTGGTTGAGTCGATGTGAGGTGTTCCAGGGTCTGAGACCCACAGATCTCAGTGGGCAGGTCGATGTGAGGTGTTCCAGGGTCTGGGACCCACAGATCTCAGTGGGCCGGTCAATGTGAGGTGTTCCAGCTCCTGGGACCCACAGATCTCAGTGGGCCGGTCGATGTGAGGTGTTCCAGCTCCTGGGACCCACAGATCTCAGTGGGCGAGTCGATGTGAGGTGTTCCAGGGTCTGAGACCCACAGATCTCAGTGGGCTGATCGATGTGAGGTGTTCCAGGGTCTGGGATCCATAGATCTCAGTGGGCCGGTCAATGTGAGGTGTTCCAGCTCCTGGGACCCACAGATCTCAGTGGGCCGGTCGATGTGAGGTGTTCCAGCTCCTGGGACCCAGAGATCTCAGTGGGCCGGTCGATGTGAGGTGTTCCAGCTCCTGGGACCCACAGATCTCAGTGGGCCGGTCGATGTGAGGTGTTCCAGGGTCTGGGACCCACAGATCTCAGTGGGCAGGTCGATGTGAGGTTTTCCAGGGTCTGGGACCCACAGATCTCAGTGGGCAGGTCGATGTGAGGTTTTCCAGGGTCTGGGACCCACAGATCTCAGTGGGCAGGTCGATGTGAGGTTTTCCAGGGTCTGGGACCCACAGATCTCAGTGGGCCGGTCAATGTGAGGTGTTCCAGGGCTAGGACCCACAGATCTCAGTGGGCCGGTCGATGTGAGGTGTTCCAGGGTCTGGGACCCACAGATCTCAGTGGGCAGGTCGATGTGAGATGTTCCAGGGTCTGGGACCCACAGATCTCAGTGGGCTGGTCGATGTGAGGTGTTCCAGGGTCTGGGACCCACAGATCTCAGTGGGCCGGTCGATGTGAGGTGTTCCAGGGTCTGGGACCCACAGATCTCAGTGGGCAGGTCGATGTGAGATGTTCCAGGGTCTGGGACCCACAGATCTCAGTGGGCCGGTCGATGTGAGGTGTTCCAGGGTCTGGGACTCAGGGCCACAGTCGCACTGGGCCGTTCCCTCCCTTTACCCATGTGGAGCAGGTGGGCGCAGCGTCCCTGCCTCGTGCGGATTGGACCGAGCGCTCGCTACCCACTGACTCTGAGGGTGGGCGAGGCCGGGGACCTCCGCTGGTGGGTTAGTGAGGAGCTGTTGGGTCTTTATGTTGCCGGTGTCCCACGATTTCGTCCGTCTGGATGGCGGGTTTGATACCGGCTGCGTGAATATTGGCCACTGTTTCCCAGAATGGGTCGGTACGATTTTAAGTGCTTTCGTAGTGGGTTTTTCCAAGTCTTAGTGAACGGGAAGGCCGATGTTACTTTATTCCATCTCGCGGAGCGCGGTGGCGTGACGGAGAATGACGGACGGGGCAATGTGGGGCAAAACCGGGCCTGAGCGTCCCCTGACACGGTCCTCACGGCGGGGTCTAGCTGCCGGCCATGATCTTTGTGTGGCAGCTGCAGAACCAGAAGGCAGAGCAGTATCCTGCAGCACCGTAGATTGGGGCCACTGTTGCGGTGCCAAGTGTTCTGGCTCTGCTCCCCCGTGATGTTCCAGTTTCCACACCAGGTTCACCCTGGTTTTTACTGGCTGGCTGGTGATGGTGAGATGAGGCCGATCGGCGAGAGTCCTGTCCAGGGTGACGCCCAGGTGCTTTGGCTGGGAGTCTTGGACAAGTTTCCACAGAAGGAAACATTGAGGTGTTTCCCGGCGGAGTTGTTCAGATGGAACACTGGTACAACTGTACGCTCTGGATTGGGGCTCCGCGATATACACTAATATTACCAACAATAAAGTTACTAAAAGAATGGGGAATAACTCATTACTGTAATAATTATAAGCTACTAAAATACACACTAAAACCATGACGACACACTTTATTTGTGTTTGCACTATAGCTCTTTATTTCTCCTCTTCTCTCTTCTTCCTTGTCCTATTTCTACCAACTTCAATTTTACTCATTTTCTAACCAATTTAATCTATTCTGTCTTTTTTTAATTTAATTTTTTGTATGACTTGTTTTATCTCCTTCCTGAATCTCATAGTCTATTTTGAAGGTGAGAGTAGTTTTGAAAAGGTGGCCTTCTGATCAGCGGAATAACGGCCCCAAAGGTCAAGACTTCCATCAGTCCGATGACAAAGAGCTTACAGTTGCTCCCAGAGGGGCCAGCACTTGGAGAGAGCACTGGGGGGAGAATCAGGGCCGCAGTGTGACACCCCATCCTTGATCGGCATTCTGTTCGAGCGTGATTAGTTACTGTTTGTCCTTGTGCTGTGTGCAACATTGCTACAGACGGATTTATTGCCCATCCCTAGATGCTGTGAGAAGGTACTGATGGTCTTCACCTTGACCTGCTGCAGCTGTTGTGTTGATGATGCTCCAGTGATTGTGTCAGGTGGGGAATGAAAAGTGTCAAACTTGCTAAACAGTGAGAGAAATACGATTGTGCGAGCTGATTCAGTCAGATCGAAGTCAGACTGCACTACAGTAACTCCAAAGTGAGGAAGCAGCCTGGTGGATTGCCCTTTATACCTGCTTGCCCAAGGTGCACAGGTGACCCTTCGGTCTCCCACAGGTGTGCCTCCTGGTCGTAAGTCTGACACATTGGTGAGGTTTGCATACACAACACAAAGCTTACCCAAAGAGGCAGGTTTTAAGGAGGGTCTTAAAGGAGGAGAGTGTGGTGGAGAGGCGGGAAGGTTTGGAGGGGGCAATGCCAGAGCTTAGTGGCCAGGCAGCTGAAGGCACAGTCACCATAGGTGGAGCGATTAAAATCAGGGATGCGCAAGTGGACAGATTTGGAGGTTATAGAAATAGAGGGTTGTGACCATGAAAGGACTGAAACACAGGGAAATGAATTTGTAATTTGAGGTATGGGGGCAACTCAGAACCAATTTCAGGTCAGCGAGCATGGGTGTGATGGGCGATCGTGACTTTGTGTGGGATCGGATACGGGACGCAGAATTTGGAAGTGCTGAAGTTTAGCGAGGCCAGAAAGAAGAGCATTGAATGAATTGTGATGGACGAACTGAGGTCGGGGCCGGGCCAAGCCATGTTATGGAAGCGGGGGAGTCGGCAGTGGTTTTGAGGTTGAGGCTGTGAGGTTGAAAGCTCAGCTCAGGGTCGAATGGGACACCAAGATTGTGAAAAGTCTAGTTTGGCCAGGGATGGATTCATAAGAACATAAGAAATAGGAGCAGGAGTTGGCCATTTGGCCCCTCGAGCCTGCTCCGTCATTTAATGAGGTCGTAGCTGATGATCATGGACTCAGCTCCACTTCCCTGCCCACTCCCCATAAGCCTTTATTCCCTTATCATTCAAAAATCTGTCTATCTCCAACTTAAATAAATTCAATGACCCAGCCTCCACAGCTCTCTGGGGCAGGGAATTTCACAGATTCACGACCTTCTGAGAGAAGAAATTCCTCCTCAATTGCGTTTTAAATGACGCTCCCTTACTCTGAGGCTATGCCCCCTAGTTCTAAATTCCCCCACGAGTGGGAACATCCTCTCTGCATCTACCCTGCCAATTCCCCTCAGAATCTTTAACATTTCAATAAGATCACCTCTCATTCTTCTAAACTCCAGTGAGTGTAGGCCCAAACTGCTCAACCTTTCTTCATATGACAATCCCTTCATCTCAGGAATCAACCTTGTGAACCTTCTCTGAACAGCCTCCAATGCAAGTAGATCCCTCCTTAAATACGGAGACCAAAACTGTACGCAGTACTTCAGAAGCTTCACAACAGAAGCCAAAGACAATGGCTTCAGTCTTGCCAATGTTTAACTGGAGGGAGTTACAGCTCGTACATGACTGGATATTAGGCAAGCAGACTTGACAACTAGGGTCAATGCAGGGGTCGAGACAGGTGTTGGCAATATGGAACTGGAAGAGCAGAATCACTGAGCTGATCTTTAAATGACATGGATTGATTGTTGATGATAGAATTAGCATCAGTGACAATGAGCTAAGTAAATAATAAATTTTAATCTATTTAATTAAAGTAGATATTTAATGACTATTTTAAAGCACTTTCTGGCTGAGTATTCTGCAAGGCCTGAGATTTTTAATATAGGGATCTGATTGTGGCAGCATTTTCCCATTTGATTGGCACCCCATCCCCCACCTTCAACATTCACTCCCTCCACCACCGGCGCACCGTGGCTGCAGTGTGCACCATCTACAAGATGCACTGCAGCAACTCGCCAAGGCTTCTTCGGCAGCACCTCCCAAACCCGCGACCTCTACCACCTAGAAGGACAAGGGCAGCAGGCGCATAGGAACACCACCACCTCCACGTTCCCCTCCGAATCCTGACTTGGAAATATATCGGCCGTTTCTTCATTGTCGCTGGGTCAAAGTCCTGGAACTCCCTCCCTAATAGCACTGTGGGAGTAAACATACACATAGAAAAAAGGAGCAGCAGTAGGCCATTCGGTCCTCCTATTTCAACACCATATTCCCGCTTTTTCCCCATATCCTTGATGCCTTTTGTGTCTAGAAATCTATCTAGCTCCCTCTTAAATATATTCAGTGACTTGGCCTCCACAGCCTTCTGTGGTAGAGAATTCCACAGAGTCACCACCCTCTAAATGAAGAAATGTCTCCTCATCTCAGTCCTAAATGTCCTACCCCGTATCCTGAGACTGTGACCCCTTGTTCTAGACTTCCCAGCCAGGGGCAACATCCTCTCTGCATCCAGTCTATCCAACCCAGTCAGAATTTTATACGTTTCAATGAGATCCCCTCTCATTCTTCTAAACTGTAATGAATAGAGGCCTAGTCGACCCAATCTCTCCTCATATGACAGTCCCGCCATCCCAGGAATCAGTCTGGTGAATCTTCGCTGCACTCCCTCAATAGCAAGTATATCCTTTCTTAGGTAAGGAGACCAAAACTGCATACAATACTCCAGGCATGGTCTCGCCAAGGCCCTGTATAATTGTAGTAAGACATCCTTGCTCCTGTACTCAAATCCTCTTACAATGAAGGCCAACATACTATTTGCAAGAGCACCTTCACCATACGGGCTGCAGTGGTTCAAGAAGACGGCTTACCACCGCCTTCTCAAGGGGCAATTAGGGATGGGCAATAAATGCCGGCTTTGCCAGTGACACCTACATCCCAGGAACGATTAAAAAGAACAATTTCACACCCACCTGGCATCTGAACCTATTTCACAGCAGCAACGAAGGAGATAGACCTACTGTCATATATACTGAGGTCTGTTGTTTGCAATGAAGGCCAATTCAGGTGGGATTGGAGGTGCAGTTGTTTTTTAAATGTACAGCTAGTTTCTCTGCCAGTCTGCGCCTCTCTAGAGGTTGTTGATTGCTTGATAGTGTTTAGCTGAATGTGCATTGTCACCCACCTCGCCCACACACCCGACTTGCTATCTTGCCCAAGCAGCTACTATTCATACACGACAATGAGTATCAACAGGCTACTTAATCGCAGAGTGCATTGCGGCCAACGTCCACCTGTGCCCCCTAGGGGTCACCGTGTTGCTGAGAGAACCCTGGGCTATTTCCTCTCCCTCAGGGCGCTGAGGTCAATTGCTGCGTCTGTTGCTCCTCGGATGAAATTAGCTCGATGGGGGAACCAATCTCACAACTGTCTGCTCTGCTTGGCTCAGCCAATCACTGGACGAATTCAGTCACAGGGTCAGGAGGAGGCCATTCAGCCCCTCGAGCCTCATCCTCCCTTCAATTAGATCACGGCTGATCTGTATCTTAATTCCATTTACCCACATTGGTTCCGTAATCTCTGAATTCACTTACCTTATCAAAATTCTATCAATCTCAACTTTGATATTTTCAATTGACCCTCAGTCTCAGCAGCTTTTTGGGGGAGAGAGTTGCAGGTTCCCACTGTCCTTTGTGTGAAGAAGTGCTTCCTGACATCACCCCTGAACGGCCTGGCTCTAATTTTAAGTTTATGACCCCCTTGTTCTGGATTCCCCCCACCAGAGGGAACAGTTTCTCTCCCTATCTACCCCATCAGCTCCTTTTAATCATCTTAAACATCTCGATTAGATCACCCTTTAATCTTCTACACTCGAGGGAACACAAGCCCAATCTGTGCGACCTGTCCTCGGGATTTAATCCTTTTAGCCCCGGAATCATTCTGGTGATTCTGCGCTGCTCCCTCTCCAGAGAGGGTCTGATCCAGGGCTCTGTACAACTGTAACATAACTTTCTGCCCTTTGTGTCCAAACTCCTTGCGATAAAGGACAATCACATTAGGGCAGCTACATAACAGCTCAATTAAATAAAAGCATAAAGTGCATCACGCCTCTACTTCACAGCATTAAATAATTGTACAAAAGCAATACACTGTGGATGCTGTAATCTCAGCGGGTCAGGCAGCATCTGTGGAGAGAGAAACAGAGTTAACGTTTCAGGTCGATGATCCTTCGTCAGAACTCATTAAATAATTGTACTGGTTTCATCCTTTTTGATTGGTTTAGTTGATTTCTGTTTTATTGGATAGTGAAAGAGTTTAACTGAGCACAGGTATATACCTTTAACCAGTAAAAGCATGCGCACCATTTTTAGTTGTTCATGGCATACGTGTGTCATTGACGTTAACTGCCTTTCAAGCCTAACCTCGTGCTGCAAAATTGTTCCTATCTTATTCAATGAAATGTCTTTCACAAAAACAATTTTACTGGAAGTTATTACTCTTGATGAAATTATTCCAAATCATTTCACAGAAAATATGTACAGGAATGTCTCAAACGCTTTCTGAAACAATTTAGAAAATTCTAATATTGTCGGAATAGTGTTTGTCGCCCTCCGAGAGTTAGTAAGTTCCCAATTTATTAAATCATGCGAAGTGCCACTTATTAGTTGGCATCTGTACACGGTGTTCATGGATTCATTTCAAGGCTCACCTTAAGTTTTCCAAGAGCCCTGTGCCAATTCATTTCTCACCGGTGACAGTGAGTTCCAGGAATTCCAAGCTCCGATACAAAAGACCATTATAATCAACTCATAAGAACATAAGAACATAAGAATTAGGAACAGGAGTAGGCCATCTAGCCCCTCGAGCCTGCTCCGCCATTCAACAATATCATGGCTGATCTGGCCGTGGACTCAGCTCCACTTACCCGCCCGCTCCCCGTAACCCTTAATTCCCTTATTGATTAAAAATCTATCTATCTGTCTCAACCTATCTCAATCACACCTCCGTTGTGAGTTATTGTCCTTTCACAAGGACGTCATTAACTCATTGTCACAAGGGCGATGTCTGTTTAATCTTTAGTTTTACCTTCCTGACGGGTAGCGAGATTCATTTGCATTCAATTCTTTGTTCCTCTGGGATCTTGCATTAGGGCAACTTGCATACTGTAAGCCTTGACACTTACAAAATTAGCCTCAGGTTGCTTTAACAAACAAGTAAAACACAGCGGATGCTGCAAATCTGAAGTTAAAACAGAAAATGCTGGAAATACTCAGCGGGTCAGGCAGCATCTGTGACGAGAGAAACAGTTAACATTTCAGGTCGATGACTTTTTGTCGTTTAGATATTTGATCTGTTATCATAGAGAATTCTCGTGGATATTTTCCGATTTGTTAGAATTAAAGTAAATAACACCATGTTTGCAGGTTTCTGAGCCATACAGGAGGGCAGATATTACTACAGCCCGATAGACCATGAGCTTGGTGACAGTTTTGAGGGCCAGGTCTTCAAACATTCTTTTCCTCAGAAGGCTGCACTGGAGGCGGTGTTGGATCGCGTCATCAATGCCTGCTCTTGTTGATAGGAGGCTCCCGAGATATGGCCTGTATGGCTCAGAAACATGGACCATGTACAGCAGACCTCAAGTCACTGGAGAAATGCCACCAACGATGTCTCCGCAAGATCCTGCAAATCTCCTGGGAGGACAGACGCACCAACATTAGCGTCCTCGTCCAGGCCGACATCCCCAGCATTGCATCACTGACCACACTTGATCAGCTCTGCTGGGCAGGCCACAATGTTCGCATGCCAGACTCAAGACTCTGAACTCCTTCAAGTTGGGCAGCGGAAAAATTACAAGGACACCCTCAAAGCCTCCCGAATAAAATGCAACATCCCCATTGACACCCGGGAGTCCCTGGCCAAAGACCGTCCTAAGTGAAGGAAGTGCACTTGGAATCTCGTCGCCGAGAACATGCAGAAATCAAATGCAGGCAGCGGAAAGAGCGTGCGGCAAACCAGTCCCACCCTCCCTTTCCCTCAACGATTGTCTATCCCACCTGTGACAGAGTCTGTGATTCTCATATTGGACTGTTCAGCCACACAAGAACTCATGTTAAGAGTGGAAGCAAGACTTCCTCAATTCCGAGGGACTGCCTGTGATGATGATGGTTTGCAGGTCCAGCACAATAAATCTGGACTGGGCACAATTCTCCAGCAGTCAGTTTACGAAACACAAACACAAACACAAACACGCGGAATGATGGAAAACTGACCACTCACAACTCTGCTGAACTGTCGGAGGGGTGGTACTGAGGGAGCGCTGCACTGTCGGAGGGACAGTACTGAGGGACAGCTGCACTGTCAGAAGGGCAGTGCTGAGGGAGTGCTCCACTGTCGGAGGGGCAGTACTGAGGGAGCGCTGCACTGTCGGAGGGGCAGTACTGAGGGAGTGCCGCACTGTCGCAGGGACAGTACTGAGGGACAGCTGCACTGTCAGAAGGGCAGTGCTGAGGGAGTGCTCCACTGTCGGAGGGGCAGTACTGAGGGAGCGCTGCACTGTCGGAGGGGCAGTTCTAAGGGAGTGCTGCAATGTCGGAGGGGAAGTACTGAAGGAGCGCCGCACTGTCGGAGGGGCAGTTCTGAGGGTGCGCTGCACTGTCGGAGAGGCAGTACTGAGGGAGCACTGAACTGTCGGAGGGCAGTACTGAGGGAGCACCGCATTGTTGGAGGGGCCATCTTTCAGATGAGGCCCCGTCTGCCCTCTCTGGTGGATGTAAAAGATCCCATGGCACTATTTCGAAGAAGAGCAGGCGAGTTATCCCCGGTGTCCTGGGGCCAATATTTATCCCTCATTCAACATCACAGGAACAGATTATCTGGTCATTATCACATTGCTGTTTGTGGAAGCTTGCTGTGCGCAAGTTGGCTGCCATGTTTCCCAAATTACAACAGCGACTACACTTCAAAAAGTACTTAATTGGGTGTAAAGCGCTTTGGGAAATCCAGTGATCATGAAAGGCGCTATATAAATGCAAGTCTTTCTTTAACACACTTTGCTCTTTTTACATTTCTTACTGAGCTAAATGGACACACAAGCTTGCATTGTGGCTTCATTTCAAAACGCTGTACGTTACATGTTGCAATAGAGACAGGGATTATTTTGTGGTGCCATAGGACGAGGAGTGTGACAACATGAAAGAGGCCAGGTGGCAGGAGGTCATAATATGCAAACGACCACCAGGGTAAGCATGAGGTATTGGCATGGAGAGCTTCATAGTCAGCATGGTCTTGGCACTCCCAACTCCTCACCTGAACAAGTCCAACTTCATGTTTCAGGTAGACAGGAAATGTTACTGCATTTCAGCACACTTTTTTACAGAGCAACAATATTCTGTATTTATATAGCAATATAAATGGAGCAAAATGTCCCAAGGTGCTTCACAGGAGCATTGTCAAACAAAATGTGACACCGAGCCACATAAACAGAAATTAGGGCAGGTGACTAAAAGCTTGGTTGAAGAGGTAGGTTCTAAGGAGCGTCTTAAAGGAGGAAAGAGAGGTAGAGAGGCGGAGAGGTTTAGGAAGGGAGTTCCAGAGCTTGGGGCCTAGGCAGCTGAAGGCACGGCCACCAATGATGGAGCCATTATAATCAGGGATGCTCAAGAGGCCAGAATTGGAGGAGCCTAAAATGTCTCTACTTATCTGTAGAATAACTCCACGAGGCCTAGTGCTGTGCTTGAACTGCTGTGACCCCTTAGTCTCTTTATTGTAACTGCGGAGTGCCTTCACCGTGTGGTGACTAGCCTTTTATACAGCTACTGCCTGGGCCTCCCACAGTTGCACCCTCTAGTGGTACCAGCATAGTATATACACAGAGTATACATATATGACAGAGCCCAGAGACCTTGGAGGATTGTAAGGCTGGAGGAGATTACGGAGACACAGAGGGGCGAGGCCATTTGAAAAGAGGGATTTGAAAACAAATGATAATTTTGATCTCGAGGTGTTGCCGGACCGGGAGCCAATATAGGTCCATGAGCACAGGAGCGATAAGTGAATGGAACTTCGGTGAATTAGGACACAGGCAACAGAGTTTTGGATGAGCTCAGGTTTACAGATGGTGCAGGGTGGGAGGCTGGTCAGGTGAACGTTGGAATAGTCGCGTCTAGAGCTAACGGGCATGGATGGGGTTTCCACCGCAGATCGAGTGACACAATACAGAGAATTAGACTAATAATAGAATAGAAAACAACTATGATTTATGACCAGCAGTTCAACAGATCTCTTACAAGCCCTTCTCCAATAGGTTGAGCACAGTGTTGGCACTAAAACAGTAGTTTTGAGCGAGAACATTGGCGTGAAACAGACAAAGGGCTAGAAATTGCGTGGCGCCCCGTTTGGGGTGATAAGTTTTGCGGGAGCACAAGAGTATCGCCGGGCGTTACACATTCCAGCGGAGACAGACTTCCAGTTTAGCGCACCACGAGGGAAGTGGAGCTCTAAATCAAACGCGAACATATCCCTTGGAGCACGAAACAGCTAGAGGGGCGTTGGCACCGTGTAGCGCTGCTGGTTTTACAGGCTCCTGCTCCTTTAAAGGGAAGGGCCATTGTTGAGGTCATTGGGGACTGGGAATGGTCGGCGACAGTACCCGCGATCCGTGACGATCAGCCCCAAGCGCTCTGAGAGGCTGCTACAACTGTACAGGGTATTGGTGAAACATAGACATAGAAAATAGGAGCAGTAGTAGGCCATTCGGCCCTTCGAGCCTGCACCGCCATTCAGTATGATCATGGCTGATCCTCTATCTCAACACCAACTTCCCGTCTTTTCCCCATACCCCTTGATGCTTTTTGTTTCTGGAAATCTATCTATCTCCCTCTTAAATATATTCAGTGACTTAGCCTCCATAGCCTTCTGTGGTAGAGAGTTCCATAGGTTCACCACCCTCTGAGTGAAAAAATTCTCCTCATCTCGGTCCTAAATTTCCTACCCCGTATCCTGAGACTGAGGTGAGGCCACACCTGGAGTACTGCGTGCAGTTTTGGTTTCCGTATTTAAGGAAGGATGTACTTGCATTGGAGGCTGTTCAGAGAAGGTTCACTAGGTTGATTCCGGAGATGAGGGGGTTGATAGGTTGAGTAAGTTGAGCCTATACTCATTGGAATTCAGAAGAATGAAAAGTGATCTTATCAAAACATATGAGATAATGAGGGGGCTGGACAAGGTGGGTGCAGAGAGGATATTTCCACTCCTAGGGGAAACTAAAACTAGGGGACATAGTCTTAGAATAAGGGGCCGCCCATTTAAAACAGAGATGAGGAGGAATTTCTTCTCTCAGATGGTTGTAAATCTATGGAATTCTCTGCCCCAGAGCTTTGGAGGCTGGGTCATTGAATATATTTAAGGCGGAGATAGACAGATAAGGGAGTGAAAGGTTATGGGGAGCGGGCAGGGAAGTGGAACTGATTCCATGATCAGATCAGCCATGATCTTATCAAATGGCGCAGCATGCTAGAGAGGCCAAATGGCCGACTCCTGCTCCTATTTCTTATGTTCTTACTGCGGAGCTGATTAATCGCGGCTTTGGAAAGATTCAAAAAGCAGCACATTGGGGTGAAAATGAAATTTTTCCCTCCCTGATTACCGCTGTCTTCACTTCACGCTCTCCCAGCGACCGGCCAAGGTGACAAAGCCTCCTGCAGCTGCCGTTGTTGCCGATGCTGCAGGGGGCGGGAGTGGATTTAGGATCTGGGGCGGTAACGGGGCGTCGTGCACCGGGTGACGTCACGATCTCCAGGGCGCAGGAGACCGAGGTGGTAAGGTGGAGCCCCAGCGCTAGCCTGCCACGCAAGTCCGCAGGCGTCGGTAATGTCACCGCGCCCAGTCGGTAAACCGACATGGTGCATCAGTCATTGAAGGTCAGCATGCAGGTACAGCAGGCGGTGAAGAAGGCAAATGGCATGTTGGCCTTCATAGCGAGAGAATTTGAGTATAGGAGCAGGGAGGTCTTACTGCAGTTGTACAGGGCCTTAGCGAGGCCTCACCTGGTATATTGTGTTCAGTTTTGGTCTCCTAATCTGAGGAAGGACGTTCTTGCTATTGAGGGAGTGCAGCGAAGGTTCACCAGATTGATTCCTGGGATGGCAGGACTGACATATGAGGAGAGACTGGATCGATTGGGCCTATATTCACTGGCGTTTAGAAGAATGAGAGGGGGCCTCATAGAAACATATAAAATTCTGATGGGACGGGACAGGTTAGATGCAGGAAGAATGTTCCCGATGTTGGGGAAGTCCAGAACCAAGGGACACAGTCTAAGGATAAGGGGTAAGCCATTTAGGACTGAGATGAGGAGAAACTTCTTCACCCAGAGAGTGGTGAACCTGTGGAATTCTCTACCACAGAGAGTTGTTGATGCCAGTTCATTGGATATATTCAAGAGGGAGTTAGATGTGGCCCTTACAGCTAAAGGGATCAAGGGGTATAGAGAGAAAGCAGGAACGGGGTATAGAGAGAAAGGAGGAACGGAGGGAATGATCAGCCATGATCTTATTGAATGGTGGTGCAGGCTCAAAGTGCCGAATGGCCGACTCCTGCACCTATTTTCTATGTTTCTATGTTGGTGCCCCCGAAGGCGCTAACAGGAGCGCAAAGGAAGCCAATTTCTCCCCCAAAGTCCTGAGTACTGGAATAGTGACTGTGTTAACTATTTAATTGCTTTGTTGCCCATGGTAGCAGGATGCTATCGCTCGTGATATCCTTCAGGTGGGGAGTTTTACACAGAGTGTTTGAGCCACATTCCTCACCGAGCTCCCGGCGCTGTGACCAATTTTCAGAATTCAGAAAGATCGACAGTCAGCGATCTGATGCAAACTTCAATCCCTTGTGACCTGGGATTGAAATGAAAGTACTGACAAACAGACGGCAAGGCGGCATTCACGATCTGTTTGCCTGATTGATAAACCAGGCGAAGCTGACATGGAACCAACGGTAAATTCACTTAAAATACAATGGTATAACAGACCGAGCAGTCTGAATGTATAAATATACATTGTTGATACCAGTGCCAACACGAGCTTGAATTGGAACCTGGCTTCCTTCATGCATGTCAGCCAATCATTCCTGACATTAAAAAGCAACAAAAACACATTTTGGTCTGACATTACACGGCGATGAAATTCATGTAAATTATTCTTGACTTTGATTGCATGGCAGGGACCAACTTACAGTATAAAAACCTGACAACAAACAGTTTTTACAGTTAACATTTTAATATAACTAACTAATCTCATTCACAAAGGAATCTAACCTCTGAAGAACTCAAGCAAAATGTAGCCATCTTTTAACCCTTGTTGGGGATTGATCTTGTTCATATCGTACCTTTTGCTGACTGTACATTAAAGTAAAATTGAACGAGAGGTATACTATAATGAAAGAAAGAAGGAAGAAAGAAAGGCTTGCATTTATATAGCACCTTTCATGACCACCGGACGTCTCAAAGCGCTTTACAGCCAATGAAGTACTTTTGAAGTGTAGTCACTGTAGGATTGTAGGAAACGCGGCAGCCAACTTGCACACAGCAAGCTCCCACAAACAGCAATGTGATAATTACCAGATAATCTGTTTTAGTGATGTTGATTGGGGGATAAATATTGGCCCCAGGACACCGGGGATAACTCCCCTGCTCTTCGAAATAGTGCCATGGGATCTTTTACATCCACCTGAGAGAGCAGACGGGGCCTCGGTTTAACGTCTCATCCAAAAAATGAAGGTAATGTCATTGCTTGTACTTCTTCATACGTGGCATCACTGGAGGCCATTCCTCTAAATGCCCCCTGTGCTCTCTGAGTGTAGAGTCCAAGGCAGATATTAGGTTTCTGAATCGCATCTTTGTGTCTCTTTATGGGCATTTTCCAAGTGTGTTGAAGCCAGTCATGACTCCTCAGCACAACGTATCCATGTGACCTTCTGCTGTCATGGTGATGAAGTGTATGGGGGCAAGTGACCACTTAACAATGTAAATGTGCTGTAATATCCTTTGTTGGAAAGTGTGCCAACTTAAGTTTGAATCCCAGTACAGCTCCCAAAGGTCATACAGCAGGCTGTGCCTCCATTCTGTCTCTGGCTCCACCTCTCGCCCCCATTACTCTCTGCTCCTTCACTGCCAGTTCTCCTATGCCTCACCTTGTGCTTCCTCATTCTAAATGTCTCGAGCTTTCTGCGCCCTGTGCTGGTGCTTTATTTTGGGGTGCTGATGGTTGGTGCTTTATTGAATATTGTGGTGCTGTTGGGAATTGCTTGACTTGCCCTGCTCCGTGAAGAGCACAGAGGGAATGTTGTGAGTATCTGACCACCCTTATCCACCTTGATACTTGTAATGTATTTGCTTCATGGGCTCTTTGCTTAAGAGTTCATAGCAACACATTGCTATTATGAACTAGTTGGTTTATTAGCAAAGGTTTAACAGTCACACTACACATTACCAGTTCGTCCATAGGCAGTGGTCCCTCGAAACGAGGATGACTTGCTTCCACACCAAAAAGAGGATGATTCACAGGTGTTTCAATGAAGCTCCCGAACTGCATATTGAAAGGTGGAAGATGCCTGTGCGTGGATTTTTTTTAACGTGGGGTGGCCGTTGCACACCAGCCACCACACGGACTTGACAGAGCGAGGTCTTGGTCCAGAGGCAAGGATTACCCAAGACGACTGGAGACCAGCTCTGCTGCACGGACCTAGTGCGCACACATATCGCAGTGTGGATTGGCCCACGCTGTCCCTGGGCCCCTGGCCCTGAACTCGCGCCTCCTCGAGGCCCTGGTCACGTCCCTCTACAGTCTCTCGCCGCTCCTTCGCCTCGATCTCGCCGCTCCTGCTGTATCTGCCCACGCTCCAATCACCGACCTGGATGACGTTGCTCTTTGCTGCCGTTGCCCTCCTGCACTAGCTCGTGCTGCTCCCTCGAGTGGTACACCGCCATGCTGTCCATGGCCACCGCTCACCGCTCTTTTTATGGCCCTGACCTCGGCTCACAACTGCATACCTCATCGTGGATGACCTAGACCCAACTGACTGGGGTTTTATTGAGCCTTGTGAACATCACGTGACTGTCTAAGCCACTCACAATGCAACAACTCATGAACTGGAAGATGCAAAACTGAGGTGCAACAGCGCCACCACTGGAGGGAGGGGTGTTATTACAGCGTGACAAGTTTACACAGAGTTTCCATTAGAATGTGGATGTCGGAATTAAAATGGGAAATTGTGTACAATCACTGTCAGTCATTAGATGTTTAAGATGTCGTGGATATATGTCCTTCATGTTCACAGTAAAACAAGATGATTTATTTTTACTTGATTGAAATATTTGCCTTTAAGATTTTTTAAAGTCTCCACATTCACTTAACAACAACAATCACAGAATCATCGAATAGTTACAGCAGAGAAGGAGGCCATTAGACTAGTCGAGCCTGTGCCTGAACCTAACGCAGGGACTGACAACCACAACTTGCATTTACATATCGCCTTTAAAGAAAGAAAGACTTGCATTTATATAGCGATTATAGCACCTTTCACAACCACCGGATATCTCAAAGCGCTTTACAGCCAATGAAGTACATTTAGAGTGTAGTAACTGTTATAATGTAGGAAACGCAGCAGCCAACGTGTGCACAGCAAGCTCCCACAAACAGCAATGTGATAATGACCAGATAATCTGTTTTTATTATGTTGATTGAGGGATAAATATTGGCCAGGACACCAGGGATAACTCCCCTGCTCTTCTTCAAAATAGTCCCGTGGAATCTTTTATGTCCACCTGACAGAGCAGACGGGGCCTCAGTTTAACGTCCCATCCGAAAGACAGCACCTCCGACAGTACAGCGCTCCCTCAGCACTGCACTGGAGTGTCAGCCTGGATTTATGTGCTCAAGTCTCTGGAGTGGGGCTTGAACCCACAAACTTCTGATGCAGAAGCGAGAGTGCTGCCCATGTAGTAAAACGTTCCAAGACGCATCGCAGAAATATTATAAGACAAAAGTGTGACACCGGGCCACAGAAGGAAAAATGAGGGCAGATGACCAAAAGCAAGATTTCTCTATGAATAAGGGAGGTTATTAGAAATGAGTAATATTAGCTAACATACAAAGAGGCAAAGCACTCTATTAATGCACACTTCTGAGTTTTACCTCCTCCTTTCAGGATCTGTTAAGCACTGAAATAAACAAGCTCCTAATGCGATAATTTCTGGTGAACTGACTCCACCAGAAAGTGACACTGTAATTGGACCTAATTTGTTATTACACCTTCTCACACATTGAACAGTGTTTTATGAAAATGTAATTTTAGCAATAATTTATTCACACACAAGTCTCTGCAAGTTATTCCAAAAGAAATGTGCTACTGTAATTGGACCTTAATGTTTAGCTATCACCGCCCAATACACATGTAATTAAAAGAAAAGTTAGCAGGACACCCATCAACCACTACTAAGAGATTAAAATTCTGTTATCTGTGATTTTATTACCATTGTCAACACATTTGAAATAAAATGAACAGGTTAAACACTAGAACCTGTTAATCAGCGTGCTGTAAGTAAAGTGCAGAGGGATTTCAACCCCTGGAAATCTTTTTTGGTGCATCCCAAAATGGATGAGTCTATGGGTCAACTGATCCCAAGCCGTGCTGCCCCACAGCCCGCCCCATACTCAGGTTCCCTCACTTACTGCTGCTTTATTCACTCCACTCCATTAACACTCCATTCATCGATGTATGGCTTTCAAAATATTAATGCTTACAAATCCCTCCATAGCTTTTCCCTCCCGCCCACCACCACATTATCCAGCCCGACATCCCAGTTCCCACATTCCGCTCGACTAAGTCTGAAGTCTGAGGGAATGGTAGCATAGTGGTAATGTCACTGGGCTAGTAATCCATTAGCCAGACTGAGGATCCAAGGACAAGTGTTTAAATCCCAATGTGTTTAACTCTGGAATAAGCTCGTGTCAGTAATGGTGATCGTGTAACTATCGGATTGTTGGAAAAGCCCACCTGGCTCACTAATGTCTGACCGGGACGGAAATCTGCCGTCCTTACCAGGTCGGGCTGATTTGTGACTCCCCATTGGCTCTTAAATGGCCCAGCAAGCCACTCGGCCAATTAGGGATGGGCAATAAAGGCTAGCCTTGCCAGTGATACCCACAGCCCACGAATGAATAAAAAAGAAGTAATGTGGGTGTCTTTTCAAAACATAATTTTTGTTTGAATACTGAGATCATTGGATTTGACTTGACCAAGCCTGTGAGAATGTGAGAAAGCTGAATTAACATCTCCAGCAGAAATGATAAATTATTGACTCACCTTGGATTATTGACCACATCTTCTGCACATAACTCATCTTCCTTACGCAGTGGGATTCAGTAACTCTTCCCAGCGGGAATCCCAGCATGGAGACAAGGATGAATTCCCAAAATTGCTTGTTTCAAAAGGGTTTGAAAGCTATCCCACTTATAATGGTAGGCACAGCCACCATACTGTTTGGAATGGTCACTAGGAGGGGAGTCGGTGCAGTGATGGGCTGGGGCCAGGAGCTGGGTCGCTGGGTGTCTTGCCATTGTGCAGCACTGCATCCTTCCTTCATTAACATTGATAAAACCTGATGTGTAAAAGCGAAAGCTGCCCTAGCTAATATATCCCGCAGTACAAAGTTCCGCAATATATGATGCCAATATAATGGCACTGAGGCAGAGTACTGAGTACTGCGCAGTTTTAGTCTCCTTATTTGCAGGCAGTTCAGAGAAGGTTCACGAGGTTGATTCCTGAGATGAAGGGATTGTCATATGAAGATAGGTTGAGCAGGTTGGGCCTGTACTCATTGGAGTTTGGGAGAATGAGAGGTGCTCTTATTGAAATATATAAGATTCTGAGGGGGCTTGACAGGGTAGATGCAGAGAGGATGTTTCCCCTTGTGGGGGAATCTAGAACTAGGGGGCACAGTTTCAGAATTACGGATCGCTCATTTAAAACAGAAATGAGGAGGAATTTCTTCTCTCAGAGGGTTGTAAATCTGTGGAATTCTCTGCCCCAGAGAGCTGTGGAGGCTGGGTCATTGAATGTACTTAATGTGGAGAGAGACAGATTTTTAGTCAAGGGTTATTTGGAGCGTGCAGGGAAGTGGAGTTGAGGCCATGCTCAGATCAGCCATGATCTTATTGAATGGTGGAGCAGGCTCGAGGGGCCGAATGGCCGACTCCTGCTCCTAATTTTTATGTTCTTTCTGAGCAGGCTGTCCGAAACTGTTTGGGAACAGTGATGAGGCCCCTAGAGGGCAGACTGACTGAGAAGAGATAGAGCCTGATAGCGCTCTATGTCGTGGAAAATGGAGCTGTGATCTTCTCAGAAAACCTAATGTTATCTTTGTACTTTTACCAAGTAGCATTCACATCATGGTGTGAGACATGCAAACCAGGCTGTGCATTTTATTTCCTCACCCACTCAATAACAATTGGGAATTATTTGTTTAAGATTATTTCTGATGAACACTCTGGAGGAGATAGTGAGGGTCATATTCATCATAGGCAGTCCCTCGAAATTGAGGAAGGCTTGCTCTAAAAGTGAGTTCCCTGGTTACTGTACAGCCCAATACGAGAATTACACTCTCTGTCACTGCACTGCTGAAGGCATCAGTTATGTAACTTTCAAAAACTTCCTAGTGACACACTGTGAATTTTATTCTCTTGTTCTTCCCAAATTCTAGGTGCACGGCCCTGCACACTCATTCCTGCTGCAATCCCACGGTGGGGAAATCAAGTCTCCAACTGTAACTAGTCCTCTCCAACGATCTCAACATCATGGAACTTCTTTACTGCCTCAGTTTTTCCTTCCTATTATAATTTTATGAAGCACAAACTTGGCACAACTTAATTGTAGAATCATAGAAACTTACAGCACAGAAGGAGGCCATTCGGCCCATCGTGCCTGTGCTGGCGCTTGGTGCTTCCCACCGACGCTCCCTTTAAGCTGCGTGACTGCACAGTGCTGTAGGGATCCCACGCAGCCGGCTGCCTGGCTTTTCGATGCAAAGCCCTCATGCGCTGTATTTCGAATGGCCCGCGCCGCGCAGCGCCAAAATAAATTCACGGGATCACTGCTGCCCACGTTGGCCTCCCGCCTTCTACCCTCCGTAAACTTGGGCTTATCCAAAACTCTACTCGCACCGAGTCCCGCTCACCCATCACCCCCTGTGCCCCGTGTCCTAACTCGCACTGAGTCCCGCTCACCCATCACCCCCTGTGCCCCGTGTCCTAACTCGCACCGAGTCCCGCTCACCCGTCACCCCCTGTGCTCGCTGACCATGCCCTAACTCGCACCAAGTCCCACTCACCCATCACCCCCTGTGTTCGCTGACCTGTGTTCTAACTCACAACAAATCCCGCTCACCCATCACCCCCTGTGCTGCCCGTGTCCTAACTCACACCAAGTCCCGCTCACCCATTACCCCATGTGCTCGCTGCCTGTGTCCTAACTCGCACCAAGTCCCAGTCACCCATCACCCTCTGTGCTCGCTGACCTACATTGGCTCCCAGTGGAGCAACGCCTCGGTTTTAAAAGTCTCACCCTTGTTTTCAAATCCCTCCATAGTCCCGCCCCTCGCTAAAAGCCCGCCGTGGGCTCAGTGCCCTCTGATTTTCCTCCTCAGTTCCATTCCTTTAATCCTGATGGTAACTTGACACCGTGACCATTGGCCCTTCACCCTGCCTTCTCAATAAAAACACTTTGTTGTGCCCGTAAATAACAGACTAACTGAAACAGGAGTAATGTAACTAACTGTGTCCTTTATAGCAACTCCCCAAAATGGTGCCCCAAAACCAGCATGAACCAGCATGTTTACAACAGTGTGCGAATAGCTCCCGCAGGGTCCTAAGGCCTGCCTAGTGTCCTGCAACAAACAAATAGAGTATGAACACAACACACGTCACTACCGCCATCTGGAAGATCACTATGGGGCAGTGCTGCCCTTTCACTCAGATCCAATGCCGAAAATAAGAATGAAGTTATTGACTTCGGACCGTCCCATTGAATCCCCACAGGACAAGGGAGCCCGACATGTTGATGTTTGAAGAATTTGTTCCACTGCCAAGGAGATGACCCATTAAGCGCCCTGTTTTGTGGGAGACCAGCTTTGTGCCAACACTCTGTCACAGTGTCAGTGCTGCAGCACATTCCCACGCCAGAAATACAGGTAACTCCATTCAGATTTATTTAGTGGCGCTAACTCTACCATGTGCCCTGAACAAAGTTAATTCCGAGCAGCACGAAGCTCAGAACTACACGTTATACTGGCACAACACAAACTGATCGGAGAAAATCATTTTCATGCTATTTAAGCAAAGTCATGCGACATCAAAACAGACAGACTTGATACTTTTGGTGTCAAAAAAGTATTTGGGGAGTTAGAAAGAAAGACTTGCAATCACGACCTTAGTACATCCCAAAGCGTTTTACAGCCAATGAAGTACTTTTGGAATGTAGTCGCTGTTGTAATGTGGGAAACGCGGCAGCCAATTTGCACACAGCAAGCTCCCACACACAGCAATGTGATAATGACCAGATAATCTGTTTTAGTGATGTTGATTGAGGGATAAATATTGGCCCGAGGACACCGGGGAGAACTCCCCTGCCCTTCTTTGAAATAACGCAATGGGATCTTTTACGTCCACCCGAGAGAGCAGACGGGACATCGGTTTAATGTCTCATCTGAAAGACGGCACCTCCAACAGTGCAGTACTCCCTCAGTACTGCCCCTCCGACAGTGCAGCACTCCCTCAGTACAGCCCCTCCGACAGTGCAGTACGCCCTCAGTACGGCCCCTCCGACAGTGCAGCACTCCCTCAGTACAGCCCCTCCGACAGTGCAGTACTCCCTCAGTACGGCCCCTCCGACAGTGCAGTACTCCCTCAGTACTGCCCCTCCGACAGTGCAGCGCTCCCTCAGTACTGCCCCTCCGACAGTGCAGCCCTCCCTCAGTACTGCCCCTCCGACAGTGCAGCGCTCCCTCAGTACTGCTCCTCCGACAGTGCAGTACTCCCTCAGTACTGCCCCTCCGACAGTGCAGCGCTCCCTCAGTACTCTCCCTCCGACAGTGCAGCGCTTCCTCAGTACTGCTCCTCCGACAGTGCAGCACTCCCTCAGTACAGCCCCTCCGACAGTGCAGTACTCCCTCAGTACGGCCCCTCCGACAGTGCAGCACTCCCTCAGTATGGCCCCTCCGACAGTGCAGTGCTCCCTCAGTACTGCTCCTCCGACAGTGCAGTACTCCCTCAGTACGGCCCCTCCGACAGTGCAGCGCTCCCTCAGTACGGCACTGCAGTGTCAGCCTAGATTTTTGTGCTCAAGTGTCTGGAGTGCGACTTTCTATTTCTAAAGGGAGCTGCCACCTGGACATCGCTTTGCGCAGGAGAATCTTGGGTGCGGTGACGGTCATAAAGAACCCACAACCTTCTGAGGCACAGGTGAGAGTGCTACCCACTCAGCCACGGCTGACACGGTTTGAGAATCAAGTATTATGATGAAAGGAACTCCTGTGGAGAATTTCAATATGGCCGCATCAGTCAGTCTTGCTGGCCGACGTCTGAGTGCGATATAACCGGTGAAATATTGGACTCAAATTTCAATCTGCTTGTGAAGAACATAACACAATCAGTCTGATGGGTTAAAATTCTAATATTCTGTGAAAACATAAAAGTGACAGGAATGTTGAATTATTGGCTGCACACTGCCTGGCTGGAATGAGCTGTCTGCTCCCAACTAGATTTCTATAACTGCTCCTCACAAAAATGAAACTCTGGCTGCCTGAATCACTAACTGGGGATCCATTTGTTGCCAGCAGACCTTTATTTTTGACGCATTACTTTACTTTTGTCTGAGCCGCTTCGCGAATGATGTTAGAAAATTCCCAACATAATTCTAAATGCTGCAGACATTACGGCTGCGGGAATGAACACAAAAAATATCACCATGCATGTTCTATTAGAGGCTGAAAATTGCTCCTCCGTTAGTGATTTCAGCTCCCAATCTTATTTTCTCAGAAGCAATTTCAAACATTGGGAGTACACAGAAGTTAGAAATCAAGGCTAGGAAGAAATATCCTTATTGTTGAAAGTTCCCTCTGTTGAAGTTTTCAGAGGGTATTATACCATCAGTCTATCACACTGATGTTTATTGCGATCTATGTGAATACTGATATGTATGTATGTAGACCTTACCCAAATGTAAGACCTGTCACTAGGGGGCACACCTGTGGGAGACCTAAGGGTCACCTGTGTACCCTGGGCAAGCAGGTATAAAAGGTGATTCACCTTGCTGCTTCCTCACACTGGAGTCTGAATAAAGAGACCAAGGTTACAACAGTTTGAGCTTGCGATATAGTCCTGTGAATTTATAACAAACAAAATTTTGAATTTTAGTCCAAAGTTTCCTTTGGTTGCCAATGGTGCACATATACACACAGACATAGAAATTTACAGCGCAGAAGGAGGCCATTCCGGCCCATCGTGTCCGTGCCGGCCGACAAAGAGCCGCACGGCCCTCGGTCAGCAGAAGGTTACATATAAACCTATAAACAATGGCGGAAAGGTAAAGAGCACCCAGCCCAACCAAATACATGGGTGGATTATACTCTGAAAGGCAATAGCCTCATTTAGACAGATTCAAGCATGTAATATTAGAAATGTATATCAAAGTATCCTTTCTGCTCCTTAGTGAAGACCTCCAGACCCAATCAAGCGAGCCATTGAAAAGGCAGGAAATGTGAGACCAACTGCAGGGTATAGTATCACACCTTCTGGGTTAACGCTAACGACAGCCCAGTGCGATGCCGAGCTGAAAAGTTGAACATTTTTATTCTCGAAGTTGGCTGTCTCTAAATATAAAATATAACTGGCTCGCGACTGTGGTGGGTGAAACTCGGTGAGAAACACAGAAACATAGAAATATAGAAATTTACAGCGCAGAAGGAGGCCATTCCAGCCCATCGTGTCCGCGCCGACCGACAAAGAGCCGCACGGCCCTCGGTCAGCAGCCCTGAAGATTACACATAAACACATGAACAATGGCGGAAGGTAAAGAGCACCCAGCCCAACCAGTCCGCCCCACACAACTGCGACACTCCTTGCACATTCTACGCTCCACCCCAACTGGAGCCATGTGATCTCCTGGGAGAGGCAAAAACCAGATTAAAAACCCAGGCCAATTTAGGGAGAAAAAGTCTGGGAAAATTCCTCTCCGACCCATCCAGGCGATCGAAACTAGTCCAGGAGATCACCCTGGCCATATTCTATTCCCTGCAGTACTTACCATTATATCTGCACTGGCTAACAAAAGGTCATCCAGTCTAATCCCAATTACCAGCTCTAGGTCCGTAACCCTGCAGGTTATAGCACTTTAAGTGCCCATCCAACCATCTCTTAAAAGTGGTGAGGGTTTCTGCATCCACCACTCTTCCAGGCAGCGAGTTCCAGATCCCCACAACCCTCTGCGTAAACCCTCAAATCCCCTTTAAACCTTCCACCAACCACCTTAAAATCATTCTTGTAATCGACCCTTCCACCAATGGAAATAGACCCTTACTATCCACTATATCCAGGCCCCTCAATATTTTGTACACCTCAATGTGGTCTCCTCTCAACCTCCTCTGTTCCAATGAGAACAAACCCAACCTATCCAATCTGTCCTCATAACTAAGATTCTCCATTCCAGGCAGCATCCTAGTAAATCTCCTCTGCACCCTCTCTAATGCAATCACGTCCTTCCTATAACACGGTGACCAGAACTGCACGCAGTACTCCAGCTGTGGCCTAACCAAAGTATTATACAATTTAAGCATAACCTCCCTGCTCTTATATTCTATGCCTCGGCCAATAAAGGCAAGCATTCCATATGCCTTCTTAACCACCTTATCCACTTGGCCTGCTACTTTCAAGGATCTGTGGACAAGCACTCCAAAGTCCCTTTGTTCATCTACACTATTAAGTGGTCCACCGCTTAATGTGTAAACCCTTTCCTTATTAGCCCTCCCAAAATATATCACCTCACACTTCTCTGAATTAAATTCCATTTGCCACTGCTCTGCCCACCTGACCAGTAGATTGATATCCTCCTGCAGCCCATGACTTTCCTCTTCATTATCAACCACACGGCCAATTTTAGTGTTGTCTGCAAACTTCTTAATCATACTCCCGATATTCAAATCTAAATCGTTGATATATACCACAAAAAGCAAGGGACCCAGTACTGAGCCCTGTGGAAACCCCCTGGAAACATCCTTCCAGTCACAAAAACATTCTACCTCCAAGCCAATTTTGGATCCAACTTGCCACTTTGCCCTGTATCCCATGGGCTTTAACCTTCATGACCAATCTGCCATGTGGGACCTTATCAGAAGACTTGCTAAAGTCCATATATACTACATCGTACGCACTACCCTCATCGACCCTCTTGGTTTCCTCCTCAAAAAATTCAATCAGTTTACTACATTCAGTTCTCCAATCCTCCGGCACCATGCCCAGATCCAAAGAGGACTGGAAAATGATGGTCAAGGCCTCTGCTATTTCCTCTTTTACTTCGCTCAACAGCTTCAGTTGCATTTCATCCAGGCCTGGGGACTTATCTACTTTCAAAGCTGCTAAACCCCTTAATACTTTCTCTCTCACTATATTTATTTCATCCAGAATATCACACTCCTCCTCGATAGCGGTATCTGCATTACCCCTTTCCTTTGTGAAAACAGATGCAAAGTATTCGTTAAGAACCCTACCAATATTTTCTGTCTCCACACAAAGATTACCCTCATGGTCTCTAATAGGCCCTACCCTTTCTTTAGTTACCCTCTTAATCTTAATATATTTATAGAACATCTTAGGGTTTTCCTTAATTTTACTGGCCAAGAATTTCTCGTGCTCTCTCTTAGCATTCCTAATATCATTTTTAATTTTGCCTCTTAACTTCCTATATTCTTCTAAAGATTCTAAAGTATTTAGCCGTTGGCAAATGACATAAACGTCCCTTTTTTTCTTAATCCTCCCCTGTAAATCCCTAGACATCCAGGGGGTTCTAGAATTATTTTTCCCAGCCTTTTTCTTTAAGGGCACATGTTTGGCCTGAGCCTTCCGGATCTCCTCCTTGAATGCCTCCCACTGTTCCCCGACACTGATTTACCCACAAGTAGCTGTTTCCAGTCTACTATGGCCAAATCACTCCTTAACTTAGCAAAATTAGCTTTTCCCCAATTCGGAACTTTTATTCCAGGTCTATTCTTGTCCTTATCCATAACCAACTTGAATCTGACTGAATTATGGTCACTGGCACCCAAGTACTCTCCCACTAATACCCCTTCAACCTGCCCAGCTTCATTCTCCAAAACTAAATCCAAGACCGCCCCCTCTCGTGTTGGGCTTGCTACATACTGACTAAAAAAGTTCTCTTGAATGCATTTCAAGAATTCCGCACCCTATATACCTTTCACACTAAATTTGTCTCAATCAATATTTGGATAGTTAAAATCTACTATTACTACCCTATGGTTTTTAGACTTCACAGCAATTTGCCTACATATTTGCTCCTCTATCTCCCTCCCACTGTTTGGGGGTCTATAATACACGCCCAGCAGTGTGATCGCTCCTTTTTTATCTTTCAATTCGACCCATATGGCCTCATTTGATGATCCCTCTATCATATCATCGATCCTCACCACTGTAATAGTTTCTTTAATCAATACCGCAACCCCACCCCTCCCTTTTTACCCCCCTCTCTATCTTGTCTAAAAATCCTGCAGCATGGAATATTGATCTACCAAACCTGCCCCTCTTTCAGCCATGTTTCTGTAATGGCTATAATATCATACTCCCAAGTGTCTAGCTGTGCTCTTAGCTCATCCACCTTATTCGCTATACTCCTTGCATTAAAGTATATACCATTCAGCACAGGAAGACCTCCTTGCTTACTACTTACTAAGCCCTGTTTCCTCTGTCTTACAGATTCGCTTTCTAGATTCTTGCTATCCAATTTCTGCTTTACTTCCTTACCTTTTGAACTCGTTCTCAGGTTCCCATCCCCCTGCCAAGCTAGTTTAAACTCTCCCCAACAGTACTAGCAAAACTCCCCGCGAGGATATTGGTCCCAGCGCTGTTGAGGTGCAATCCGTCGGTTTGTACAGGTCCCATCTCCCTAGAAGCGGTCCCAATGCCTCAAGAATTTAAAGCCCTCCTTCCTACACCAACTTTCCGGCCACGTGTTCATCCTCCCTATCCTTCTATTCTTACACTCATTAGCATGTGGCACCGGGAGTAACCCGGAGATTACCACCTTTGAGGTCCTACCCTTTAATTTTCTTCCTAGCTCCCTGAATTCTTCCTGTAGGACCTCATCCCTCATTTTACCTATGTCATTGGTCCCGATATGGACCACGACCTCTAGCTGTTTACCCTCCCCGCCCCAGGATGCCCTGCCTCCGCTCTGTGACATCCTTGACCCTGGCACCAGGGAGGCACAAAACCATTTGGGAGTCACATCGAGGCGAAGGCATTTCACAGAGCGCCCTTGTTGCTCGGTGAGAAGGGAGTGAATAGTCTGTACCAGCCGCAGAGATTGGGTTTGCCAACTCCACATTGCACAGGTCAACAACCCCAGGATCGTTGCATCATGTGACTACCAGCATGACACAAAGAGAGGTGGCACTGTAATAATTGTAGATGGAAGCATAAAACTACAAAAGAGATATTAACTGATTAAACAGATGGGCAAAACTGTGGCAAATAGATTTCAATGGAGGCAAATGTGAGGTCATCCACCTTGGACCTAAACAGCATAGAACAGGGTACTCTCTAAATGGTAAAAAGCTAGAAACAGTGGAGGTCCAAAGAGACTTGGGGGGGGTCCAGGTACATCGATCGTTAAAATCTCATGGACAGGTACAGAATTAATCAAAAAGACAAATGGGATGCTGGCCTTTATATCTAGAGGACGAGAATACAAGTGGGTAGAGGTTATGCTGCAGCTGTACAAAGCCCTGGTTAGCCCACGCCTGGAGCACTGTGAGCAGTTCTGGGCACCACACCTTAGGGAGATATATTGGTCTTGGAGGGAGCAGCGTAGGTTTACCAGAATGATACCCGCACTCCAAGAGTTAAATTACGAGGTGAGATTACACAAAGTAGGGTTGTATTTTCTGGTTTTTAGAAGGTTACGGGGTGATCTGAATGAAGTTTTCAGGATATTAAGGGGAACAGATAGTGTAGATAGCGAGAAACTATTCCCGCTGGTTGGGGAGTCTAGGACTAGGGAGCAGAGTCTAAACATTAGAGCCAGGCATCCCAGGAGTGAGATTAGGAAACACTTCTACACACACAGGGCGGTAAAAGTTTGGAACTCTCTTCCGCAAATGTCAATTGATGCTCGATCAATTGTTAATTTTAAATCTGAGATTGATAGCTTTCTGTTAACCAAATGTATGAAGGGATAAGGGACAAAGGCGGGTATATGGAGTTAGGTCGCAGATCAGCCATGATCTCACTGAATGACGGAACAAGCTCGAGGGGCTGAATGGCCTCCTCCTGTTCCTATGTTCCAATATTCCTGTGGTAGAAGGTGAACTCAATGGACCTTGGTCTTTTCTCGTCTAGCAAGTCCTATGTTCCTAATCCTAAATCATCCCTTGATAGATTGTGTTGACAAAGCTCATTTAAATATGTCGAGTAAATTCAGGTCATCAAAAAAGTGGTCGAAATGAGAAACTGCTGTGCCATGGGTTTTAATTTATTTAATTGATATTTTTCCTAACAATTTCACTGCATATGGCTTTTGTGAGTGTGTAAAACTGTAGTCAGACAGATTGTGCACATTCGTTCAAAGACAATGCAGTGATGCATTTTCCGCAATCAGTGACTGGATGCGACATTATGATGGGCGCCATCACAATGCATTGAGGAGGAGGGGGTCACGTTTTAACACCCATGAACCATGAAGTGAAATAACGTGAAGATCAGTGGCAAACAAAACCAATAGTAAAGATGAGAAGTGACCTTCCAGCTGCAAAGTCAGTCTCTTGTGTGCTGTTCAGTCTTGCGACCGACTGCCCAGCAATTAGGTCTCGATTCTGGGCTGATGCAAATAAACCAGGCCGTGACTCATGTGAGACAGGAACAATTTTTCTCGCTGTGGTTTTCGTTGCCTGCAGCTTTTATGTCACGTTTTGAAATAATGCCTCTCCAGTTTGACCTTTTGCTGCAGAGTATTGTTCTGGATCTAGTCAGTGGTTCGGAAATTAACCCAGCATCCCTTCCGGAATTAAGCAAGAGGTTTTATTATGAAGAAGGATTTTTGGAAGTTTGAGCTTGGCATAATAAATAGGGAGGTCCAAAAGTCCAAAACTGCAGACAAAACCAACGTTTTGTAAAGCGTACCTCTTTGGCCAAACCTTTGATCACCTGCCCAGATATCTACTACTTTAGCTCAATGCCATCTTGTGTCTGATAAACACTTGTGTGAAGCTCCTTGGGACATTTTACTACATTAAAGGCACTCTATAAATATAAGTTATTGTTGTAGATATAGCAAAAGTATGGACTTTCTCTACCCAGGCACTGAGAGCAAATTCAAGCTTCAAGTCTAGCGCCTGTTGTTCTGACCGGAGGCAATGAGAGAAATCAACCGCATCCGATGCCTTTGTTGGCAAAAAGGTTGTGTGTCGTGTTGGAAGTTTCAACAAAACAACTTTTTCAAATGATTTTCTTCACAACTAAACAGGTTGAGAAAACTTTACAATGGGCCCATCACAATCAAAGTATAATGTCGGAAAGTGTGAGGTCATGCACTTTGGTAGAAAAAAAATCAAAGAGCAAGTTATTATTTAAATAAGAAAGATTGCAAAGTGCTGCAGTACAACAGGACCTGTGCATGAAACACAAAAGGATAGTATGCAGGTACAGCAAGTGATCAGGAAGGCCAATGGTAACTTGGCCTTTATTGCAAAGGGGATGGAGTATAAAAGCAGAGAAGTCTTGTTACAGTTGTACAGGGTATTGGTGAGGCCACACCTGGAATACTGCGTGCAGTTTTGGTTTCCATATTTACGAAGGCTATGTTGGCCTTCATAGCTCGGGGATTTGAGTATAGGAGCAGGGAGGTCTTACTGCAGTTGTACAGGGCCTTGGTGAGGCCTCACCTGGAATATTGTGTTCAGTTTTGGTCTCCTAATCTGAAGAAGGATGTTCTTGCTATTGAGGGAGTGCAGCGAAGGTTCACCAGACTGATTCCTGGGATGGCAGGACTGACATATGAGGAGAGACTGGATCGGCTGGGCCTGTATTCACTGGAGTTTAGAAGGATGAGAGGGGATCTCATAGAAACACATAAAATTCTGACGGGATTGGACAGGTTAGATGCAGGAAGAATGTTCCCGATGTTGGGGAAGTCCAGAACCAGGGGACACAGTCTAAGGATAAGGGGTAAGCCACTTAGGACTGAGATGAGGAGAAACTTCATCACTCAGAGAGTTGCTAACCTGTGGAATTCCCTGCCGCAGAGAGTTGTTGATGCCAGTTCATTGGATATATTCAAGAGGGAGTTAGATATGGCCCTTACAGCTAAAGGGATCAAGGGGTATGGAGAGAAAGCAGGAAAGGGGTACTGAGGTGAATGATCAGCCATGATCTTATTGAATGGTGGTGCAGGCTCAAAAGGCCAAATGGCCTACTCCTGCACCTATTTTCTATGTTTCTATGAAAGGATATACTTGCTGTGGAGGCAGTTCAGAGAAGGTTCATTAGGTTGATTCCGGAGATGAGGGAGTTGACTTATGAGGAAAGGTTGAGTAGGTTGGGCCTCTACTCATTGGAATTCAGAAGAATGAGAGGCGATCTTATTGAAATGTATAAGATTATGAGGGGGCTTGACAAGGTGGATGCAGAGAGGATGTTTCCACTGATAGGGGAGACTAGAACTAGAGAGCAGGATCTTAGAATAAGGGGCCGCCCATTTAAAACAGAGATGAGGAGAAACTTCTTCTCTCAGAGGGTTGTGAATCTGTTGACTTCGCTGCCTCAGAGAGCTGTGGAAGCTGGGACATTGCTTAAATTTAAGACAGAAATAGACAAGTTTCTTAAACGATAAGGGAATAAGGGGTTATGGGGAGCGGGTGGGGAAGTGGAGCTGAGTCCATGATCAGATCAGCCATGATCGTATTGAATGGCGGAGCAGGCTCGAGGGGCCATATGGCCGACTCCTGCTCCGATTTCTTAAGTTCTTATGTAAAATGCTGCGGACACAGGAAATCTAAACCGAAAACAGAAAATGCTAGAAACACCCAGCGGGTCAGACAGCGTTTGTGGGGAGAGAAACAGAGTTAATGTTTCAGGGCCATGGGTTTTATTGAGAAGTTCATCGACCTGCAACGTAGGCCCCAATAGTTACCGGGGTGGGATTTCCAAGCGTGGGAGGGAGGAGGGGTTCTGGCCGAGCAATCAGAAGCTTTGGGTTGCACAGGGCGTGTGCAAAGTTCAACAGGGTCCCACCTGGAGCCGGCCTGAATGACAGGCGTGTCTCCCACCCTGCGGGAACACTGCACGAGGGGCCGCAGTCCAGGGGCGAGTAGGGAGCCTGCCACTGGAGGGGGGGGTGGGGAATTGTATGGAGGGGGGGTCATGAGGGGGGGTGGGGGTCTTGGGTGCAGCATTGTTTGGAGGAACGGTGGGGGTGGTTGCGGGGGATTGGAGAGAATTCGGGGATGAAGAGAGGGGAAACAGGGGGGGTGGGGGGGGAGGAGTGGTGATCGCGGGGGGTCGGTGATCATGGGGAGGGTGTCGGTGATCGGGCGGGGGGGGATTCGGTGATCGCGGGGGGGGGGCAGTGATCATGTTGGGGGGTCGATGATCACGGGGGGGTTTGGTGATCGCAGGGGGGACAGTGATCGTGGGGGGGGTCGGTGATCGGTGGGGGGGGGGGTCTGTGATCCTGGGGGGGGTTGTCGGTGATCGGGCAGGGGGGGGTTCGGTGATCGCGGGGGGGGCAGTGATCATGTTGGGGGGTCGGTGATCGGTGGGGGGGAGAATGGTGATCGCGGGGGGGGTGGGCGGTGATCACGTGGGGGATGGAACGGTGATCACGGGCGGTGTCGGTGATCACGGGGGGGGGGCGGTGATCGGGGGAGAGGATTCGGTGACGGCATGGAGTGGAGGGGGGGTTCGGTGATTACTGGGGGCATCCAATCATGAGGGGATGAGGGGAAGGGTGGTCTGATGGAGGGAAGGGAAGCAGGTTAACTTGGGGGGGGTGGTGGGCCGGGGCTGGGAGCTCTCCGCCCCCTCCTGGCTCACAAGCTGTGCTGAAAACGCACTGACCTCGACCACTTGTGGTCCTTGCCTCCCCTGAGCTGCCGGGTGTCCCGAGGTATGGGCCCCTGGCCGGCCAGGGTTACACTTAAAATGGAGCTAAAATGAGATATTTAAATATTTAAATGACCAACCGGTCTCCTGGCAGTGAGTGAGTTGAGAGCTCCCTCTCCTCCAGATAGTGCAACCAGGCAGGCCTGCATTTACAGTCTAATGTGAAAGACAGCAACTCTGACGTGCTCTACTCCCTCAGCTCCGCACTGAAGTGCTAGCTTAGATTATGCGCTGAAATCCAGGGGTGTAAATTGAATCCACATCCTTCTGACCCAGAGGTTATAGCACTCCCAACTGAGCCAAGCTGGTTTATTGATATGTTCAGAGATCATTGTACTCACACAGAGAAAGGAATGAATTCTTACGTTCCGAATGGGAACTTCAGCTGCTCTTATGTTTAAAAGCAAAACTTAGATATAATAGGAGGACAAGGAATCAAATTAAATGATTACCCCTCGCGAGAGAAAGTGCTGACTCCATGGGCAGTGGGTGGGAGGCGTTTGAAAGCACTAAGCCAAGTGGAAGGTGGATAGCTGAGCTCACCAGCCGGGGTATCCATTAGTCAAGCACTCTGCAGCTTCGTTGCAGGAAAATCTCCGTGCTCATTGCGTCCAAGTGCTCAGCACTTTATTTAATGATGGTACAGCTCCCTGTAGATCCATGTGCTTATATAGCCATAATGTCCCATCTGCTCTGCTTACAGTGCAAGGAGTCCAAGTGGTCTCTATCACTCAGCCCGACAGCACTGCACCAATCAACCTCCACATAACCAGAGTCAATGCCAGCAGCGGTATGCACCTCTCCACAAATACACGAGGATAAGTGTTAGATCTCTTAATTGTTAGATCTCTTAATTTTCAATGAAATGCGAACTCCGGTTGTAGTTTTAATGTAATTTTATTCTGGCAGCAGCAACAAGCGTCTGGCTGATTGCCAGTTCCATTTTCTTTTTGAGACCACATGGCCAAAATGGCTGTTCTTATACCTGACTCAGTTTACAGAAAAGAATGCGCCTTCTTTGACCTTATTGGCTCAATTGATATACTGTTAACCTTTAATTGGCTCGCTACCAAAGGTCCTAAAATGTCAAGTTGATTGATGGCTTAATGCAACATGCTGAGTTGCACGTAGCAGCTTTGACTTGGGGGTCTGTGAATTCTCATAGCCTGTCTGAATGCAGCCTGTTTAAATTCTCTATCAATCCCCCCTTTGATTCTTTCACAAACTGAATCATAAAACATCAGGTATCACTGGTTAAACATTCTACAAAATAATTTCATACATGTTAATAGAGTTCCCTTCTAAAATTTGTTGATGTGTTTCGCCACATGTCCGGACTAGTAGCTTCCACACAAATTTACACCAACCCGAGTTCCATCGTGGCCACAATGGAAGTCTGGTTTTAGTAGGTTAATTAACCTTATTCCAATTTAATCCAAATCAATATCTTAGTTCAACCAGTGAACAACCTTTCCTTAAGCATAACATACCCCTGTGCCACGTACAGACGGTCTGCTGGGACCTGCAAGGTGTCTCACCTGAGGGACAGCAGCTACAGCCGCCTGGTCACAACAACATTTAATCAACATAAACAAACAATATAAAAGTAAAACAATTACAACAAATAGAATTAAACCTTCCACCAATGAAGTTCCTATTGAACCTAGCCATTCAGTGGCTCCGCTCCACAAAGTGAATGATGGGGGTTGCTTAAGTTTTTCTACCTCCTTTTGGATATGCTCCGCTAAGTGGGTAATTTCTTTGGAGCTATCTGGGATATATGTGCAACACTCAGTTCCGAGTAGGGTGCAAGTACCTCCCTTTTTAGCCAGGATGTAATCAAGGGCCAGTCTATTCTGTAGGGCTACTGTGTGGATTGCTACCATTTCTGCATTGATTTTAACTAGGGCCTCTGAGGTATCATTGCTACCCGTTCCACAACGGATGCCATGTTAATGGATTCCCTTGCCAGTCTGGCGGTCCCATACCCAGGGATCAGAATGGCAAAGAACCTCTCTGTTTCTGTGATAGCTCTCTTAGGACGGTGTAAATGTTCCGACAGTGACTTTATATGATACATATAAGGCACAATGTAGGCTAAATAGCAGGATCCCGTCCAATTCTGGGCAGCCAAGGGTAGGCCTTGTGGCCACACACCCAGTAGGTGCCATTATAGGCAATGAATGTTAGCTGTTTCTTTGTCAGCAACACTCCGCGGCCTGTCCAGGCTTTTCCATCTGTTTTATTCAGAATCCCCGTTACGTTAAGAATTCCCACATCGGCCCAGTTTGGACGGTTCCGTGGCTTGATCACATTATAATTCCGGGAGCAGTTACTATACCCCATATTTTGGCCTCCTTTGATGTTTCTAATCAGACAGACCGATTCCTCCGGTCTTCCTATTCCCGTTGTATTAGTGATAACAAAAAATGGGGGCCATTTGGAATTATTGTACCATGGTTGGTATCCCCCTTCAAAGGTAGTCAGATTGTAACCTGCAGACTTCCATTTACGTGCCCAGTTTTCCATATCCTGAAACGCATTGCCTGTTTTGTTTTGATTAATTATCCACTCAGCCATTTCCGAGATATTCAAGGGAACTGGTCTCAAGGGAATCCCTCCCTTTGAGTGAATAGGAATATGCGCACATACCCAACAACTAGAAATGTTACCTTGTTTGGCATAAATGTATGACATATATAAAAAGATATTTACATGTAATTCCCTTGCTACCCTACTATTTCCCTTTGGTGCAGAGGGTCGGCTAGTAAGAAGTAGGCAAATGCCTAGAAAACCTACAGTCGGTAATACAGTAAATTTATACATTTTGGCAAAAAGTAATTGTCCTTATTAGATTTCAGCTTCAATTAGAGGGTGCTCGTTTAACGTGTGAAGCGTGGATCCAGGCTTTCTTTCCTTGGACTTTAACAGCTGCATGGGTGGTCAATAACACTTGATAAGGTTCCTCCCACTTGGCACCCAAAGGTTCTTTATGCAACTATATGTATATGTTTCTATGAGATCCCCTCTCATTCATCTAAATTCCAGTGAATATGAGCCTAGTCGATCCAGTGTTTCTTCATATGTCAGTCCTGCCATCCCGGGAATCAGCCTGGTGAACCTTCGCTGCACTCCCTCAATAGCAAGAATGTCCTCAGATTAGGAGACCAAAACTGAACACAGTATTCAAGGTGTGGCCTCACCAAGGCCCTGTACAACTGCAGTAAGACCTCCCTGCTCCTATATTCAAATCCTCTCCCTATGAAGGCCAACATGCCATTTGCCTTCTTCACTGCCTACTGTACCTGCATGCCAACTTTCAATGACTGATGTACCATGTTGCATCTGCCTTTTCCTAATCTGTCACGATTCAGATAATATTCTACCTTCGTGTTTTTGCCACCAAAGTGGATAACATCACATTTATCTACATTATACTGCATCTGCCATGCATTTGCCCACTCACCTAACCTGTCCAAGTCACCCTGCAGCCTCTTAGTGTCCTCCTCACAGCTCACACCGCCACCCAGCTTCGTGTCATCTGCAAACTTGGAGATATTACACTCAATTCGTTCGTCTAAATCATTAATGTATATTGTAAATAGTTGGGGTCCCAGCACTGAACCTTGCGGTACCCCACGAGTCACTGCCTGCCATTCTGAAAAGGACCCGTTTATTCCTACTCTTTGCTTCCTGTCTGCCAACCAATTCTCTATCCACGTCAATACATTACCCCCAATACCATGTGCTTTAATTTTGCACACTAATCTGTTGTGTGGGACATTGTCAAAAACCTTTTGAAAGTCCAAATACACCGCATCCACTGGTTCTCCCTTGTCCACTTTACTAGTTACATCCTCAAAAAATTCTAGAAGATTTGTCAAGCATGATTCCCCTTTCATAAATCCATGCTGACTTGGACCGATCCTGTCGCTGCTTTCCAAATGCGCTGCTATTACAGCTTTATTAATTGATTTCAATATTTTCCCCACTACCGATGTCAGGCTAACTGGTCTATAATTCTGTGGTTTCTCTCTCCCTCCCTTTTTAAAAAGTGGGGTTACATTAGCTACCCTCCAATCCATAGGAACTGATCCAGAGTCTATAGAATGTTGCAAAATGATCACCAATGCATCCACTATTTCTAGGGCCACTTCCTTAAGTACTCTGGGATGCAGACTATCAGGCCCTGGGGAATTGTTGATTTATTGGCCTTCAATCCCATCAATTTCGCTAACACAATTTCCTGACTAATAAGGATTTCCTTCAGTTCCTCCTTCTCGCTAGACCCTCGACCCTCTAGTATTTCCGGAAGGTAGATTATTTGTGTCTTCCTTAGTGAAGACAGAAGATGTTGGAATATATTGGGGGGGGGGGGCGGGGTGGCGGGAGGGCAAATAGCCGCTAGCGGTTCTACATCCTCATCATCATCATAAGCGATCCTTCGAAACGAGGATGACTTGCTTCCACGCCAAAAAAGGATGAGTTCATAGGTGTTTCAATGAAAGACCTAATATTCCCAGTCCTGAACGACATCCTGAAGGGTGGAAGATGCCTGTGCTGTTGGGGGGGAGTTAAACTAATATGGCAGGGGGATGGGAACCTATGCAGGGAGACAGAGGGAAGTAGAATGGGGGCAGAAGCAAAAGATAGAAAGAAGAAAAGTAAAAGTGGAGGTCAGGGAAATCTAAGGCAAAAAGCAAAAAGGGCCACATTACAGCAAAATTCTAAAGGGGCAAAGTGTGTAAGAAAGACAAGCCTGAAGGCTCTGTGCCTCAATGCGAGGAGTATTCGGAATAAGGTGGACGAATTAACTGCGCAGATAGCAGTTAATGGGTATGATGTAATTGGCATCACGGAGACTTGGCTCCAGGGTGACCAAGGCTGGGAACTCAACATCCAGGGGTATTCAACATTTAGGAAGGATAGACAGAAAGGAAATGGAGGCAGGGTGGCATTGCTGGTTAAAGAGGAAATTAATGCAATAGTAAGAAAGGACATTAGCTTGGATGATGTGGAATCGGTATGGGTGGAGCTACGGAATCCCAAGGGGCAGAAAACGCTAGTGGGAGTTGTGTACAGTTCACCAAACAGCAGTAGTAAGGTTGGGGACAGCATCAAATAAGAAATAAGGGATGCATGCAATAAAGGTACAGCAGTTATCATGGGTGACTTTAATCTACATATTGGTTGGGCTAACCAAAATGGTAGCAATGTGGTGGAGGAGGATTCCCTGGAGTGTATTAGGGATAGTTTTCTCGACCAATATGTCGAGGAACCAACTAGGGAACTGGCCATCCTAGACTGGGTGATGTGTAATGAGAAAGGACTAATTAACAATCATGTTATGCGAGGCCCCTTGGGGAAGAGTGACCATAACATGATAGAATTCTTTATTAAGATGGAGAGTGACACAGTTAATTCAGAAACTAGGATCCTGAACTTAAGGAAAGGTAACTTCGATGGTTTGAGGTGTGAATTGGCTAGAATAGAATGGCAAATGATACTTAAAGGGTTGACGGTGGATAGGCAATGGCAAACATTTAAAGATCACATGGATGAACTTCAGCAATTGTACATCCCTGTCTGGAGTAAAAATAAAATGGGGAAGGTGGCTCAACCGTGGATAACAAGGGAAATTAAGGATAGTGTTAAATCCAAGGAAGAGGCATATAAATTGGCCAGAAAAATCAACAAACCTGAGGACTGGGAGAAATTTAGAATTCAGCAGAGGAGGACAAGGAGTTTAATTAAGAGGGGGCAAATAGAGTACGAGAAGAAGCTTGCCGGGAACATAAAAACTGACTGCAAAAGCTTCGATAGATTTGTGAAGAGAAAAAGATTAGTGAAGACAAATGTAAGTCCCTTGCAGTCGGATTCAGGTGAATTTATGGGGAACAAAGAAATGGCAGACCAATTGAACATATACTTTGGTTCTGTCTTCACGAAGGAAGACACAATTAACCTTCCAGAAGTACTAGGGGATCGAGGGTCTAGTGAGAAGGAGGAATTGAAGGATATCCTTAATAGGCGGGAAATTGTGTTAGGGAAATTGATGGGATTGAGGGCCGATAAATCTCCGGGGCCTGATAGACTGCATCCCAGAGTACTTAAGGAAGTGGCCCTAGAAATAGTGGTTGCATTGGTGATCATTTTCCAACAGTCTATCGACTCTGGATCAGTTCCTATGGACTGGAGGGTAGCTAATGTAACACCACTTTTTAAAAAGGGAGGGAGAGAGAAAACGGGTAATTATAGACCAGTTAGCCTGACATCAGTAGTGGGGAAAATGTTGGAATCAATTATTAAGGATGAATTTGGAAAGCAGTGACAGGATCGGTCCAAGTCAGCATGGATTTATGAAAGGGAAATCATGCTTCACAAATCTTCTGGAATTTTTTGAGGATGTAACTAGTAGAGTGGACAAGGGAGAACCAGTGTATGTGGTGTATTTGGACTTTCAAAAGGCTTTTGACAAGGTCCTACACAAGAGATTGGTGTGCAAAATTAAAGCACATGGTATTGGGGGTAATATACTGATGTGATAGAGAACTGGTTGGCAGACAGGAAGCAGAGAGTCGGGATAAATGGGTCCTTTTCAGAATGGCAGGCAGTGACTAGTGGAGTGCCGCAGGGCTCAGTGCTGGGACCCCAGCTCTTTACAATACACATCAATGATTTGGATGAAGGAATTGAGTGTAATATCTCCAGGTTTGCAGATGACACTAAGCTGGGTGGCAGTGTGAGCTGTGAGGGGGACGCAAAGAGGCTGCAGGGTGACTTGGACAGGTTAGGTGAGTGGGCAAATGCATGGCAGATGCAGTATAATGTGGATAAATGTGAGGTTATCCACTTTGGGGGCAAAAACGCGAAGACAGAATATTATCTGAATGGTGGCAGATTAGGAAAAAGGGAGGTGCAACGAGACCTGAGTGTCATGGTTCATCAGTCATTGAAAGTTGGCATACAGGTACAGCAGGCGGTGAAGAAGGCAAATGGTATGTTGGCCTTCATAGCTAGGGGATTTGAGTATAGGAGCAGGGAGGTCTTACTGCAGTTGTACAGGGCCTTAGTGAGGCCTCAGATGGAATATTGTGTTGAGTTTTGGTCTCCTAATCTGAGGAAGGACGTTCTTGCTATTGAGGACGTGCAGCGAAGGTTCACCAGATTGATTCCTGGGATGGCGTGACTGATATATGAGGAGAGACTGGATCAACTGTGTCTTTATACACTGGAGTTTAGAAGGATGAGAGGGGATCTTATAGAAACTTATAAGATTCTGATGGGACTGGACAGGTTAGATGCGGGAAGAATGTTCCCGATGATGGGGATGTCCAGAACCAGGGGACACAGTCTTAGGATAAGGGGTAGGCCATTTAGGACTGAGATGAGGAGAAACTTCTTCACTCAGAGAGTTGCTAACCTGTGGAATTCCCTGCCGCAGAGAGTTGTTGATGCCAGTTCATTGGATATATTCAAGAGGGAGTTAGATATGGCCCTTACGGCTAAAGGGATCAAAGGGGTATGGAGAGAAAGCAGGAAAGGGGTACTGAGGGAATGATCAGCCATGGTCTTATTGAATGGTAGTGCAGGCTCGAAGGGCAGAATGGCCTACTCCTGCACCTATTTTCTATGTTTCTATGCCCCTCCAACAGTGGAGCACTCCTCAGTACTGCCCCTCCGACAGTGCGGCACTCCCTCAGTACTGCTCCTCTGACAGTGCGGCACTCCCTCAGTACTGCTCCTCTGACAGTGCGGCACTCCCTCAGTACTGCTCCTCTGACAGTGCGGCACTCCCTCAGTACTGCCTCTCCGACAGTGCAGCGCTTCGTCAGTACTGCCCCTCCGACAGTGCGGCACTCCCTCAGTACTGCCCCTCCGACAGTGCGGCACTCCCTCAGTACTGCCCCTCCGACAGTGCGGCACTCCCTCAGTATTGCCCCTCCGACAGTGCGGCGCTCCCTCAGTATTGCCCCTCCGACAGTGCAGCGCTCCCTCAGTATTGCCCCTCCGACAGTGCGGCGCTCCATCAGTATTGCCCCTCCGACAGTGCGGCGCTCCCTCAGTATTGCCCCTCCGACAGTGCGGCGCTCCCTCAGTACTGCCCCTCCGATAGTGCGGCGCTCCCTCAGTACTGCCCCTCCGATAGTGCGGCGCTCCCTCAGTATTGCCCCTCCGACAGTGCGGCGCTCCCTCAGTATTGCCCCTCCGACAGTGCGGCACTAACTCAGCAGTGCACTGGAGTGTCAGCCTCGATTTGGTGCTCAAGTCGCTGGAGTGGAACGTGAACCCACAACTTTCTGACTCAGAGTTACTGAGTCACGGCCGACACTTGGAATAGTGAGGAAGTTCAGGGCTATTTTTTCCAGTTGCTACTGGTGTATTTAGGCCGACGTTTGATTGGGAGGAGATACATCTAGCCCTTCGGCGGTGGGGCCCATCAGCTGGCATGTTATGTGTCGGCAAGTCACTCCAATGGAAAAAATATTCTCCGGGAATAAATCATGGGCCCACCTTTCTAAGAATGAGTTATAAATCTAAGAAAAGGCTGCTGTAATCATTCACTTGTTTTCCGTTGTTGAATAAATGATGCGCTTGCTCGCTGTGGTAAAGTTGCTGGAGTGACACAGGCCATCAAATATTTACTTCGCTCCTCGTTGTGTTGTGGTTCACACTAGAATGCTGCTGTTGATCAAGGACAAGACCCTAAACCTGTGAGAAAATGTTATGAAGGTGCTTGTATCATGTTAAGTGTGAGATTTGCGTGGCAAGAAAGGGGATAACAGGAATGTAGAGGCAGCCGGCGCTGAAGGATTCATGTCCCAGGAATGTTCTTTGTTCTGGCAAAACTGATCGTATTAAAAGGCGTGAAACCATTTTAAAATGAAAGTGGACAAAAATAGTATTGTTGTATTCTCCCCTTCAAAGTATAATGTTAAATGAACGGTGTAATCACAGAGATGTCTGTTGTCGGGCAGCAGGAATTTCCCACAACAGCTACAACTTGTATTTATATAGCGCCTTTAATGTAGTGAAGCATCACAAGGCACTTCACAGGAGTATTATAAACTCACAAAATTTGACACGAGCCGCAAAAGGAGAAATTAGGGCAGGTGACCAAAGAGGTATGTTTTAAGGAGCGCCTTCAAGGAAGAAAGAGAGGCGGAGAGGTTTAGATAGTGAGTTCCAGAGCTTGGGGCCCAGGCCACAGAAGGCACGGCCACCAATGGTGGAGCGATTATAATCAGGAATGCTTAGGAGGGAAGAATTAGAGGAGCGCAGACATCTCGGGGCGGGGGTGGTGGGGGAGTGGGGGGGCGGTGGGGAGGTGTGGGGCTGGAGGAGATTACAGAGATAGGGAGGGGGCGAGGCCATGGAAGGATTTGAAAATAAGGACAAGAATTTTGAAATCAAGGCATTGCTTAACCGGAAGCCAATGTAGGTCAGCGAGCACAGGGGCAATGGGTGAGCGGGACCTGGTGTGAGTTAGGACACGGGTTGTCGAGTTTTGGATCACCTCTAGTTTACAGAGGGTAGAATGTGGGAGGCCAGCCAGGAGTGTGTTGGAATAGTCAAGTCTAGAGGGAGCATGGAGGAGGGTTTCAGCAGCGGATGAGCTGAGGCAAGGGTAGAGACAGGCGATGTTACGGAGGTGGAAATAGGCTATGTTAGTTATGCTGCGGTTATGTGGTCAGAAAGCTCATTCAGCCTCAGACAAATTCAGATTCAAGCAATTCAAATATTGGCACCAGGGTAAATTCCTCATACTTAAATGGAACTGAATGAATTTTTGGTCTCCTCAAACTGCATTGAATACTTTTCCGCTGTTGACATCTAAGTCTAATGTTATCCCTTGTGTTCCCAGCAGAGGCCCTTGCCTATCGAGGGCCCATATTGGCATTGGCAGGCATGGCAATTTTCGATTGGGTGGAAATCTGTGAACAGTGTGACAGCGATGGACTGATCTGTGCTCCCATGGGCAATGCTCCCATCAGAGAATGGGACTGTGGCATCAGCGCTCACAGAATCCAGCATTTTCAGATCTAATGTAATGTGAGCACAATGAAGAATAAAGCTCCCAATAATGGGGAGAAGTTCCTCAGTGTGCTTTGCTGAACAAAATCATAAACGTATAAGAGGACGCAGCATATTTAGGTAGGAAGGGGGCCACTTAAGCTGCGGTCTATGAGCAGGGGACCCCTGGAGATTCTGTTCTCTGATGCTCAAGAGATTGAAGGTGAGATTTAAGGTCTTCCCCAAGTTCATGGCTAGTATCAGCCTTTATCTCACTCATTCACAGGGTGCTAGCAATCACCTGCTCTGAGTGTTGAACAGTACATTATTGATCCTAAGCCATTGAATGAATGTCCACCATGGCTCAGTGGGCAGCCCACTTGCCTCTGAGTCTGAAGGTTGTGGGTTCAAGTCCCACTCCAGGGACTTGAGCACATAAAGCCAGACTGACACTCCCAGTGCATTGCTGAGGGAGTGCTGCACTGTCAGAAGTGCTGTCTTTCAGATGAGACATTAAACCGAGGCCCCGTCTGCTCTCTCAGGTGGACATAAAAGATCCCGCAGCATTATTTCTAAGAACATCAGGGGAGTTATCCCCGGTGTCCTTGCCCAATATTTATCCCTCAATCAACATAACAAATGAGCAGTTTATCTGGGTCATTATCACGTTGCTGTTTGTGGGAGCTTGCTATGTGCAAATTGGCTGCTGCGTTTCCCACATTATAGCAAGAGTTTCTATTGGCATATAAAAAGGAAAAGAGTGGCTAAAGTAAATGTTGGCCCCTTAGAGGACGAGACCGGGGAAATGGTAATGGGGAACATGAAGATGGCAGAAACTCTGGACAAATATTTTGTATCAGTCTTTATGGATCAGCATGGATTTATGAAAGGGAAATCATGCTTGACAAATCTTCTAGAGTTTTTTGAGGATGTAACTAGTAGAGTGGATAAGGGAGAACCAGTGGATGTGGTGTATTTGGACTTTCAAAAGGCTTTTGACAAGGTCACACACAAGAGATTAGTGTGCAAAATTAAAGCACATGGTATTGGGGGTAATGTACTGACGTGGATAGAGAACTGGTTGGCAGACAGGAAGCAAAGAGTGGGAATAAATGGGTCCTTTTCAGAATGGCAGGCAGTGACTAGTGGGGTGCCGCAGGGTTCAGTGCTGGGACCCCAGCTATTTACAATATACATTAATGATTTAAACAAAGGAACTGAATGTAATATCTCCAAGTTTGTAGATGACACTAAGTTGGGTGGTGGTGTGAGCTGTGAGGGGAACGCAAATAGGCTACAGGGTGACTTGGACAGGTTAGGTGAATGGGCAAATGTATGACAGATGCAGTATAATGTGAATAAATGTGAGGTTATCCACTTTGGTGACAAAAACAGGAAGGCAGATTATTATCTGAATGATGACAGATTAGGAAAAGGGGAGGTGCAACGAGACCTGGGTGTCATGGTACATCAGTCATTGAAGGTAGGCATGCAGGTACAGCAGGCAGTAAAGAAAGCAAAATGGCATGCTGCCCTTCATAACGAGAGGATTTGAGTATAGGAGCAGGGAGGTCTTACTACCGTTGTACAGGGCCTTGGTGAGACCACACCTTGAGTACTGTGTGCAGTTTTGGTCTCCTAATTTGAGAAAGGACGTGCTTGCTATTGAGGGAGTGCAGCGAAGGTTCACCAGACTAATTCCCGGGATGGCAGGACTGACATATGAAGAAACACTGGATCGACTAGGCTTATACACACTGGAATTTAGAAGAACGAGAGGGGATCTCATAGAAACAAGTAAAATTCAGATGGGACGAGACAGATTAGATGCAGGAAAAATGTTCCCGATGTTGGGGAAGTCCAGAACAAGGGGTCACAGTCTAAGGATAAGGGGTAAGCCATATAGGACTGAGATGAGGAGAAACTTTTTCACCCAGAGAGTGGTGAAACTGTGGCATTCTCTACCACAGAAAGTTGTTGAGTCCAGTTCATTGGATATATTCAAGAGGGAGTTAGATGTGGCCCTGACAGCTAAGGGGATCAGGGGGTATGGAGAGAAGGTGGGAGTGGGGTACTGAAGTTGCATGATCAGCCATAATCATTTTGAATGGTGGTGCAGGCTCGAAGGGTTGAATGGCCTGCTCCTGCACCTATTTTCTATGTTTCTATGTTTCTATGTTTAGAGGACACTAACAATATTCCAACAGCGGAAGGGGCTATAGGGGTGGCGGGGGGAGGAACTTAACACAATCACAATCACTAAGGAGGTGATACTCAGCAAGATAATGGGACTAAAGGCAGATAAGTCCACTGGACCTGATGGCTTGCATCCTAGAGTCTTAAGAGAAGTAGCGGCAGGGATTGTGGATGCATTGGCTGTAATTTACCAACATTCTCTGGATTCTGGGGAGGTCCCAGCAGATTGGAAAACTGCAAATATAACGCGCCTATTAAAAAAAGGAGGCAGACAAAAAGCAGGAAACTATAGACAAGTTAGCCTAACATCTGTGGTTGGGAACATGTTGGAGTCCATTATTAAAGAAGCAGTAGCAAGACATTTGAAAAAGCAAAATTCGGTCAGGCAGAGTCAACATGGAATTATGAAGGGGAAGTCATGATTGACAAATTTGCTGGAGTTCTTTGAGGATGGAATGGACAGGGTGGATAAAGGGGAACCAGTGGATGTGATGTAATTGGACTACCAGAAGGCATTCGATAAGGTGCCACATAAAAGGTTACTGCACAAAATAAAGTTCACGGGGTTGGGGGTAATATATTAGCATGGATAGAGGATTGGCTAACTAACAGAAAACAGAGAGTCGGGATAAATGGTTCATTCGCTGATTGGCAACCAGTAACTAGTGGGGTGCCGCAGGGATCAGTGCTGGGACCCCAACTATTTACAATCTATATTAACGACTTGGAAGAAGGGACTGAGTGTAACGTAGCCAAGTTTGCTGACGATACAAAGATGGGAGGAAAAGCAATGTGTGAGGAGGACACAAAAAAATCTGCAAAAGGACATAGACAGGCTAAGTGAGTAGGCAAAAATTTGGCAGATGGAGTATGATGTTGGAAAGTGTGAGGTCTTGCACTTTGGCAGAAAAAAATCTAAGAGCAAGTTATTATTTAAATGGAGAAAGATTGCAAAATGCCTCAGTACAGCGAGACCTGGGGATATTTGTGCATGAAACACAAAGAGGTAGTGCTATGTATGTAAACCTGTAAATACCATGTCTAACCACCAGAGGGCTTATCCCCTTGAGTCCCAAGGGATCCCACAATCCTTTGGGAGCACCTGTATATAAGGAGGCCTCACAGGCTGGAGAGGGACTCTGAGATCTGTAATAAAGGACTCCGGTCACATCTTACTTTGAGCTTGCAGTATCTGGTCTGACTCATTATTCAAGACATAACAGATAGTATGCAGGTACAGCAAGTGATCAGGAAAGCCAATGGTATCTTGGCTTTTATTGCAAAGGGGATGGAGTATAAAAGCAAGGAAGTCTTACTACAGCTATACAAGGTATTGGTGAGGCCACACCTGGAATACTGCGTGCAGTTTTGGTTTCCATATTTACGAAAGGATATACTTGGTTTGGAGCAGTTCAGAGAAGGTTCACTCGGTTGATTCCGTGGATAAGCGGGTTGACTTATGAGGAAAGGTTGAGTAGGTTGGGCCTCTACTCATTGGAGTTCAGAAGAATGAGAAGTGATCTTATCGAAACGTATAAGATTATGAGGGGGCTTGACAAGGTGGATGCAGACAGGATGTTTCCACTGATGGGGGAGACTAGAACTAGAGGGCATGATCTTAGAATAAGGGGCCGCCCATTTAAAACAGAGATGAGGAGGAATTTCTTCTCTCAGAGGGTTGTAAATCTGTGGAATTTGCTGCCTCGGAGAGCTGTGGAAGCTGGGACATTGAATACATTTAAGACAGAAATACAGTTTCTTGAACGATAAGGGGATAAGGGGTTATGGGGAGTGGGCAGGGAAGTGGAGCTGAGTCCATGATCAGATCAGCCATGATCATATTAAATGGCGGAGCAGGTTCGAGGGGCCATATGGCCTACTCCTACTCCTATTTCTTATGTTCTATGTTCTTATGTTCAGTCTAAGAATTGGTACTGGACATTAAAAGGAAACTGGAATCAATTTATTTCCTAATGCAAATCCTACTCTTCTCTTACGGAGCTGAATTTGAGTGCTACTCAATAATTCAGCCAGCAGCTAAATTATGTACAGTGGTACAGCAAATGTTCAAAAATCAGACTGTTTAGTACAGTTTATCTAGTTTATTGCAGTGTGGGCCCAGAAGAGGCGAGGGCCAAGGGCCAGCACGGGCCCAGCCCACACTGCGATATGTGTGCGCACTAGGTCCGTGCAGCAGAGCAGGTCTCCAGTCGTCCTGGTTAACCCTTGCCACTGGACCAAGACCTCGCTCTGTCGAGCCCGTGTGGTGGCTGGTGTGCAACGGTCACCCCACGTTAAAAAAATCCACCCACAGGCATCTTCCACCCTTCAGGATGTAGTTCGGGATCTGGAATATTAGGTCCTTCATTGAAACACCTGAACTCTTCCTCTTTTGGCGTGGAAGCAAGTCATCCTCGTTTTGAGGGACCGCCTATGATGATGATGATGACACTGATTTTAAAAACTACTCTAAAATTGAATTCAGTTTCTCAAACTGCCGCGGTGGGACTTAAATTCACTGTCTTTGGATTTATAGTCTAGCCCACGAGTCCTGTACCATAGCCACTACCAATCATTCAGACACTTGTATCGAAGGCTGTCATACTTCAATCGTGCATGTAATCGCTGGATTACATGAAGCAATCACTGCCACAAATATCTTCACACTTACTTTCACTGGCACAGAGTGTCCCAATTATCAACCGCTCCGAGAACATGCTGACCAAGTCTGCCTGATCGATTTCATTGTTATGTCGTGCCGAGACTGAAATCCATAACAGTGGCACGGTAAAAATTCACTTTATCACCACGCTACGCGTCTGGCCAGCACAGACCTTGACCATTGCTTTCAAATCAATCATTTCCAAAACCGAGGCCACACAGTGACATCACATTTAAGAAAGAAAGACTTGCATTTTAGAGCGCGATACATGACCACCGGACATCTCAAAGCGCTTTGCAATCAATTAAGTACTTTTTTTTTTGGAGTGTAGACACTGTTGTAATGTGGGAAATGCGGCAACCAATTTGCGCACAGGAAGCTCCCACAAACAGCAATCTGATAATGACCAGATCATCTGTTTCAGTGATGTTGATTGAGGGATAAATATTGGCCCCAGGACACCGGGGAGAACTCCCCCGCTCTTCTTCGAAATAGTGCTGTGGGATCCTTTACGTCCACCTGAGAGAGCAGACGAGGCCTCGGTTAAACGTCTGATCTGAAAGATGGCATCTCCGACAGTGCAGCACTACTTCAGTACAGCCCCTCCGACAGTGCAGCGGAGCTCCCTCAGTACTGCCCCTCCGATAGTGCAGCGCTCCCTCAGTGCAGCCCCTCCGATAGTGCAGCACTCCCTCAGTACTGGCCCTCTGACAGTGCGGTGCTCCCTCAGTACTGCCCCTCCGACAGTGCAGCGCTCCCTCAGTACTGCCCCTCCGATAGTGCAGCACTCCCTCAGTACAGCCCCTCCGACAGTGCAGCGGAGCTCCCTCAGTACTGCCCCTCCGACAGTGTAGCGCTCCCTCAGTACTGCCCCTCCGACAATGCGGCGCTCCCTCAGTATTGCCCCTCTGACAGTGCGGCGCTCCCTCACTACTGCCCCTCTGACAGTGCGGTGCTCCCTCAGTACTGCCCCTCCGACAGTGCGGCGCTCCCTCAGTACTGCCCCTGCGACTGTGCGGCGCTCCCTCAGTATTGCCCCTCTGACAGTGCAGCGCTCCCTCAGTACTGCCCCTCTGACAGTGCGGCGCTCCCTCAGTACTGCCCCTCCGACAATGCGGCGCTCCCTCAGTATTGCCCCTCTGACAGTGCGGCGCTCCCTCACTACTGCCCCTCTGACAGTGCGGTGCTCCCTCAGTACTGCCCCTCCGACAGTGCGGCGCTCCCTCAGTACTGCCCCTCCGATAGTGCAGCACTCCCTCAGTACAGCCCCTCCGACAGTGCAGCGGAGCTCCCTCAGTACTGCCCCTCCGACAGTGTAGCGCTCCCTCAGTACTGCCCCTCCGACAATGCGGCGCTCCCTCAGTATTGCCCCTCTGACAGTGCGGCGCTCCCTCACTACTGCCCCTCTGACAGTGCGGTGCTCCCTCAGTACTGCCCCTCCGACAGTGCAGCACTCCCTCAGTACTGCCCCTCCGACAGTGCGGCGCTCCCTCAGTACTGCCCCTGCGACTGTGCGGCGCTCCCTCAGTATTGCCCCTCTGACAGTGCAGCGCTCCCTCAGTACTGCCCCTCTGACAGTGCGGCGCTCCCTCAGTACTGCCCCTCCGACAATGCGGCGCTCCCTCAGTATTGCCCCTCTGACAGTGCGGCGCTCCCTCACTACTGCCCCTCTGACAGTGCGGTGCTCCCTCAGTACTGCCCCTCCGACAGTGCAGCACTCCCTCAGTACTGCCCCTCTGACAGTGCGGTGCTCCCTCACTACTGCCCCTCTGACAGTGCGGCGCTCCCTCACTACTGCCCCTCTGACAGTGCGGTGCTCCCTCAGTACTGCCCCTCCGACAGTGCAGCACTCCCTCAGTACTGCCCCTCCGACAGTGCGGCGCTCCCTCAGTATTGCCCTTCCGACAGTGCGGCATTCCCTCAGTACTGCCCCTCCGAAAGTGTGGCACTCCCTCAGTACTGCCCCTCTGACAGTGCGGCATTCCCTCAGTACTGCCCCTCCGACAGTGCGGCACTCCCTCAGTACTGCCCCTCTGACAGTGCGGTGCTCCCTCAGTACTGCCCCTCCGACAGTGCGGCACTCCCTCAGTACTGCCCCTCCGACAGTGCGGTGCTCCCCCTCAGCACTGCACTGGGAGTGTCAGCTTCGACTTTTGTGCTCAAGGCTCCAGAGTGGGTCTTGAACCCACAACCTCATGACTCAGAGACGAAAGTGCTGCCCACTGAGCCATGGCTGACACTGTCACTCGATATTAGTGTCAAGGCAAGGTTGTCTGCTCATGTAATTGTAAAGTGGTTCACTAATGAAGAAGATCCAGTTTGAAGTACGGTTAACGTCCAACACTCTGTTACCGGAGCTCCAAGCTTGCCTTCTCTACCTTAACGTATGGTAATATTGCATCAACTCTATGAAGTACGCTGAGAGTGACCTGTGCTGTGTTATTGTCGAGGAGAACAAACATTAGCTGCATAACTTATTCAGAATGCTAAAGTAGGACATTTACGCACATGGTAAGTCCATTAAAGATGTATTACAGTCCTGCCTTTGTAAACAAAATCCTTGAAATAACATAAAGTGATGTATTCCACTGCTGTCTCATGAAAGTGGTGTTATTGACTGCTGTGGTTAATGGTCTTTGAGCCAAGCCCGGAGTAGCATTGCACAATATCCCCCTGGGCAGGATGTAAACCTTGAAAAGCAGTTACTGTATCATTACTTTGCTCTCTGTCACAGTGATGGCAAAATCACAGAGACACAGCATAGCACCAATAAAAGCCAATCTTCCTGCAGCACAACCTTTATCATGTAACCTGCCAACTTAAATACACACTGGTCTCATCCTCTGCCCAAATGGAGCAGGGACCCAATGAATGTTCCGGCAGTTTTATCCTGTCATCATTTCTTATCTCCATTAACAGAAATCGGGGACATACATTGAAAAGGTGGCCAAGAATAATTTACACTCCTTGCCATTGATAGCGTCAGCAGCGGGCAATCACTCGCAGTTTACACTCTGCGCCCCTCAGTACCATATCCACACTGGTATCTTGCAAACTATCGAACATCCGATAAATGTGAGAGAAAAGCGAATGAAGTATTTCAGAATAAAGAAAACACAATTCTTGATCTCGGCGAGTAGGGTTGCGTATAATCAAATAATTATTTACAATAATCTGCACAGAATAACAGATAAGTGCCAAAAGAGCCAGTGGAGAGATGAGAACAATAAGAACATAAGAAATAGGAGCAGGAGTCGGCCATTCGGCCCCTCGAGCCTGCTCCGCCATTCAATACGATCATGGCTGATCTGATCATGGACTCAGCTCCACTTCCCCGCCCGCTCCCCATAACCCTTCACTCCCGTATCACTCAAAAAGCTGTCTATCCCCGCCTTAAATATATTTAATGACCCAGCCTCCACAGATGAGGAATAATCTTTTTTGCACAGCGAGTTGTGATCTGGAACACGCTGCCTGAAAGGGCGACGGAAGCAGATTCAATAGCAACTTTCAAAAGGGAATTTAGATAACAACTTGAAAAGGAATCATTTGCAGGGCTGTGGGGGAAGAGATGAGGGTGGGGGGGACTAATTGGATAACTGATTCAAAGAGTTAGCACAGGCACAATAGGCCGAATGGAGGTCTCCTGTGCTGTAGGATTCTATGAGGGCAAAATTCGCTAGCGCCCCGTGCAGCCTGCCCCTGAGCCACCCTGTCATGACACTGAAGAGGGGGAGAAGGAGGAGGACCAAAACCCTGTATCACTGCCTCTCTCACCCACAGGGACCAACTCAGAGACTGGCACTGTGTGGTCCTTGGAGGTTAGCTTAGGTCAGGGGTCTGCACTGGGTGATGCACCGGGGCTTAACGGGCTGCAGCACGGTCAAGGGGAAAGGGTAGCTCAGGAGCCAGCTCCCCGGAGGGCGAGTTCTGCTGTTCAGGTCTGAGAGGAGGACCTCGATGGGGGAGGTGTTCACACAAAGGGTGATGGCCATGCACTGCAAAATGATAGCTGCAATGGCGAGGGTGCCCGAGAGCTTCTCCGCTATGGTATGGAGCGTGGAGCAGTCCGCCTCCAGCATTGCACACAGCTCTGCGCACACCATGGAACCCATCATTGCCAGTCTGCAGACGATGGTGGACTCCAGAGAGACCGTGCGGATCCAGACCCCATGACGCGTGTCATGGACGATGTGACAGCTTCCACTGCAGCACAGGCGGAAGCCACGCAACGTCTTGGTGCTGTCATGGAGAGGATGGCTGGTGGCATTGAGTCTCAGACTGTTCTCACGCAGCCTCAGCTGGATTCCTCGCGTGCTCTGACTGCTGCCATCGCCGCAGGGTCCACCACCGTCCAGCGGGGATCTCAGCGTGGAGCAGGAACCTGCTGTCCTCTCTCAGGATGACAGCATTCCTGATCCCACCACTGCCACTCCGCCATTGCACTTGTCGCTGCCTGTCACCCAGCCAGCCCAGACTGCTGCCGCCCAGCCTGAGGTGATGCAGTCTACAGCCGAGCCTTCCAGGCCCAGAGCTGGTCGAGGGCCTCCTGCAACACCGTCTGTAGTCTCTGGCCCTGACACACAGCAGGCTTCCAGCAGCCCTGCTGCAGTCACAGGGGACACACTGCAGAGAAGTAGTAGGATAGCTAAACCGAGTGTTAAGAGGAAATATAAGGAATTGCACAATGGTGATTGTTAAAAATATTTGTTGCTTATGATACTCTTAAATCTTATGACATAAATTTTAATTGGAATGGTTCATCTTTTGTGGTGTCTCTAATTTCAGTTTTGGGGCTGTGGTACGGAATTGGAAAAATTAATGTGCTAATGGGAACGTGCAGAGCAACCGGGAAGTGGGACTGAATTCACTGGAATCTGTTGTATATACAGACTATGGATGTACTCTCTGTGTAGTCACTGTGTGGTTGCATAAGATGGAGACTTGTTTACCTGATATATCTTCAATAAGGTTTACACTGTGTTTATACATGCTGGCACCACTAGAGGGTGCAACTGGTGGAGACCGGGGGTTTCCTGCCCCTGGTGGCAGGGGCTGTATAAAAGGCTGCCCACCATGCTTGTGCCTCACTCTGGAGTTTGGAATAAAGGACCAAGGTCACTACAGTTTGAGTACAACACATTGCCTCATGGAGTCATTCATAAGTGCATTACAGACATAACAACTGGCGACGAGAATACGGACTTTCACATGATTATGGCTACCTTTGGCACACTAAAAGACTTCACAGAGGGTGATGATTGGGATGCCTTCACGGAAAGGCTTGAGCTATATTTTGTGGCAAACGACTTGGCAGGGGAGATGGACGCATTGGCAGAGAAGCGCAAGGCTATACTGCTGACCAGTTGTGGGCCCGAGGTCTACCGCCTCGTCAGGGACTTGCTGGCACCCAGGAAGGCCAAGGATAAGACATACGATGAGCTGACTGAACTAATTCGCGACCAACTAAAACCAAAAGAGAGCACCCTCACGGCCAGGCACAGATTCTACACTCACCGCAGACCTGAGGGCCAGGAGATTGCAAAATATGCTGCCGACCTCAGGAGACTTGCGGCACCGTGTGATTTTGGCATGCACCTTAACGAAGCATTGTGAGACATCTTCATTATGGGAATTGGCCACGAGGGCCTCCTTCACAAGCTATTATCTGCCGACACAACAGTCAACCTGCAGAAGGCCATCAGCATCAGTCAGGCGTTCATGACCTCGACCTGCAGCACCAAGCAAATTAGTCATCCTGTGGACTCAAACCCAGCAAGTACTGTACACAGAATGGTGCCTTTCACAGGCAAGACTGTAGAACGTGGCTCTGCCCAGGGCAGAGAGCACAGACCTCAGGGTTCCAGAACTCAGAGTCCGCCGAGGGGTGCTAATCGAGTAGCACCATGCTGGCGTTGCGGAGGAAACCATAGGGCTCACCAGTGTCAGTTTGCTGAGTACGTATGCAAAGCCTGTAACACGAAGGGCCACCTCCAGCATATGTGTAAAAGAAATACGACTCACCGTCTAGCAGAGGAGTCGGTAGATGACTTTGAATCCAGTGGGGAGTATGATGATTTGGCCAGAGAGGCAGCTCAGCCAGAAGAAGTGCATGGAGTGTATACCAGCACCACCGATTGTCCTCCAGTGAAGATGGAAGTCGAGATGGAAGTGGACATGGGAGCGAGCCAGTCAGTGTTGAAGCAGGATGCCTTCAAGAGGCTATGGAACGAAAAACGACCCAAGCTGGTTCCAGTACAGGAAAAGTTGCACACCTACACCAAGGAGCTGATCCCAGTCCTTGGTAGTGCGGATGTAAGTGTAATCCATAATGGCGTGGTGCACAAGTTACCTCTGTGGATTGTTGCAGGTGATGGTCCAACGCTACTCGGAAGAAGGTGGATGGGGAAGATCCAGTGGAAATGGGAAGACCTCTTCACTCCAGCAATCGATGTCCCCCGTGCTCAGAGGCAGAGCAAAACCTCACCTTCGCTTGGGCCAGGCACCAGAGAACAGACCAGCGCAGCACCTGAGGCACAGACTGTCCATCACGATTGCGTGGCAATGATCCGACCGGAATGACCTTAAAGTATCTTCCCGGCTCCAGTGGCAGGACTCCTGGGGAGGAAGATCGAATTCACAGGCATTCTTCCAGCTTTTATGGCAGAATCGTGGGAGAGAAGGATCAAGGCAGTCGACCTCGAGGACAGAGGCAAGATGCAGCGAGGGGCAGCGTGGCTGAAAGAAAAGATGGCCGCTGCAATATCAAGAGGTGCAACGCTGAGGGACCAACACGTGGTGTCTAACAAAGGAGTTGATTGGGGTAAAGCCAGCAGGGTTCTCTTAAAGAAGACCTGCAACCAACTGAACTTAAAGAGACATTGTATGCATGGCAATCAATGTAACGAACCGATTAAGATTGTGAACAAAATGTTGTTGCGAATCTGTCTTCTGTATTCAACATGATTACATAAATCCAGGTGTACAAGAGATAACTTGGTCTTAAGACCTCTTTTCATCATGAGTTCAGCAGGCGAGACCCCTGTGAGTGTGCGGGGTCTTGTCCTGTGACTCAGCAGTATGCAAGACAAGCGGGTCGGCAGTGACCCTTGGATTACTCTCCTCATGCTTTGCATGATAATTTGTACTGCACGTTCTGCTTGCCCGTTGGATGCAGGCTTGACCTTACATGTTTTATGCCGTTGAGTTTTACAAACTCCTGAAACTCCTGACTGGTGAAGTGCGACCCATTGTCGCTCACCACTATGTGAGGCAGACCATGTGTCGTGAACATGACATTGAGATTCTCTATGGTTGCAGTGGACGTACTGGATGACATGATTATACATTCTATCCACTTCGAATAAGCATCCACCACCACTAAAAAATTGGAGAAATTCGTTAGTAAAATCTACTGGGAGATCATCTGGATATTTCTGACAGAAGTGTCTGATACCTTCACTGACTTGGGAGCTTGACATATCATGTGAACAATTTGCCAGGACACTAAAGATCTTGTTAGTATCAGCATAGGCCTTGATTCGATATTCTATCGCACTCTTTAGTTTGTCATCATCATCTTAGGCAGTCCACTCCTGAAGCGAGTTCTTTGGTGGGTGAACAGTCCAATACAAGAACCACAGTCCCTGTCACAGGTGGAACAGATAGTCATTGAGGGAAAGGGTGGGTGGGGAGTCTGGTTTGCAGCACGCTCCTTCCACTGCCTACGCTTGATTTCGGCATGCTCTCGGCGTTGAGACTCGAGGAGCTCAGCGCCCTCCCAGATGCACTTTCTTCACTTAGGGCGGTCTTGGGCCAGGGAGTCCCAGGTGTCGGTGGGGATGTTGCACTTTATCAGGGAGGCTTTGAGAATGTCCTTGAAACGTTTCCTCTGCCCACCTGAGGTTCGCTTGCCGTGTAGGCATTCCGAGTAGAGCGTTTGCTTTGGGAGTCTTGTGTCAGGCATGCGAACAATGTGGCCCACCCAATGGAGCTGGTCGAGTGTGGTCAGTGCTTCGATGCTGGGGATGTTGGCCTGATCAAGGACGCTGACGTTGTCCTCCCAGGAGATTTGCAGGATCTTGCGGAGACATCGCTGGTAGTATTTCTCCAGTGATTTGAGCTGTCTACAATACATGGTCCATGTCTCTGAGCTATCCAGGAGGGCGGGTATCACTACAGCCCTGTAGACCATGAGCTTGGTGCCAGATTTGAGGGCCTGATCTTCGAAAATGCTCTTCCTCAGGTGGCCGAAGGCTGCGCTGGCGCACTGAAGGCGGTGTTGAACCTTGCCGTCGATGCCTGCCCTTGCTGATAATCGGCTCCCGAGATTCTATGAATATCACAAGGCAAACAGCCAAGTAGATTGGGTGATACGGCCTGAGACAGGAAAGCTGCAAGGCTATAACATGCTTTATTTTTTTTAAATCTTGAAGCTACTGAAAACCTGGTAAAAACAAATCACAACTGCATTTGAGAGCAATACATCTTCGGGAGTCTGGACTCCCTCACATCATCATAGGCGGTCCCTCGAATTGAGGATGACCTGCTTCCACGCCAAAAAGGGATGAATTCAATGAGTTCACAGGTGTTTCAATGAAGGATCTAATATTCCAGGTCCTGAACTACATCCTGAAGGGTGGAAGATGTCAGTGCGTGGAGTTTTTTAACGTTTGGTGGCCGTTGCACACCAGCCACCACACGGGCTTGACAGAGCTAGGTCTTGGTCCAGTGGCAAGGGTTAACCAGGACGACTGGAGACCTGCTCTACTGCACAGACCCAGCGCGCACACATATCGCAGTGTGGGCTGGGCCGTGTTGCCCCTGGGCCCTCGACTCTCCTGAGCCCTGATCACGTCGCTCTGCAATCTCTCACCGCTCCTTCGCCAGATTGGGGACATCGAGGTAAAGCGCGAGCCAGTTCAGGAGGCTGACGGCTGTGAAGAGGGCGACTGGATTGGACATCACCAAGGTTCAGGTCGCTGATTGGAGCGTGGGCAGGTACAGCAGGAGCGGCGAGGTGCAATTATATCGGACCCTGGTGAGATCACACCTGGAGTATTGTGTACAGTTTTGGTCTCCTTACCTAATTGCCATTGAGGGAGTGCAACGAAGGTTCACCAGACTGATTCCTGGGATGGGGGGGATTATCCTATGAGAAGAGATTGAGTAGACTAAGCCTACATTCTCTGGAGTTTAGAAGAATGACATATAAGAATTAGGAGCGGGAGTTGGCCATACAACCCCTCGAGCCTGCTCCGCCATTCAGTAAGATCATGGTTGATCTTCGACCTCAACTCCACCTTCCATTACTATCCCCATATCCCTCGATTCCCTCCCTCACAGGAAGGTGCTGGCCAGCTGCCAGTATCGATCAAGCAATCTGCACCCTTCCTCTAACTCAAATTGACAAATAAAGCAAAATCCGATTTGTGTACAATCAATCTGAATAATCTCTGCAGCCCAGCTCTCAGGTATTTAGATTTAACAAGGACGTCTAAAATGATGTTAATAAAATGGTTAAGAGAAAAGGACCCTGTGCTTGATTGAAGTGTAAAGTTAGACATGAATCAAGAGCTATAACAGGACAACATTCAGCATTGCACTTTGGTGTCGATTGACACTTCCTGGAAATCATTCATTCGGCTCCTCATTGATCCTGATTCAAGACAGAGTCCAGGGAACAAAGTCTTCATCAGCACAGATATAATGATCCCCCTGCCCGCCCCCCCACCTCACCTCAACTCACACCCCCACCTTCAAGCTCTTACTACAAAGAATTTAAAGAATAGAAGCAAGATTTTAAGAACTTAAGAATTAGGAGCAGGAGTCGGCCACACAACCCATCGAGCCTGCTCTGCCATTCAATAAGATCATGGCTGATAGGATAAAAGAAGATTTAGTTACAGAAAGAGATATATGTACATTAACTTAATTGAAAATCAATTAGAAGTTTGGAACCATCATCATCATAGGCAGTCCCTCGAAATGAGGATGACTTGCCTACACGCCAAAAAGGGATGAGTTCACACGTGTTTTAATGTAGGACCTAATAGTCCAGATCCCGAACTAAATCTTGAAGGGTGGAAGATGCCTGTGCGTGGATTTTTTTAACGTGGGGTGACCGTTGCACACCAGCCACCACACGGGCTTGACAGAGCTAAGTCTGAGCAAGGATTAACCAGGACGACTGGAGACCAGCTCTGTTGCACGGACTTCGTGTGCACACATATCGCAGTGTGGGCTGGCCCGTGCTGCCCCTGGGCCCTCACCTCTCCCGGGTCCCGATCACATTGCTCTATATTCTCTCGCCGCTCCTTTGTCACAACCTCGCTGCTCCTGCTGTACCTGCCCACGCTCCAATCACCGACCTGGACCTTGATGATGTCACTCACAGGTGGCTTGAATGCAGCAAGGGACTCCCAGGTGTCGGTGGGGATGTTGCACTTTTTCAAGGAGGCTTTGGGGGGTGTCCTTGAAGCGTTTCCTGTGACCACCTAGGGCTCGCTTGCTGTGTCGGAGCTCAGAGTAGAGCGCTTGTTTTGGGAGTCTCGTATCGGGCATGTGAATGATGTGGCCCATCCAGCAGAGCTCATCGAGCGTGGTCAGTGCTTCGATGCTGGGGATGTTGGCCTGAGCGAGAACACTGATGGTGCACCTATCCTGCGAATGGATTTGCAGGATGTTGTGGAGGCAGCGTTGGTGGTATTTCTCCATTTTGAGGTGCCTGCTGTATATGATCCACATCCCTGAGCCATACAGGAGGGCGGGTATCACTACTGCCCTGTAGACCATAAGCTTAGTACCAGGTTTGAGGTCCTGGATTTCAAACACTCTCTTCCTCCAGCAACCGAAGGCTGAGCTGGTACACTGGAGGCGGTGTTGGACATTGGTTAAGGTGTTTACTGCAGTGGTATTGGGCATTGTGCCCATTGTAATTAGGGCAGCATGCTAACCACACTGCAGAGGGGGTACAGGAGCATTGTGGTTACATTACGAGACTAGTAATCCAGAGACCGGGAATTAAAATCTGGAGATGTGAGTTTAAGTCCCACCACAACAGTTGAGGAATTTAAATTAGATTTATTTTTCAATAAATATGGAATTTAAAAAACAAAGCTAGTATCATTAATGGTGACCATAAAACTACCGGATAGACATTAAAAACACATCTGGTTCACCAATGTCCTTTAGGGAAGGAGACCTAAAAAACCCACAAAAACATTCCCAAAACGTTGCCCATGCCGCCGCAACACAAATCGCACATAAAATTAAAACAAAAAGCACTCGCACTTACCTCTGTAGTACATTACCACCCTCTCCACCGCTGGGATCGCGGGACCGCTCCCATTTCCCGGGCGCTCAGTGCGGGCGCACTTCCGGGCGAACGGGTCGGGGCAGGAGCTCAAACTCACGGCGGTACCGCAACCAGGGGCCGTTGCACACCCGGCGCGGCTCATTCCCGCGGTGCTGCTCCGCGCCGCCGCAAAACCCGAGCGGAGACCGGTTAGCCTGACATCAGTAGTGGGGAAAATGTTGGAATCAGTTATTAAAGATGAAATAGTAACGCATTTGGAAAGCAGTGACAGGATCAGTCCAAGTCAGCATGGATTTATGAAAGGGAAATCATGATTGACATATCTTCTGGAATTTTTTGAGGATGTAACTAGTAGAGTGGACAAGGGAGAACCAGTGGATGTGGTGTATTTTGACTTTCAAAAGGCTTTTGACAAGGTCCTACACAAGAGATTGGTGTGCAAAATCAAAGCACATGGTATTGGGGGTAATGTACTGTCGTGGATAGAGAACTGGTTGGCAGACAGGAAGCAGAGAGTCAGGATAAACGGGTCCTTTTCAGAATGGCAGGCAGTGACTAGTGGAGTGCCGCAGGGCTCAGTGCTGGGACCCCAGCTATTTACAATACACGTCAATGATTTGGATAAAGGAATTGAGTGTAATATCTCCAAGTTGACACTAAACTGGGTGGTGGTGTGAGCTGTGAGGAGGACGCTAAGAGGCTGCAGGGTGACTTGGACAGGTTAGGCGAGTGGGCAAATGCATGGCAGATGCAGTATAATGTGGATAAATGTGAGGTTATCCACTTTGGGGGCAAAAACACAAAGGCAGAATATTATGGCCTCCTTCAGTGCCGTATATTTCTATGATTCTATGATATACTTACGTGATCTGTTATTCTGCCATCCAAATTTATGTACTTATTTATGAAGGTGATCATCAGGAATATTATCAAACAAAATTTTACATCAAGCCACACAAGGGCATATTAGGACAGGTGACCAAAAGCTTGGTCAAAGAGGAAGGTTTTAAGGAGCTTCTTACAGGAGGAGGGACGGAGAGGTTTAGCAAGGGAGTTCCAGATCGACAAATGGGACCATTCCAGGCTTGTATCACTTCCCGTTGCTGAGTCATGTAGATCCAGTGACAGCTTCAGTCAGGCCTCGGCAGGTGGCTTCCGAACCCCTGGGCTCCTGAGGGGAACATGGGCCAGGGTTCCTGTTCCTCATCCCAATTCAGGCACCCATGCTGGAAATGTGTGTAGAATCTGTTAAAGTGATGTGCAGTCGTTTACACATGTGACTGAATGTGGTTTGGCCTGTAAAGGTTAACATAGCTGTACTCATTCAAGCAGCACTTCCAAATATAATGTTGATTCAGTGCTGCACTGGAGTGTCAGCTTTATATTTTTGTGTTCAAGTTCCTGGAATGGGACTTAAACCCACATCCTTCTGACTCAGTGAATGTGCGTGAGTGTGTGTGAGTGTTTCTGAGTGTGTGTGTGTGTGTGTGAGTGTTTCTGAGTGTGCGTGAGTGTGAGTGTTTCTGAGTGTGTGTGTGTGTGTGTGAGTGTTTCTGAATGTGCGTGTGTGTGTCTGAGTGTGTGTGTGCGTGAGTGAGTGTTTCTGTGTGTGTGTGTATGAGTGTTTCTGAGTGTGTTTCTGAGTGAGTGTGTGTGTGAGTGAGTGAGTGTGAGTGTGTGTGAGTGAGGGTGTGTGTGTTTCTGTGTGAGTGAGTGTGTGTGTGTTTCTGAGTGTGTGTTTCTGAGGTGTGTGTGTGAGTGAGTGAGTGAGTGTGTATGAGTGAGTGTGTGTGAATGAGTGTGTAGATACATAAAATAAATGCTGCATCTATCGAATAAAGTTAATTTTGACTTTGCAGAAATAAGTACAAATGTATTTAATTAAATGTAAATGTGTCAAGTGTCCTCAAGGTCATAATTTTTTGATTACTAAATTTAGTCAAATCATTTTAAAACATTGATCATGTTGATGGTAATATTGAGCATTATTCCGCAGTCTTTTGTAAACCTCCCAACAAATGAATTTCGAAAACAAAATACCTGAATCATGTCGAACTTTATGAAGCTCTGTCGTAACATGCCATTAAAAATACAACAACACCAAGCATTTATATAGCACCGTTAATGTGGTAAACTGTCCCAAGGTGCTTCACAGGGGCGTTACCAAACAAAACTTGACACCGAACCGCATGAGGAGATATTGTGACAAGTGAGGGAGGTTTTAAGGAGCGTCTTAAAGGAGTTGTGAGAGGCGGAGAGGTTTAGGGAGGGAGTTCCAGAGCTTGGGGCCCAGGCAGCTGAAGGCACGGTCACCAATGGTGGAGCGATTAAAATTAGGGAATCGCAAGTGGACAGAATTGAAGGACACAGATGTCTCAGAGGGTTGTGGGACCGGAGGAGATTACAGAGATAGGGAGGGGCGAGGCCATGGAGGGATTTGAAAACAAGGGTGAGAATTGTTTATGTTAACAACTGTGTAGTTCTTACATACAGGGCCCAGGAGCATCGTACTTGGGGCCCAGGAGCTAGGGTTCGGGGCCCAGAAGAGGCGAGGGCCCAGGGGCAGCACGGGCCAACCCACACTGCGATCTATGGATAGTAGGAGCATGCGTGCACACTAGCAGAGCTTGGTCTCCAATTGTCTTGGTTAACCCTTACCACTGGACCAAGACCTCGCTCTGTCAAGCCCGTGTGGTGGCTGGTGTGCAACGGCCACCCCACGTTAAAAGAATCCACCCACAGGCATCTTCCATCCTTCAGGATGTACTTCGGGACCGAGAATGTCAAGTCCCTCATTGAAACACCTGTGAACTCATCTCTTTTTGGTGTGGAAGCAAGTCATCCTCGATACGAGGGACTGCCTAATACTAATACTCTTACATAAAGTAAATGGTTTAATGGAGTATTGCTGCATGTGATATGTAAATAGTGGTAACAGGTAGATGATAAATAAAAATGTATCGAGATCCAATGCAATGGACTGTTTATTGATACAAAAGCAAAATACTGCGGATGCCTGAATCTGGAATAAAAACAGAAAATGCTGGAAATCTCAGCGGGTCAGGCAGCATCTGTGGAGAGGAAACAGAGTTAACGTTTTGAGTCGATGACCTTCGTCAGAACTGGAGAGTGTTTGAAATGAACACATTCTTAACAAGCACTGAAAGGGGGAGGGGAAGAAAGAACAAAAGGGAAGGTCTGTGATAGGGTGGAAGACAGGAGAGATTAGAGAGACAAAAGGGTTGGTGGCCCCAATTCAAATGGTAATGCCAGAAGTTAGAAAAACATGAGTCAAGATCGGGTGTGAATGGCGGGATAATGCCCAACTGCCATTAGAGACAAGGAGAGAAAAAAAAGAAACAGGTTCGGAGGGGGGGCCCGGGAGGAGGGGGGGGGGGCCGGGAGGAGGGGGGTCGGGGAGGAGGTGGGGTGGAGGGGGGGTGAAGAAGTGGGGAGAAGGGAGCCAAAGATTGGCAGCGGTTACGCTCTGAAATTGTTGAACTCGATGTTGAGTCCGGGAGGCTGTAAAGTGCCTAAACGAAAGATGAGGGGCTGTTCCTCGAGCTTACGTTGAGCTTCATTGGAACAATGTAGGAGGCTGAGGGCAGAGAGGTCAGAGCGGGAGTGGAGCGGGGAATTAAAGTGACAGGTGACCGGAAGCTCAGGGTCACACTTGCGGACTGAACGGAGGTGCTCCGCAAAGCGGTCACTCAATCTATGCTTGGGCTCCCCACTGTAGAGGAGACTACATCGTGAGCAAGGTGTACGGGATACTAAATTGAAAGAAGTACAAGTAAATCGCTGTTTCACCTGGAAGGAGTGTTTGGGGCCCTGGACAGTGGGAATGGAGGAGGTTAAAGGGCAGGTGTTGCACCTCCTGCGCTTGCACGGGAAGGTGCCGTGGGAAGGGGAGGGGGTGCTGGGGGTGACTGCAAAATGGACCAGGGTGTCGGGGAAGGAGCGGTCCCTTAAGAATGTTGAAGGGATATTGATATTTGCCTAGTTCCAGGTGCAATCGGGTAACTGGTGTCATAGTGTCACCAGTCCGATTTACGATGTGTGTCCATCAGGGTTATAGAGGCAAATCAAGTACCTTACTCCAAAACAAGTCCCCATGCAAACCAGCCACAGCTTCTAAGCAGCGTCTGTGTGATGGGCGCAAGCTGCGAGGTGTGAGTTGCCCTTTATTGGGGCCTGACTCTCCACCACCCCGGGGTCAGTGACCTGTGCAGCTCAGTTGCTCTGCGCTCATTACAAGTTGTGATAATTAGCCAACTTTCCTGTCGTAATGAATGCGTTTTGCAGAAAATTTCCTGCACAAAAATCGCACTCAGTGCCACGTTAATGACTAGCTGTCAAGATCCCTGATAAAAGGGAGGGCTATTCATTCATCCTCCACAAGAGTGAAGAACCGAGCTCCAAAGCCTCTACCAGAAACATAGAAACATAGAAAATAGGTGCAGGAGTAGGCCATTCGGCCCTTCTAGCCTGCACCGCCATTCAATGAGTTCATGGCTGAACATGCAACTTCAGTACCCCATTCCTGCTTTCTCGCCATACCCCTTGATCCCCCTAGTAGTAAGGACTTCATCTAACTCCTTTTTGAATATATTTAGTGAATTGGCCTCAACAACTTTCTGTGGTAGAGAATTCCACAGGTTCACCACTCTCTGGGTGAAGAAATTCCTCCTCATCTCAGTCCTAAATGGCTTCCCCCTTATCCTTAGACTGTGTCCCCTGGTTCTGGACTTCCCCAACATTGGGAACATTCTTCCTGCATCTAACCTGTCTAACCCCGTCAGAATTTTAAACGTTTCTATGAGGTCCCCTCTCATTCTTCTGAACTCCAGTGAATACAAGCCCAGTTGATCCAGTCTTTCTTGATAGGTCAGTCCCGCCATCCCGGGAATCAGTCTGGTGAACCTTCGCTGCACTCCCTCAATAGCAAGAATGTCCTTCCTCAGGTTAGGAGACCAAAACTGTACACAATACTCCAGGTGTGGCCTCACCAAGGCCCTGTACAATTGTAGCAACACCTCCCTGCCCTTGTACTCAAATCCCCTCGCTATGAAGGCCAACATGCCATTTGCTTTCTTAACCGCCTGCTGTACCTGCATGCCAACCTTCAATGACTGATGTACCATGACACCCAGATCTCGTTGCACCTCTCCTTTTCCTAATCTGTCACCATTCAGATAATAGTCTGTCTCTCTGTTTTTACCACCAAAGTGGATAACCTCACATTTATCCACATTATACTTCATCTGCCATGCATTTGCCCACTCACCTAACCTATCCAAGTCGCTCTGCAGCCTCATAGAATCCTCCTTGCAGCTCACACTGCCACCCAACTTAGTGTCATCCGCAAATTTGGAGATACTACATTTAATCCCCTCGTCTAAATCATTAATGTACAGTGTAAACAGCTGGGGCCCCAGCACAGAACCTTGCGGTACCCCACTAGTCACTGCCTGCCATTCTGAAAAGTCCCCATTTACTCCTACTCTTTGCTTCCTGTCTGACAACCAGTTCTCAATCCATGTCAGCACACTACCCCCAATCCCATGTGCTTTAACTTTGCACATTAATCTCTTGTGTGGGACCTTGTCGAAAGCCTTCTGAAAGTCCAAATATACCACATCGACTGGTTCTCCCTTGTCCACTCTACTGGAAACATCCTCAAAAAATTCCAGAAGATTTGTCAAGCATGATTTCCCTTTCACAAATCCATGCTGACTTGGACCTATCATATTACCTCTTTCCAAATGCACTGCGATGACATCCTTAATAATTGATTCCATCATTTTACCCACTACCGATGTCAGGCTGACCGGTCTGTAATTCCCTGTTTTCTCTCTCCCTCCTTTTTTAAAAAGTGGGGTTACATTGGCTACCCTCCACTCCATAGGAACTGATCCAGAGTCAATGGAATGTTGGAAAATGACTGTCAATGCATCCACTATTTCCAAGGCCACCTCCTTAAGTACTCTGGGATGCAGTCCATCAGGCCCTGGGGATTTATCGGCCTTCAATCCCATCAATTTCCCCAACACAATTTCCCGACTAATAAGGATTTCCCTCAGTTCCTCCTCCTTACTAGACCCTCCGACCCCTTTTATATCCGGAAGGTTGTTTGTGTCCTCCTCAGTGAATACCGAACCAAAGTACTTGTTCAATTGGTCCGCCATTTCTTTGTTCCCCGTTATGACTTCCCCTGATTCTGACTGCAGGGGACCTACGTTTGTCTTTACTAACCTTTTTCTCTTTACATATCTATAGAAACTTTTGCAATCCGTCTTAATGTTCCCTGCAAGCTTCTTCTTGTACTCCATTTTCCCTACCCTAATCAAACCCTTTGTCCTCCTCTGCTGAGTTCTAAATTTCTCCCAGTCCCCGGGTTCTCTGCTATTTCTGGCCAATTTGTATGCCACTTCCTTGGCTTTAATGCTATCCCTGATTTCCCTTGATAGCCACGGTTGAGCCACCTTCCCTTTTTTATTTTTACGACAGACAGGAATGTACAATTGTTGTAGTTCATCCATGCGGTCTCTAAATGTCTGCCATTGCCCATCCACAGTCAACCCCTTCAGTATCATTCGCCAATCTATCCTAGCCAATTCACGCCTCATACCTTCAAAGTTACCCTTCTTTAAGTTCTGGACCATGGTCTCTGAATTAACTGTTTCATTCTCCATCCTAATGCAGAATTCCACCATATTATGGTCACTCTTCCCCAAGGGGCCTCGCACAACGAGATTGCTAATTAATCCTCTCTCATTACACAACACCCAGTCTAAGATGGCCTCCCCCCTAGTTGGTTCCTCGACATATTGGTCTAAAAAACCATCCCTTATGCACTCCAGGAAATCCTCCTCTACCGTATTGCTTCCAGTTTGGTTAACCCAATCTATGTGCATATTAAAGTCACCCATTATAACTGCTGCACCTTTATTGCATGCACCCCTAATTTCATGTTTGATGCCCTCCCCAACATCACTACTACTGTTTGGAGGTCTGTACACAACTCCCACTAACGTTTTTTGTCCTTTGGTATTCTGCAGCTCTACCCATATAGATTCCACATCATCCAAGCTAATGTCCTTCCGAACTATTGCCTTAATTTGCTCCTTAACCAGCAATGCTACCCCACCTCCTTTTCCTTTTATTCTATCTTTCCTGAATGTTGAATACCCCTGGATGTTGAGTTCCCAGCCCTGATCATCCTGGAGCCACGTCTCCGTAATCCCAATCACATCATATTTGTTAACATCTATTTGCACAGTTAATTCATCCACTTTATTGCGGATACTCCTTGCATTAAGACACAAAGCCTTCAGGCTTGTTCTTTTAACACCCTTTGTCCTTTTAGAATTTTGCTGTACAGTGGCCCTTTTTGTTCTTTGCCTTGGGTTTCTCTGCCCTCCACTTTTCCTCATCTCCTTTCTGTCTTTTGCTTTTGCCTCCTTTTTGTTTCCCTCTGTCTCCCTGCATTGGTTCCCATCCCCCTGCCATATCAGTTTAAATCCTCCCCAACAGCACTAGCAAACACTCCCCCTAGGACATTGGTTCCGGTCCTGCCCAGGTGCAGACCGTCCGGTTTGTACTGGTCCCACCTCCCCCAGAACCGGTTCCAATGCCCCAGGAATTTGAATCCCTCCCTGTTGCACCACTGCTCAAGCCACGTATTCATCTGCGCTATCCTGCGATTCCTACTCTGACTATCACGTGGCACTGGTAGCAATCCCGAGATTACTACTTTTGAGGTCCTACTTTTTAATTTAGCTCCTAGCTCCTTAAATTCGTTTCGTAGGACCTCATCCCTCTTTTTACCTATGTCGTTGGTACCAATGTGCACCACGACAACTGGCTGTTCTCCCTCCCATTTTAGAATGTCCTGCACCCGCTCAGAGACATCCTTGACCCTTGCACCAGGGAGGCAACATACCATCCTGGAGTCTCGGTTGCGGCCGCAGAAACGCCTATCTATTCCCCTCACCATTGAATCCCCAATCACTATTGCTCTCCCACTCTTTTTCCTGCCCTCCTGTGCAACAGAGCCAGCCATGGTGCCATGAACTTGGCTGCTGCTGCCCTCCCCTGACGAGTCATCCCCCTCAACAGTACTGAAAGCGGTGTATCTGTTTTGCAGGGGGATGACCGCAGGGGACTCCTGCACTACCTTCCTTGCACTGCTCTTCCTGTTGGTCTTCCATTCCCTATCTGGCTGTGGACCCTTTCCCTGTGGTACGACCAACTCGCTACACGTGATACTCACGTCATTCTCAGCATCGTGGATGCTCCAGAGTGAATCCACCCTCAGCTCCAACTCCGCAACGCGGTCTGTCAGGAGCTGGAGGCGGATACACTTCCCGCACACGTAATCGTCAGGGACACCGGAAGTGTCCCTGAGTTCCCACATGGTACAGGAGGAGCATAACACCCGACCGAGCTCTCCTGCCATGACTTAACCCTTATATACACTTAAATTGGCAACAACAGTGTTAAAAGTTACTCACTGATATAGAAGAGAAAAAAGAAAAACTACTCACCAATCACCAGCCAATCACTTACCCTCTTGGCTGTGACGTCACCTTTTGATTTCTTTCTACTTCTTTTTTGCCTTCTCCCTGTAGCTGCACAAGTCCCGCCTTTTATAGGCCGCTCCACGCACCTCCTCGACGCTGCTCCCGACTGCCGCCGATGGAGGACGGATGCCACAGTGCAAGGAAGATGGATACATTTCCATAGCATTTTGCCTCAGCTAGCGACCGCTGACAAAGTGCAACTGATGTTTACCTGTACGTTCCGTGCTGCCCAGAAGACCAGCATGGTGAGCTGTGAAGTGCTGGCAAAGGCCTGGTTTTCTGTGAGGCAAACTAAACAAAGGGGATGGAGTATAAAAGCAGAGAAGTCTTGCTACAGCTATACAGGGTATTGGTGAGGCCACACCTGGAATACTGTGTGCAGTTTTGGTGTGTAAGGGGTGGTTTTCAGGGGGTCAGCTTTCCCTTCTGACCTTATATGAGCGGTTCCGAATCGCTCCCACACCCTTGGTTCTAGACACTGGAATTATGAAGGGACTGTGACAGATTTGGACAGACAGTCGGTTTCAAGATAGGAAGCAGGTATGGCTTTATTGTGTTTAAAAAATAAGTAAAAGGGCACACCTTTAATAATACACACAGACCAATACACACTGAGGGGTACAACACATTGAATAAAATGTCAAATTGCAGCCTGTGGGGAAAAGAATACAGCTTAAACTCTAAATAGGGTAAAGAGGAGAATGCAGATACATTTACACAAGTTATCCCAGCCTCCCTCCCTCCCCCAATTCCCCTAACTAACTAAGTTATAGCTCTGTGGGTTCAGGGGCCATGCTCACCAATCCCCTTTTTGACAGTTGCCGGTGAATCGCGGTTTCGGGGTTCGCTGCACTTGACCTTCTAGGCGAGCCGTACCCCGGACGGAGGAGAGGACTTTGGACTGCGTAGTCTTTGGTTGGGGTGCGTTCGTTGATGCGGTAAGTTGCATTTTGGATGTATGGGGTAAGTACCCACTTTCTTTGGTTAGGAATAGTTTTAGTTAGTCCCTTTTGGTAATTTCTCACCCGTTGGTCGTTCCGAAGTAGATTGTAGAGTGGAAATAAAGGTCGATTCTTCGGTTTTTGCTGAGTTGGTTTCGGTTGGTCGTTTCGCTGGTTGTGGTGGCCCGGGTTGTCAATTTGGTTGCTGACAACCTTCCGTTTCGTGGGCCTCGTGCTCGGTCAGTTCGTGATGAGTTCTAGTAGTTTCCTTCACTGCTCCATTTCTTCACTCCCCAGCTCCGGCTACTTGTGTCTGTGTCTGTGTTCCAGTCTGTGGCTCTGCTTCTCTCCTGTCTTCTGCTAGTTTCTGTGTTCTGCTAGTCTGCGTGCTGCTCCTTGCTGCTCTTTCCTTGTAAAAACTGGGGGATAGATATATTCCAAAAAAAAGGCTCCGTTATCTCCCATCAAATCTCTTGGGCTCTGTTTGAACTGTTCTGTCCACTGATTTTCAAATATCTCCTTTGTCAGCAGTAACTCGATTAGGGTGTGAGAATGTGCTATCACTGGGTTTGCATTGTTTTAGAATTGTCCAGTTTCTTGACCATGATTTCCATTGTGCTTGATTGGGTAATTCGATTATCTCTTAGAGGGTGAATAGTTCCCCCAGACAGTCTGGGGTCTTTAATACACGAATTTGCTTCAGACGTTAGCTCCACCTCCTGTATTTGGTAACTCTTTTTCGCAGCCAAAATGTTGTAGAATCTTAAAATTGATATGCTCCTTCCCATAGATGTTTAGGGGATCTCAGGCTTCTGTAATTTAGCTCCATTTTGAATTCCCTTTCCTATGAGTCCAAACACTGGGGGGGGGTCTCCATGAATGCATCCCCTTTTATCCCCCGTAGGCTTTCTCTGCCCCTTTAAACTCATTTTAAAAGCCCAGAAATGGATTCTTCTCTTCTGTAGGGGAAAGGTACCTGGAATCTTTGCGAGATATTGGTAAATTCTACATTTTCCATATTTACGAAAGAATATACTTGCTTTGGAGGCAGTTCAGAGAAGGTTCACTCGGTTGATTCCAGGGATGAGGGGGTTGACTTATGAGGAAAGGTTGAGTAGGTTGGGCCTCTACTCATTGGGATTCAGAAGAATGAGAGGTGATCTTATCGAAATGTATAAGATTATGAGTGGGCTTGACAAGGTGGATGCAGAGAGGATGTTTCCACTGATGGGGGAGACTAGAACTAGGGGACATGATCTTAGAATAAGGGGCTGCCCATTTAAAACTGAGATGAGGAGAAATTTCTTCTCTCAGAGGGTTGTAAATCTGTGGAATTCGCTGCCTCAGAGAGCTGTGGGGGCTGGGACATTGAATAAATTTAAGACAGAAATAGACAGTTTCTTAAACGATAAGGGGATAAGGGGTTATGGGGAGCGGGCGGGGAAGTGGAGCTGAGTCCATGATCAGATCAGCCATGATCTTATTGAATGGCGGAGCAGGCTCGAGGGGCCGAATGGCCTACTCCCGCTCCTATTTCTTATGTTCTTATTGTGGAGAAGAGGACATTCGGACAATAGCGGCCTCTCCTGCATAGGTGCCACCAATAATTCACATCTTTTTCAAAAGTACTATTTTCAGTTATCAAAAACACCGTTTCGCTTATTTATTCCTGTTATGTATGTAAACTTTGTAACTGTGTGAGACTTTCCACCAGAGGGTGCAACTGTTGGAGGCCCAAGGGTCACCTGCACACCTCGTGCAAGGGAGTATAAAAGGTTGTCTGCCATGCTGCTTAGGCACTCTGGAGTTGTATTAAAGAGACTAAGGTCACATCAGTTTTAGCTCACAGTACTCAGTCTTGTGGAGTTCTTCCATCCTTAACAATTGGCGACGAGTAACAGATCACGAACTTTCACGTGGACATGGCTGCTGTTGGTATTTTAGAGAGATTTGTAGAGGGTAATGATTGGGAAGCCTTTGTTGAACACCTCGACCAGTACTTCGTGGCCAACGAGCTGGATGGGGACGATAAAGCGATCACGTGCAGGGCGATTCTCCTCACCGTGTGTGGGTCCACAATATACGGCCTTATCAAGAGTCTGCGAGCACCGGAGAAACCAGCGGAGAAGACATATACAGAGTTGTGTACGCTGGTTCGGAACCACCTTAAGCCGAAGGAGAGCGTCTTAATGGCCAGGTATCGCTTCTACACGCACCACCGCTCCGAGGGCCAGGACGTGGCGAGTTATGTCGCCGATCTGAGACGCTTTGCGGGAACTTGCGAATTTGCTGGATTTTGGGGGAAATGCTGCGGGACTTTTTTGTGCTTGGCATCGGCCACGAGGTCATTCTTCGCAAGCTGCTGTCCGCCGAATCCCTAGACTTGAGCAAGGCCATCACGATAGCCCAGGCATTCATATCCACGAGCGATAATACCAGACAGATATCTTCCCAGCATCGAAGCTCACCGGCAAGTACTGTACTGAAAATAACGTCACTAGCAGGCAGAACTGCATATGGCAGGGCCTACACGTCTACAGCTGCAAGACCTAGGATGACTCAGAGTCCACCATCGGGTGTGAATGCAAATCCATTAGCACCATGTTGGCGCTGCGGGGGTAAGCATCGAGCCCACCAATATCGATTCAAGCACTACGTGTGCAAAGGCTGTGAAACAATGGGGCACCTCCAGCAAATGTGCAAGGGTGTTGCGACTCACCACGTGGCAGAGTCGGCAGAGGATGACCGATCCGGTGCGGATCACGCAGAACAAACAAGAGAGGCAACTCATCCCGAGGAAGAAGTGTATGGGGTACACACCTTCACCACCAAGCGCCCTCCTATCATGCTGAAAGTCAAATTGAACGGTATTCATGTATCAATGGAGTTGGACACGGGGGCGAGTCAGGCAATTATGAGCCAGAAGGCTTTTGAGAAACTGTGAGGCAACAAGGTACAAAGGCCCAAACTGAACCCGATTCAGTCAAAGCTGCACACCTACACCAAAGAGCTCATACCAGTCATTGGCAGTGCGGCAGTTAAGGTATCGTATGATGGAGCTGTGCATGATTTATCACTGTGGATTGTACCAGACGATGGCCCAACGCTATTTGACAGAAGCTGGCTGGGAAAGATTCGATGGAACTGGGACGACATTAAAGCACTATCTTCGGTGGATGATGCCTCGTGCGCTCAAGTGCTGAGAAAGTTTCCGTCGCTATTTGAACCAGGCATCGGCAACTTCACAGGCGCCAAGGTGCAGATCCATCTAGTCCCCGATGCAAGGCCAGTTCATCATAAGGCTTGAGCGGTTCCGTACATGATGAGGGAGAAAGTCGAGATCGAACTGAACAGACTTCAACGAGAGGGAATCATATCGCCAGTCGAGTTCAACGAGAAGGTCAGTCCGATTGTTCCGCTGTTGAAAAGCGATGGCACGGTCAGAATCTGCGGAGACTACAAGATAATAATCAACTGAGTCTCGTTACAGGACCAGTACCCGCTGCCCAAGGCGGATGACCTGTTCACAACGTTAGCGGGGGGGGGAAGTCGGTCACCAAGTTGGACCTAACCTCCGCTTACATGACACTGGAGCTGGCTGAATCTTCGAAAAGATTGACATGCATCAACACGCACAAAGGACTGTTTATATACCACAGGTGCCCTCTTGGGATTCGCTCGGCTGCTGCCATCTTCCAGAGGAACATGGAGAGTCTGCTGAAATCGGTTCCGCGCACCAGTGTGTTTCAAGACGACATCCTGCTCACCGGTCGTGACACCACCGAACACCGGCACAACCTGGAAAAGGTTCTAAGGCGACTAGACAGAGTGGGACTCAGGCTGAAATGCTCCAAATGTGTTTTCCGGGTGCCAGAGGTCAAATTTTTGGGGAGAAAGATTGTGGCAGACCCACGGACTCAAAGACAGACGCCATCAAGAATGCACCCAGACCACAGAATGTGACGGAGCTGCGTTCGTTCCTGGGATTCCTCAACTATTTTGGTAACTTTTTACCCGGGTTAAGCACTTTGCTGGAACCGTTGCACATGTTGCTACGTAAGTGTGATGACTGGGTTTGGGGTAAATCTCAAGAGACAGCCTTTGAGAAGGCCAGAAATCTACTTTGTTCTAATAAGTTGTACTGTATGACCCGTGTAAATGATTAGTGCTAGCTTGTGATGCATCTTCATACGGGGTCGGCTGTGTGTTACAGCAAACCAATGCATCGGGCAAACATCAACCGGTTGCATACGTGTCTAGAATTCTGTCTAAGGCTGAAAGAGCCTACAGTACGGTCGAGAAAGAGGCGTTAGCATGTGTATATGGGGTTAAGAAAATGCACCAATATCTATTTGCACTTCGGTTTGAGCTTGAAACCAACCACAAACCGCTCATTTTGTTGTTTTCAGAATGCAAAGGTATAAACACCAATACTTCGTCCCGCATCCAAAGATGGGCATTAACATTGTCCGCCTATGACTATGTTATCCGCCACAGACCAGGCACGGAGAACTGTGCTGATGCCCTCAGTCGGCTACCATTGCCCACCACCGGGGGTGGAAATGGCGCAACCCGCAGACTTGCTTCTGGTCATGGATGCTTTTGAGAGCAAGGGGTCACCCATCACTGCTTGCTAGATCAGGACCTGGACCAGCCAAGATCCTGTGCTATCACTTGTAAAAAGTTGTGTCCTCAATGGTGTAAAGTCCTGTCCCCTCAGTACAGAGTCACACGAGGTATGTAGTGAAGTCAAGGTCACTCTGGACCTGCACCTTTATTTCACAGCTCTGGAATGCTGAACTTGCCTGAGACCTGTCCTTATATACCTGTCTCTTGCAAGTGCACCTCTGGTGGTAAGGTATGCTGGTGGTTACAGGTCATATCTTATTACAGTCATGTATAGCATGTTAGGATACAGTTATATATAATAATGTAAGATACGTGACATCACCCTCCCCCAACGTCTTATTGTCTTTATAGGTTCAGTCTCTCAGGTGGTCTATGCTCTCGCGTGGAGCGTCTGAGTTGTGGTTCAATTGTTTGCCTTGGTGTCTGTTTTTCTTTGGGTGTGGTTGCTGGTATCTCGCCTGGGCTGTCTGTTTCGATTGGTGTGATTGTTGTTGACTCGCCTGGGCTGTCTGTTGGGATTGCCCTTTCTTCAGGTTGTTCCCTCTGTCTGTCCACCAGGTGTGGTGCGAGTTCCACATTGTAGTCTGCCTCTGGTTCCGCAGTGTTGTTGGTAAATCTGCTTTTGACTTGGTCTACATGCCTCCGTCAGGTTTTGCCATTGTCCATTTGTACTACCAGTAGCCTGTTTCCTTCCTTGCCCGTTACTGTCCCTGCAAGCCATTTGGGACCCCTGCCATAGTTTAGTACAAACACTTTGTCCCCTATCTCATTTCATCTCCCCCTCGAATTTCTGTCATGGTGCTCAGTCAGCTTACGGCGCTTTGCCTCAACGATTTCGTGTATGTCTGGGAGGATTAATGAGAGCCTTGTTTTTAAAGTCCTTTTCATCAACAGTTGCGCGGGGGGGATCCCAGTCAATGAGTGCGGACGAGATCTGTATGCCAACAGCAGTCGCGACAGGCGACCCTGCAGCATGGGACCTTGGATTTTAAGCATGCCTTGTTTAATGATTTGCACTGCTCTCTCCGTCTGGCCATTGGAGGCCGGCTTGAACGGTGCCGTCTTGACGTGATTTATGCCGTGGTCAATTATAAAGTATTGGAATTCTGCGCTGGTGAAGCATGGACCATTGTCACTGACCAATATGTCAGGGATTCCGTGCGTTGCAAACATGGTTGCGAGGCTCTCCACAGTGGTGGAGGTTGTGCTCGAGTTTAAAATGGTGCATTCGATCCACTTTGAAAATGCATCTACAACTACGAGGAACATTTTGCCCATGAATGGGCCCGCATAGTCTACGTGCACCCGCGACCACGGTTTGGTAGGCCAGGGCCAGGGGCTCAGGGGAGCCTCCCTGGGGGCATTGCTGTGTTGGGCACAAATGGTGCACCTTCGGACGCAGAGCTCCAAGTCCGCGTCAATACCAGGCCAACAGACGTGGGATCTGGCTATGGCCTTCATGAGAACGATCCCCGGGTGCTCACGGTGGAGCTCCCGGACAAATGCCTCTCTGCCTCTCAGAGGCATGACTACTCGGCTGCCCCACATCAGGCAGTCTGCTTGTAGTGATAGCTCATGCATGCGCCTGTGAAAGGGTTTTAATTCCTCGGGGCAGGCATCGCGAGCCTCTGCCCAGTCACTGGTTAGGACACATCTTTTGACTAAAGATAACATGGGGTCGCTGGCCATCCAGGTTCTGATTTGGCGAGCCGTCATGGGCGAACCTGTGGACTCAAAGGCATTGATTGCCATGACTATCTCACAGTCCTGTTCGTCAGACCCTTCCGTGGTCGCCAGGGGTAGCCTGCTGAGCGCGTCGGCACAGTTGTCTGTGTCTGGTCTGTGCCTTATGGTATAGTCGTAGGACGCCAGCATGAGTGCCCACCATTGAATTCACGCCGAGGCATTGGCGTTTATCGCCTTGCTCTCGGATAGGAGGGACGCGAGGGGCTTGTGGTTAGTTTCTAACGCGAACTTGGCCCCGAAAAGGTATTGGTGCATCTTTTTGACACCGTACACGCACGCGAGCGCCTCCTTCTCTACCATTCCGTACCCGCGCTCCGCCCGCGAAAGTGACCTGGAGGCATAAGCTATGGGTTGTAATTTGCCCGCACTATTGACATGTTGCAAAACGCACCCGACCCCATACGCTGACGCATCGCATGTGAGAACTAGCTTTTTACCTGGATCAAAGAAGGTCAAAACACTGTTGGAACACAGAAGATTGCGTGCCTTATTGAAGGCGCGTTCCTGGGCGTCACCCCAAAACCAATCGCACCCCTTCCTGAGTAGCACATGGAGAGGCTCCAGCAGCGTGCTTAAGTTCTGCATAAAGTTCCCAAAGTAATTGAGTAGCCCGAGAAAGGCGCGCAGTTCTGAGACATTCCGGGGCCTGGGTGTCAGGCGAATTGCTTCTGTTTTGGACTCTGTTGGTCGGATTCCATCAGCGGCATTCCTTCTGCCCAAAAATTCAACCTCGGGTGCGAGAAACAGGCACTTGGATTTCTTGACTCGTAGGCCTACCCGATCCAACCGCTTTAGTACTTCCTCCAAATTACGAAGATGGGAGTCGGTGTCCCTGCCCGTGATAAGTATGTCGTCTTGAAATACAACCGTCCCCGGGATGGACTTGAGCAGACTCTCCATGTTGCGCTGGAATATGGCAGCTGCCGACCTGATGCCGAATGGGCATCGATTGTACATGAAAAGGCCTCGATGTGTGTTGATGGTGGTGAGTAACTTGGATTCCTCGGTCAATTCTTGCGTCATATACGCAGATATGAGGTCTAATTTTGAGAAAAGTTTACTTCCAGCCAATGTGGCAAATAAATCCTCCGCTCTGGGCAGCGGGTACTGGTCCTGTAGGGAGACTCTGTTTATGGTAGATTTGTAGTCCCCACAGATTCGTACGGATCCATCAGGCTTCATGACTGGGCCGATGGGACTTGCCCAGTCGCTAAATTCCACAGGTGATATAATGCCTTCCCGCAGAAGCCTGTCTAGTTCGTGTTCAATCTTTTCCCTCATCACATAGGGTACAGCTCTGGCCTTGTGATGGACCGGTCTAGCATCCTGTGTGATGTAGATTTTGACTTTGGTCCCTTTGAACGTGCCCACACCTGGCTGAAAGAGATGTTCAAATCGCTTTATAACTGTTGAGCAGGAGGTCCGTTCCTCTAATGACATGGCATGGACATCATCCCATTTCCAGTTTAGTTTTGCCAGCCAGCTTCTCCCCAGCAGTGCTGAGGGGTCTCCGGGGACAATCCACAGGGGAAGTCGGTTCACCGTCCCTTTGTGTGTGACAGAGAGCATGGCGCTGCCGAGGACTGGTACGATTTCTTTGGTATAGGTCCTTAGTTTGGTGTCGACCCTTGTGAGTTTTGGTCTGTCTCTTTTATGCGGCCACAGTTGTTCAAATTGTTGAGCGCCCATGAGAGATTGACTCGCTCCCGTATCCAGCTCCATGTTGACAGATATCCCGTTGAGTAGGACCCTCATCATTATAGGAGGCGTCCTGTCGTAGGAGCAGCGGCCATTAATCGTGTTGACCTGCTGTACACCGGTGTCCCGGGTACTATCCCCACCATCTTCTGGTCCGCTTTCCGACCCATCCGATTCGTATACCAGCCGAGCTGTCGTTTTTTTGCACATGCGGGCCAAATGCCCTGTACATTCACAATTTCTGCAAACAGCCTGTTGAAATCGACATCTCCTTGACGAGTGCCCACCCCCACACCTCCAGCACAGACCTGTTCCATTGTTCAGAGTGTTCCCAAAGAATGAGCTGCATCTGGCTGATCTCTCTTGAGCTTCTCTCAGTTTGCAGTTGATTGTTCGCATTGTGGGTTGATGAGGTGTGAATGGCCGTTCCTGTGGCCCTTGATGGCTTCTGCCTGCTGTCGAGAGCCTGTTCTCCTGGTTTTGTCTGTGTGTGGGGGTAGCAGCTTGTTTAGTGCTGTGAACTTCTTGTTCCGATATTTCGTTAATTGTCGTACCTGCATTGTAAATCAACCTCGTTTCTTCTTCCCCTACCAAGAATGTCTGTGCAACCAGTGCTGCTGCCTCTAATGTCAGGTTCTTGGTCTCTATGAGCTTTCGGAATATGCCTGCGTGGCCTCGTCCTTCAATGAAAAAATCTCTCAGCATTTCTCTCCTCAGTTCATCGGAGAACTCACATAAACTAGCCAACCTCCGAAGTTCCGCCACGAAGTCGGGTATGCTCTGGCCCACACAGCGTCTGTAGTTGTAGAACCTGTGTCTGGCCATGTGTAGGCTGCTCGCTGGCTTCAGGTGGTCTCTTACCAGTGTGCTCAATTCTTCAAACGACTTGCTTGCTGGTTTCTCGGGTGCCAACAGATCCTTCATTAAAGTGTATGTTTTCGAGCCACAGCTGGTCAAGAGATGGGCTCTTCTCTTGTCTACCTTATCGTCGCCTAACCAGTCTTTGGTTACAAAGCTTTGCTGGAGCCTTTCTATAAAGTCCTCCCAATTGTCTCCCACATTGTACTTTTCATCTGATCCGTTGTTCGCCATTCTGTGGATTCTGTAATCCCGTAACCCGTCGCCACTGTAAAGTCCTGTCCCCTCAGTACAGATTCACACGAGGCATGTAGTGAAGTCAAGGTCACTCTGGACCTGCACCTTTATTTCACAGCTCTGGAATGCTGCACTTACCTGAGTCCTGTGCTTATATACCTGTCTCTTGCAAGTGCACCCCTGGTGGTAAGGTATGCTGGTGGTTACAGGTCATATCTTATTACAGTCATGTATAGCATGTTAGGATACAGTTATATGTAATAATGTAAGATACATGACAAATGGGAACTGGTCGGCCGTTCCTGGGGAAATGCAAAATGAAATTAAGCCGTTTCACCGACGCAAGGATGAAATGTCCATCTAGTCGGATTTTCTCTTAAAGGGGTAATCGTGTGGTTTTGCCAAAAAAAGGCAGGGAAACGTTTACACGCGACCTACACAATACCCACCCAGGCATAGTCATGATGAAGGCTATAGCCAGGTCACGTGTTTGGTGGCATTGACTCGGACTTAGAGTCATGCATCTCCCAGTGCAACCCGTGCTCACAATTGAGCAATGCACCGAGGGAGGCTCCATTGAGTCTGTGGTCATGGCCCTCCAAACCGTGGTCCAGGATCCACGTAGATTTTGCTGGCCCCTTTCTCGGAAAGATGTTTTTAGTTGTAGTGGCTGCTTACTCTAAATGGATTGAATGTGTAATCATGTCATCCAGCACAGCCACTGCCACCATTGAGAGCCTCTGGGCCATGTTCGTCACCCATGGCTTGCCCAACGTCCTTGTCACCAGTTCAGAATTCAACGTGTTTATGACCCGCAATGGCATCAAGCATGTCAGGTCTGCCCCGTTTAAGCCCGCATCCAACGGTCAAGCGGAACGGGCAGTCCAAATTATCAAGCAGAGCTTGAAACGCTTGACAGAAGGCTCCTTGCAGACTCGCTTATCTCGGGTTCTGCTCAGCTACTGGACACGACCCCACTCGCTCACTGGGGTTCCCCCTGCAGAATTGTTAATGAAGAGAGTACTCAAAACCAGACTCTCCCTAGTCCACCCGGATCTAAATGATCATGTGGAAACCCGGCGTCACCGGCAAAACATGTACCACGATCGCGCGGCTGTATCGCGTGACATTGAGGTTAACAACCCTGTGTTTGTCCTTAATTACAGTCATGGTCCTAAATGGGTCACTGTCACTGTCTTGGCCAAGGAGGAGAATAGAGTGTTTATAGTCAAACTACTGAATGGACAAACATGCAGGAAGTATTTGGATCAGACCAAATTGGGGTTCACCGACAACCAGGAACAACCTGAAGAGGACATCACCATCATCGATCCACCAACACACACCCAACCAGCAATCGGTCTCGCTGTCAATCAAGAGGATGAACCCACCATTCCCAACAGTCCTGTCAGACCAGCCGTGTCGCAGTGCAGCAATAGTCCGACCAACTCTCCCATACCAGGGTTTGAACTCAGACAATCAACCAGGGAGTGTAGGGCCCCGGATCGTCTCAACTTGTAAATAATTTATATCAAAGACTTGGGGGGGGGGGGGGGGGGAGTGATGTTAAGTATGTAAACATTGTAACTGTGTAAGACTTGCCACCAGAGGGCGCAACTGTTGGCGGCCCAAGGGTCACCTGCACACCTCGTGCAAGGGAGTATAAAAGATCATCTGCCATGCTGCTTAGGCACTCTGGAGTTGTATTAAAGAGACTAAGGTCACCTCAGTTTTAGCTCACAGTACTCAGTCTTGTGGAGTTCTTCCATACTTAACAATTCCTGTTGGCAACCAAAAGCGTACTTATGCTATAAACAAATATATTTGAAAGGTTTACGCTAAAATTAATGCTTTCCTCAGAGATTTTCGTGTACTCATGTGGAAATTCTGACAATGTTTGCTGCACTCTCAGTGCAGAACTTTCAATTATTCATTTTGAGAATGGCAGTGCCTGTTATAGTGCGTGCCTTCATCAGCCTTTCATTCTAAAGATGCTTAAATTGCAATATTTATTGCACAGTTTCAAAACAAATAGAATGGGAGACTACGTTTTGTCAGCTGTGGCTCAGAGGGAAGCACTCCTGTCTCTGCAGAAGAAGGTTATGGATTCTATATGACCATCAAGTCCCACTACAGAGGCTTGAGCACAAAAATCTAGGCTGACACTCCAGTGCAGTGCTGAGGGGGTGCTGCACTGTCAGAGGTGCCGTCTTTCAGATGAGACATTAAACTGATTCTGCTCTCTTAGGTGGAAGAAGAGCAGGGGAGTTCTCCCTGGTGTCCCGGGGTCAATATTTATCCATCAATCAACATCACTAAGACAGATTATCTGGTCATTATCACATTGCTGTTTGTGGGAGCTTGCTGTACACAAATTGGCTGCTGTGTTTCCTACATTACAACAGTGACTACACTTCAAAAAGTACTTCATTGGCTGTAAAGTGTTTTGGGATATCCTGAGGTCATGAAAGGCGCATTATAAATTATCTTCCTTCCTTCCTATCAGTCTCTCTTCCTTCCTCTCAGACTCTCTGCTGGTAGTAATTTATGCCTGAGGTGGCCCGTGTAATACTACACAGCATATTGTGACAATCATAAACCCTGTGTACTTTGGAATTGCAATGAGCAGCTTAATTAGTCAGTGCTGTTCTGGCTTCCTTTCTTCAAAGCTCAGACTAGAGTACTTGAATTAAGTACTGAGATATGAATTAGCAGATTTTCCACAGTGAATCAAAAGCTGTGCCCTTTTATAACAGTAGAGATGTTAATGTCGTGTGACATAGGAACATAAGAACATAAGTAATAGGAGCAGGAGTCGGCCATTCGGCCCCTCGAGCCTGCTCCGCCATTTAATAAGATCATAGCTGATCTTCGACCTTAACTCCACTTGCCTGCACTTCCCTTGATTCCCTTAATATTCAACAATCTATTGATCTCTGTCTTGAATATACTCAAAGACTGAGTCTCCAAAGCCCTCTGGGGTAGAGAATTCCAAAGATTCACCACCCTCTGAGTGAAGAAGTTTCTCCTCATCTCAGTCCTAAATGGCCGACTCCTTATTCTGAGACTGTGACCCCTCATTCTAGACCACCCAGCCAGGGCAAACATCCTCCCTGCATCTACCCTGTCGAGCCCTGTAAGAATTGTGTATGTTTCAATGAGATCACCTCTCATTCTTCTAAACTCTAGAGAATATCGGCCCAGTCTACTCAATCTCTCTTCATAAGACAATTCCCCCATCCCAGGAATCAGTCTGGTGAACCTTTGTTGCACTCCCTCTGTGGCAGGTATAGCCTGCCTTAGGTAAGGAGATCAAAGTGACGCACAGTGTGCTATCAAGGCCACTGATTTAACAATGTCTGATCAAGTTAACTTCTGTTTTTACTGCACGGTAGTCTGGAACTTTTTTCAAAGCAAAAGGGAAAGTGCAAACATATACTGACTGAAGAGACACAGAATGACTTGTAAAGTGTTTAAATAGAAAGTAGAAGAATGGTTGAATGGCCAAAGTGGTAGCCTTGATACAGTGGTGGTACTTTTACCTGTGAGTCCTGAAAGGTTGTGGGTTCAGGTCCCACTCCAATACTCGAGCAATTAATCTCGACTGACACTCCGGTGCAGCATTGGAGGAGTGTTGCATTAGCACAGATTTTGCAGGAGCGGGGCATCTCAAGGCGTGTCCTGTTACTTAGACCTTTTCTTGCACATTTAGCTTTTAAAAAATGCTGTCCACAAGGTGCTGGAAGCGGGAGGGGCATTCAGCATGGCGAGGGCAAAGGGCATCAGGGACTCTGCTGAACAATGGGACCAACACTGTTTCTCCTTAACCAATGAGATTAAAGGCTTGAGAAATAAACAGAGAGGGAGGGTAAATTCAATGTCAAATCAGGTACACAAAGAAAGATTAAGAACATAAGAACATAAGAAATAGGAGCAGAAGATGGCCATTCGGCCCCTCGAGCCTGCTCCACCATTCAGTGAGATCATGGCTGATCATTGACCTCAGCTCCACTTGCCTGCACTATCCCCATATCCCTTGATTCTCTTAATATCCAAAAATCTAGCGATCTCTGTCTTAAATACACTCAACGTCTGAGCATCCACAGGCCGCTGGGGTAGAGAATTCCAAAGATTCACCACCCTCTGAGTGAAGAAGTTTCTCCTCATCTCTGTCCTAAATGGCCATCCCCTTATCCTGAGACTGTGACCCCTGGTTCTAGGCTCCCCAGCCCGGGGGAAACATCCTCCCTGCATCTACCCTGTCGAGCCTCTGTAAGAATTTTGTATGTTTCAATGAGATCATCTCTCATTCTTCTAAACTCGAGAGAATATAGGCCAAGTCTACTTAACCTCTCCTCATAGGACAATCCACCCATCCCAGGAATCAGTCTGGTGACCCTTTGCTGCACTCCTCCTGTGGCAAGTATATCCTTCCTCAGGTAAGGAGGCCAAAACTACACACAACACTCACAAGGGTCCTACATAATTGCAGTAAGATGCCTTTACTCGTATACTCAAATCCTCTTGTAATAAAGGTCAACATACTATTTGCTATCTTAAAAAGGCAGAAAGGAAAGCAAGAAAAAACATTAAAAACTTGACATTTTTAAAATCTCGAACAACAATTCACAAACTAATGGAATGAGACAACAGATTTTTAATTGTTCACTTTCTGGGCAAGAGAGGTGGCTTGTGAGTCATTAACAATTATCATGTACTTAAGCTGTTAATGACTAGAGTTAACTTGCTGTGCCGAGTTTAACGGGCAATTAATGGGCTTCATGAAGCTCACGGGAAGATTAATGGTGAGATGCCATTTTCGCAAAGCTAACACCAAAATGGCGCAAATCGTCCAGCAACCTGTGGCAATTCCAAATTTAAGGGGTATCTCTTCATCACCACAGGTTGCTGTACGATTTGCGCATTAATAACGCTGTGCGTTGTTCACATACTGTTCATTTTTTAGCAAAGTCCAAACCATTGTCTCCTGCATGAGACATTGAGTCAAAGTGTGCACTCTTGCACCTGGATTTTGCTGGTGCCCAGAGGGCTGGTTTGGAGGCGGGGCCACTGTCAATATATGAAAGATTGACAGTGAGTTGGGATCCCGCTGTCAACCCGCCTCGGTGTCAGTTTCCCAAGTGTCAGGTCTGCCTGCGTTTTACAGAGCCGACACCACCAGCGGGTGAGCCAATTGAAATAGTTAAGAGCTTGTTGAAAGGTACTTAAACAGCATTTTACCATCTATTTACCATTTTTCCAGCTATTTGACGAGGCTCCCAGTGCTCGGGGATCACGTCAGGTAAATACGTGGGTTTTCAATGACTCTCCATTCTTCTGAATAGGTGACAGCTGCAAATATGGTATAAAAGCTACCATTTCACAGTTGTTCACTTTCCAATGTTAGAAACTGGAGCCGTCAGGACTTGGAATCCACTTTTGAGCTTTATGTAGTTTGGAAGTGTTTGGAGTACACTCTCTACTGTCACCTCCTTGGGGCAACCTCTCTCACCATTGAGAGATCACTTCCGTCATCTCAATCTCACCTGCCATCTATTCCATCAGCATGGGTGCCCTTGAAAAAAATCTCATCTTGGTCCTCAGAATCCCACCACAGTTGTCCCCAACACCAGCAGCACCAGGCACACCAGCAGCACCAACAACAACAACAAACTTTGCCGCAATCACCTGATGCTGCACAGGACACAGGGCATCAGCACCCGACCACATTGCTGTCTGGGAGGCCAGGGATGGCCTCACCATGGCCAGATTTACTTCACTTGACACTGTACACCCTGACTGTCCCATGATGCACCAGATTGGCTCCACCCCACACCAACACTATAAAGCATCCCTCCAATGCCCAAGCCATTCCGTTCACACTCATCAGCATTGTGGGAGGGTAACATTATGTCTCACCATTCACCGCAACTCATTAAACCACTTCCAAACTTGCACACAAATCTTCCAAGAAGGCAAAGTGCTGAAAATAAAGGTTTCAATGTTTGACAATACATTAGCTGAAACTCTACATGAACGTTGGCTAAAAGACCCAACCCTCGTGTGTTGTCAGGTGTATGATGAGAGGCACAGCAGGATGAGGTTGAGTGTGGCTTGGCAGTAACCTTTCATGATCTACTGAGATCATTGGAAGGTTTGCACCACTGCACCCAGGTCCTTCTGACGTCATCCCTGCTTGTGCCCTCCTGTGCAAATTTGACACCAAGCCATATAAGGAGAAATTAGGGCAAGTGAGCAAAGGCTTGCTCAAAGGGATAGGTTTTAAGGAGTTTCTTGAAGGAGGAAAGAGAGGCGGAGAGGTTTAGGCTGGGAGTTCGGAACTTACTCCCTAAGCAAGACGGCACGGCCGCCGCTGGTTGAGCGATTATAATCAGGGATGTTCAGGAGGGCAGAATTAGAGGAGTGCAGACATCTCGGGGGGTTGTAGGGCTGGAGGAGATTACAGAGATAGGGAGGGGCAAGGGCCATGGAGGGATTTGGAAACATAAGAACATAAGACATAAGGACATAAGAAATAGAAGCAGGAGTAGACTATTTGGCCCCTCGCGCCTGCTCCTCCATTTAATAAGATCATGGTTGGTCTGATCTTGGGCTCAGCTCCATTTCCCTGCCCGCTCCCCATAACCCATCACTCCCTGAGGATGTAAATTTTGAAATAGAGGCGTTGCTTAACCGGGAGCCAATGTTGATCAGCGAGCACAGGGGATAATGGGTGAGCGGGACTTGATGCGAGTTAGGATATGGGGCAGCCGAGTTTTTGATCACTTCTAGTTTACGTAGGGTAGAATGTCGGAGGCCAGCCAGGAGTGCGTTGGTATAGTAAGGTCTAGAGGTAACAAAGGCATGGATGAGGGCTTCAGAAGCGGATGAACTGAGACAGGGACGGAAATGGGTGATGTTACAGAGGGGGAAATAGGCGGTCTCAGTTATACAGTGGATATGTGGTCGAAAGCTCATTTCAGGGTCAAGTATGACACCAAGATTGCGAACAGTCTGGTTCAGCCTCAGAGTTGGGGAGAGGAATGCAGTTAGTGGCTAGGGAACGGAGTTTGTGGCGGGGACTGAAAACAATGGCTTCGGTCTTCCCAATATTCAATTGGAGAAAAGTTCTGCTGTCTGACAAGCAATCTGACAATTTAGAGACTGTAGAGGGGTCGAGAGAAGTGGTAGTGAGGTAACGCTGGGTGTCATCAGTGTGCATATGGAAACTGACGCTGTGTTTTCGGATGATGTCACCAAGGGGCAACATGTAGATGAGAAATAGGAGGGGGCCAAGGGCAGATCCTGGTGGGTCACCAGAGGCAACGATGCGGGGGCGGGAAGAGAATCCGTTGCAGGCGATTCTCTGGCTACGGCACCTCAATGCCGTTGAAGACTGACAGCACAACTGTCAAAATCAATGTGAGCGTGGTCCCTTTAAGGAAACTGGCTGATGATGAGTCATCAAACGACATCATCAGACGCGCTTCATTTTAACTGGTTGGGAACCTCGCAGAGTGGGCTTAACAAGGATATTAATGGAGTCACGGGATATGGGGATCGGGCAGGAAAGTGGAGTTGAGGTAGAACATCAGCCATGATCTGGCAGAGCAGGCTCGAGGGGCTAAATGGCCCACCCCTGCTCCTATTTCTTATGTTCCCATCAGGGGCAAGTCATGCGGGAAGCCAGCATGGGGACAGGAGCAAGGTTACAACCCCCCACCGAACTCGGCCGCACTGAGTCCGCATCGGTACGCGGAATCGCAGCCTTGTTGTCAGCTTTCTCATTCTCCCTGGGTCACTGCACCCCGATTGGTTTTGTCAGTTTTTCATGCCTCCATTTCTACCTGTTGGATTGGATGAGAACTGGGGCCATGCAGTGCTGACATGTCCCATTGTTTTACGGATGCTGATAGATCGCCTGTGGTCTCATAGCTTGCTCTGGTTTTATTTCAGATTTCTTGCATTTGCAAGCCTTTGCTTTTTAATGCAAATAAATGTTTGGATGTGTACCATGCGAGAATTGGGAAGCTAATCGTGAAAAACTGTCTCTGCCAAATTTGCTGGAAAGCTATTCAATTTTGAAAGAAATAAATGAGTTTTCTGCCTGGTTTATAATGCTCTATTATGTACGCTACCACAGTTATTTGTGATTTATTTCAGGACAGGAGTTCTGCTTTCAATTTGCACAAGTCATAAGAAAAGAGAATCTCCTGAACAAAATGATACAAGACAGTCCCGAAGGGTCTGCATTGCCATCGGAATAATGTGTCATTTTATGTTCTCAGGACAACTCAAAAAGCTGCAAATTCAATGAATTCTCACTAAGTGCAGTCACTTTTGTTCTGGCGGCAATACAGCGGCCGATTGCGTACAGCAAGGTGGCGAACACTGGACGGAGGAACAGTCAATCTGATTTTATGCTGGTGTTGGTCGAGGGAGGAAAGTTGACTGGATGTCCTCGGGGGTGTGTTTGCTAGTGCTGTTGTGGAGGGGTTAAACTAATATGGCAGGGGGATGGGAACCTATGCAGGAAGACAGAGGGTAGTAGAATGGGGGCAGAAGCAAAAGATAGAAAGAAGAAAAGTAAAAGTGGAGGACAGAGAAACCCAAGGCAAAAATCAAAAAGGGTCACATTACAGTAAAATTCTAAAGGGGCAAAGTGTGTTGAAAAGACAAGCCTGAAGGCTCTGTGCCTCAATGCGAGGAGTATTCATAATAAGGTGGACGAATTAACTGCGGAGGCAGCAATTAACGAATATGATATAATTGCCATCACGGAGACATGGCTCCAGGGTGACCAAGGCTGGGAACTCAACATCCAGGAGTATTCAACAATCAGGAAGGATAGACAGAAAGGAAAAGGAGGTGGGGTAGTGTTGCTGGTTAAAGAGGAAATTAACGCAATAGTAAGGAAGGACATTAGCTTGGATGATGTGGAATCGGTATGAGTGGAGCTGCGGAATACCAAAGGGCAGAAAACGCTCGTGGGAGTTGTGTACAGACCACCAAACAATAGTAGTGAGGTTGGGGATAGCATCAAACAAGAAATTAGGGATGCGTGCAATAAAGGTACCGCAGTTATCATGGGCAACTTTAATGTACATATAGATTGGGCTAACCAAACTGGTAGCAATATGATGGAGGAGGATTTCCTGGAGTGTATTAGGGATGGTTTTCTAGACCAATATGTCAAGGAACCAACGAGAGAGCTAGCCATCTTAGACTGGGTGATGTGTAATGAGAAAGGACTAATTAGCAATCTTGTTGTGCGAGGTTCCTTGGGGAAGAGTGACTATAATATGGTAGAATTCTTTATTAAGATAGAGAGTGACACAGTTAATTCAGAGACTAGGGTCCTGAACTTAAGGAAAGGTAACTTCGATGGTATGAGACGCGAATTGGCTAATATAGACTGACGAATGATACTTAAAAGGCAATGGCAAACATTTAAAGATCACATGGATGAACTTCAACAATTGTACATCCCTGACCAGAGTAAAAATAAAACAGGAAAAGTGGCTCAACCGTGGCTAACAAGGGAAATTAAGAATAGTGTTAAATCCAAAGAAGAGGCATATAAATTGGCCAGAAAAAGCAGCAAACCTGAGGACTGGGAGAAATTTAGAATTCAGCAGAAGAGGACAAAGGGTTTAATTAGGAGGGGGGGAAAATAGAGTATGAGAGGAAGCTTGCCGGGAACATAAAAACTGACTGCAAAAGCTTCTACAGATATGTGAAGAGAAAAAGATTAGTGAAGACAAAAGTAGGTCCCTTGCAATCAGATTCAGGTGAATTTATAATGGGGAGCAAAGAAATGTCAGACCAATTGAACAAATACTTTGGGTCTGTCTTCAAGAACGAAGACACAAATAACCTTCCGGAAATATTAGGGGACCGAGGGTCTAGTGAGAAGGAGGAACTGAAGGAAATCCTTATTAGGTGGGAAATTGCATTTGGGAAATTGCTGGAATTTTAGACCAATAAATCTCTGGGCCTGATAGTCTGCATCCCAGAGTACTTAAGGAAATGGCCCTAGAAATATTGGATGCATTAGTGACCATTTTCCAACAGTCTATCGACTCTGGATCAGTTCCTATGGACTGGAGGGTAGCTAATGTAACACCACTTTTTAAAAAAGGAGGGAGAGAGAAAACATGTAATTATAGACTGGTTAGCCTGACATCAGTAGTGGAAAATGTTGGAATCAATTATTAAAGATGAAATAGCAGTGCATTTGGAAAGCAGTGACAGGATTGGTCCAAGTCAGCATGGATTTATGAAAGGGAAATCATGCTTGACAAAACTACTGGAATTTTTTGAGGATGTAACTAGTAGAGTGGACAAGGGAGAACCAGTGGATGTGGTGTATTTTGAATTTCAAAAGGTTTTTGACAAGGTCCCACACAAGAGATTGGTGTGCAAAATTAAAGCACATGGTACTGGTTGGCAGATAGGAAGCAAAGAGTTGGGATAAATGGGTCCTTTTCAGAATGGCATGCAGTGACTAGTGGGGTGCCGCAGGGCTCAGTGTTGGGATCCCAGCTCTTGACTATATACATTAATGAATTTGATGAAGGAATTGAGTGTAATATCTCCAAGTTTGAAGATAACACTAAGCTGGGTGGCGGTGTGAGCTGTGAGGAGGAAGCTAAGAGGCTGCAGGGTGACTTGGACAGGTTAGGTGAGTGGGCAAATGCATGGCAGATGCAATATAAAGTGGATAAATGTGAGGTTATCCACTTTGGGGGTAAAAACACAAAGGCAGAATATTATCTGAATGGCGCCAGATTAGGAAAAGGGGAGGTGCAACGAGACCTGGGTGTCATGGTACATCAATCATTGAAAGTTGGCATGCAGGTACAGCAGGCGGTGTAGAAGGAAAATCGTATGTTGGCCTTCATAGCTAGGAGATTTGAGTATAGGAGCAGGGAGGTCTTACTGCAGTTGTACAGAGCCTTGGTGAGGCCTCACCTGGAATATTGTGTTCAGTTTTGATCTCCTAATCGGAGGAAGGACGTACTTGCTATTGAGGGAGTGCAGCGAAGGTTCACCAGACTGATTCCCGGGATGGCAGGACTGACATATGAGGAGAGACTGGATCGACTGGGTCTGTGTTCACTGGAGTTTAGAAGGATGAGAGGGGATCTCATAGAAACATATAAAATTCTGACGGGACTAGACAGGTTAGATGCAGGAAGAATGTTCCCGATGTTGGGGAAGTCCAGAACCAGGGGACACAGTCTTAGGATAAGGGGTAAGCCATTTAGGACTGAGATGAGGAGAAACCTCTTCACTCAGAGAGTTGTTAACCTGTGGAATTCCCTGCCGCAGAGAGTTGTTGATGCCAGTTCATTGGATATATTCAAGAGGGAGTTAGATATGGCCCTTACGGCTAAAGGGATCTAGGGGTATGGAGAGAAAGCAGGAAAGGGGTACTGAGAGAATGATCAGCCATGATCTTATTAAATGATGGTGCAGGCTCGAAGGGCCGAATGGCCTACTCCTGCACCTACTTTTTATGTTTCTATGTTTCTATACCAGGAACATTTCACTATTTCTCTTCAAATTGTGTCATGGGGGGCAGGACTGACAAATGAAGAAAGAATGGATTGACTAGGCTTATTTTCACTGGAATTGAGAAGAATGAGAGGGGATTTCATAGAAACATGTAAAATTCTGACGGGACTGGACAGGTTACATGCCGGAAGAATGTTCCCGATGTTGGGGAAGTCCAGAACCATGGGTCACAATCTAAGGATAAGGGGTAAACCATTTAGGACCGAAAGAGAGTTATGAATCTGTGGAATTCTCTACCACAGAAAATTGTTGAGGCCAGTTCATTAAATATATTCAAAAGGGAGTTAGATATGGCTCTTATGGCTAAAGGGATCAAGGGGTATGGAGAGAAGGCAGGAGTGGGGTACTGAAGTTGCATGATCAGCCATGATCCATTGAATGGTGGTGCAGGCTCGAAGGACCGAATGGCCTACTCTTGCACCTATTTTCTATGTTTCTATGTTTTATTGAATGGTGCGTAACAAGTTCAGAGAAGGTTCATTAGGTTGATTCCAAATGAGAGGGTTGACTTATGAGGAAAGGTTGAGTCGGTTGGGCCTGTACTCATTGGAATTCAGAAGAATGAGAGGTGATCGTATCGAAACGTATAAGATTATTAGGGGGCTTGACAAGGTGAATGCAGAGAGAATGTTGCCACTGATGGGGTGACTAGAACTAGGGGGCATCATCTTAGAATAAGGGGCCGCTCATTTAAAACAGACATGAGGAGGAATTTCTCCTCAGAGGGTTGTAAATCTGTGGAATTCGCTGCCTCAGGGAGCTGTGAAAGCTGGGACATTGAATAAATTTAAGACAGAGATAGACAGTTGCCTCTGCTCTGGTGGCCTGCCTTGCATGTTATGTGATGAAACCCTTCCTGACTGCTTCAGTGAATTTGTTTATGTTCTCTTCCCTCCCTGTGATCGAGTCCTGCAAACGGATCTCCAGCCAAAGTCCACTGTTGGCAGGGCACAGCTGTATAAAGCAGGTGATCGATGCATGGTTTGGGAGAAGAAAGCAGTTCATCCCATGGGCAGCCAGCAGCAATACAAGAGTGTTGTGCATTTTGCCAGATGCCAGGATTCCCCAGTGTCCAGGGTATAATTGATGGCACCCATTTGGCTACATGGGCCCCTGCCATAACTTGACCAGCTGTATGAAACACAGAGAGTGACCACTTCCTCAATGTGTGCCTTAGTTACCACCAGCGTTGAATAATGTAAAAAGAGAGAAAGACTTGGATTTATATAGCGTCTTTCACGATCACCAGACATCTCAAAGTAATTTATAGGCAATTTGCGCACAGCAATTCCCACAAACAGCAACGTGATAATGACCAGATAATCTGTTTTTGTTACGTTGATTGGCCGGGACACCGGGGATAACTCCCCTGTTCTTCTACAAAATAGTGCCGTGGGATCTTTTACGTCCACCTGAGAGCAGACGGGGCCTCGATTTAATGTCTTATCCAAAAGATGACACCGCTGACAGTGCGGCGCTCCCTCAGTACTGCCCCTCCAACAATGCGGCACTCCCTCAGTACTGCCCCTCCGACAGTGCAGCGCTCCCTCAGTACTGCCCCTCCGACAATGCAGCACTCCCTCAGTACTGTCCCTCCAACAGTGCAGCGCTCCCTCAGTACTGCCCCTCCGACAGTGTAGCACTCCCTCAGTACTGTCCCTCCAACAGTGCAGCGCTCCCTCAGTACTGCCCCTCCGACAGTGTAGCACTCCCTCAGTACTGCCCCTCCGACAGTGCAGCGCTCCCTCAGTACTGCCCCTCCGACAGTGCAGCGCTCTCTCAGTACTGCCTCTCCGACAGTGCGGCGCTCCCTCAGTACTGCACTGGAGTGTCAGCCTAGATTTATGTGCTCAGGTTCCTTGAGTGGGTCTTGAACCCACAACGTTCTGACTCGGAGGCGAGAGTGCTGCCCACTGAGCCACAGCGGACTGTGCATTTCTCTAAGAACAGCCCTAATGCTGTTGCCTTAAGGCATTATTTCTCCACATTTGAATCCACTAGAACAATTCAAGATTGGCTGCTGGGCAATCAAGGCTGTGTCTGCGGCCACGACTCATTACACCGTTCAGGCAATCACCGAGGCACAGGTACAATGAGCTGCATGCAACCATGAGGATTGTATGAAAATACACAATTAGTGTACTGAATAAAGTCTTCAGTTGCCTGGTGTAATATATGTACCAGTGAGTATGCTCACAGATTTATTGAGCTGTTGAGTTGGGAGTGGCTTAGCCAGTCACGTGATGTTGACGAGACTCAATAAAACCCCAGCCAGTTGGGTTCGGGGGATCCACGATGAGGCAGGTGGTTGTGAGCCCGGTTGATGAACTGGTAATGTGTAGTGTGATTGTTAAACCTTTGCGAATAAACCAACTAGTTCTTAACAGCAATGTGTTGCTATGAATTATTAAGCAAAGGACCCATGGACAGATACATTATACCTGGACAGGTCAGTGGGCATGTTGCAATACTGTCCAGTGAAAGTTTCCTGCATCTTTCATACCTGCTGCATGACTCTGCCATGCAATGCAGTATAACATGGAGTAGGTCAAGGACATCCCACCATGGTCAGCAGAGACGCAGGATAAACAGGTCAAATCCACTGACTTTATTGCGGTGAGGGGCCGTAGCGATATCCTCAACGCACTGTGCGTCATTGACGTAGAATCTCACTGAAAATCTTTCTCATTTCATATTTGGATCAATATTATTAATAATAATAATGATAACTATAATGCACATTTTATATACTTCTTGTCTGCTAGTTTATGGACTAAATCTGGCTCCATACTGAAATCAATTAGTGACAATATAATGTGGCGTAAAGATTGCCTTTGTTTCCTGTTTCTGACCTCCAGGTCCCCAGACTGAGCCTCACAACGGCCATGATCGGTTGGCTACAACGATATTTCAGGGACACAGCCAGCTGGGCCTGGAAATCGCTGTCGGTGCTAATTAAGAGCCATCTGAGCATCCTTTTAGGTTTTACGAGGGATACAAAGCTGCTCTTTGGTTTCACTGATTGAGCGGGTGGGCAAGGACAGGCGCTTTAACAGCCCCCACAGCGGCCCACTGAGCAGGTAAGCCACGTTAATTAATGGAGAGCGCCGCTTGTTATGTTCAATGATGAGGCACTTAAACCCCTGAAATAGTGCGGCGAGGCCAGGCCAGCTGCTCCTGCACCACTTGTGCAGAGTGAAGCATCGATCCGGCCAGAGGAATGCCAGGTCCACACAGCAGGGGGAGGGGAACGGGGAGGGAGAGGGGGAGGGGGAGGGGGACTGGGGAAGGGAAGCGAAAGGGAGACGGGGAGAGGGAGGGGGTCGGGGAGGGGGACGGGGACGGGGAGGGGCATGGGGAGGGGGAGGGGGAGGGAGACGGGATGGGGAGGGGGAGGGGAGTGGGGAGGGGGAGGGGAGGGGAGTGGGGATGGGGAGGGGGGGAGGGGGAGGGGAGGGGGAGGGGGACGGGATGGGGAGGGGGACGTTCAAATGGAGCGGTGAATTACCCATTCCTTCAACAACAACAAATTGTATTTATAATTGTATTGTATTTATATAGCGCCTTTAATGTAGTAAAACGGTTTTACAGGAGTGTTGTAAGACAAGAAAAAAATTGACACCGTGCCACATAAGGAGAAATTAGGTTAAAAAGGTCGGTTTTAAGGGCCATCTTAAAGGAGGAAAGAGAGGTAGAGAGGCGGAGAGGTTTAGGGAGGGAGATCCAGAGCTTGGGGCCCAGGCAACAGAAGGCACGGCCACCGAAGGTTGAGCAATTATAATCAGGGAGGCTCAGGAGGGCAGAATTAGAGGAGCGCAGACATCTCGGGGGGTTGTGGGGCTGGAGGGGATTTCAGAGATAGGGAGGGGCGAGGCCATGGAGGGATTTGAAAACAGGGATGAGAATTTTGAAATCGAGACGTTGCTTAACCGGAAGCCAATGTAGGTCAGCGAGCACAGTGGGTGATGGGTGCGGGACTTGGTGCGAGTTAGGACATCAGCAGCTGAGTTTTGGATCACCTCAAGTTCATGTAGACTTCCCCCAATTTTAAATTGCAGGCAGCAAGGACACATAAGAAGATAAGAAATAGGAGCAGGAGTCGGCCATTTGGCCCCTCGAGCCTGCTCCACCATTTAATAAGATCATGGCTGATCTGATCATGGATTCAGCTCCACTTCCCTGCCTGCTCCCCATAACCCTTTATTCCCTTATAGCTCAAAAATCTATCTCCGCCTTAAATATATTCAATGACCCAGCCTCCACAGCTCTCTGGGGCAGCGAATTCCACAGATTTACAACCCTCTGAGAGAAGAAATTCCTCCTCATCTCAGTTTTAAATGGGCAGCCCCTTATTCTGAGACTATGTCCCCTAGTTTTAGTTTCCCCTATGAGTGGAAATATCCTCTCTACATTCACCTTGTCGAGCCCCCTCATTATCTTGTGTTTTGATAAGATCATCTCTCATTCTTCTGAACTCCAATGTCCCAAGTTGGTGGGGTTCTCTTTAAATATGCAGGTTGAATTCCGATGATGTCACCGGGGACCGATTTGCGATTTTACACAGAGTTACAGCGAGCGCACAGCACGGAAACAGTCCAATCGGCCCAACAGGGCCATTGTGATGTCTTAATGATCCACAAGAGCCTTCTCCCACTCCCCTACCCTCTTCATCTGACCACATCAGCATCATCTTCTCTTCTTTGCTCTCTGGTGTGTTTATCTGGCTTTCCCTGAAATGCATTTGGTAGGTGGATGGGCACCAGGATGTAGCATTAGAAAGGAGAAACAAGATGCACAAAGTATATGGTGAGACAGATAGCGCTATAGTAAGAGATAGTACAATATTAGGTGGGGTCAGACTAAGAGAAAATGGAAGAAAGTCTAAGATAGGTTTACTGTGCATGTGTGTAGTCGCGCAAAGTGTGGTAAATTAGATTGGTGAGCTGCAGGCACAAATAGACACATGGGAATATGCTGCGGTGATAACCGAGGCCTGGCTCAAGAAAGGGCAGGATTGGGTACTAAATATTCCTGGATAGAAGGTGTTCAGGAAAGATGGGGAAGGAAACAAAGGAGGTGGGTAGCAATATTGATTTAGGAGAATGTTACAGTGCTGGAGGGAGAGGATGCCCTGGAGGGGTCAAGGACAGAATCTATTTGGTTAGAGTTGAGAAACAAATAGAGGTGCCATTGCACTACTGGGTGTATTCGATAAGCCACCAACTCGGGGAAGGATATAGAGGAGCAAATTAGCAGGGAACCTACAGAGAGGTGCAAGAACTATAGAGTAGCGATAATGGGAGACTTCAATTATCCTAATATAGACTGGGAAAGTAATAGTGTAAAGGGCAGAGAGGGGGAAGAATTTCTGAAGTGTGTTCAGGAGAAGTTTCTTGATCAGGTTGTTTTTGGCCCAATGAGGAAGGACGCAGCTCCAACAACACTCAAGAAGCTTGAAAGCATCCAGGACAAAGCAGCCCGCTTGATCGGCCCCCCATCCACCACCTTAGCATTCACTCTCTCCACCACTGGCGCACAGTGGCTGCAGTGTGCACTGTTATATATGTAAATACCTTGTTTAACCAACAGGGGGCTCATCCCCTGGAATCCCACAATCCCTTGGGAGCACCTGTACTTAAGGAGGCCTCACAGGCTGGAGAGGCACTCTGGAGACCTGTAACAAAAGACTACGGTCACATTTTACTTTGAGCTCAAAGCATCTGGTCAGACTCTTTATTCATACATAATATGCACCATCTACAAGATGCACTGCAGCAACTCGCCAAGGCTTCTTCGGCAGCACCTCCCAAACCCCTGACCTCAAACACCTCATCTCATCATAGGCAGTCCCTCGAATCGAGGAAGACTTTCTTCCACTCTTGAAGTCAGTTCTTTGGTGTCAAATACGAGAGCCACAGTCCCTGTCACAGGTGGGAGGGAAGGGGTGGGTGGGACTGGTTTGCCGCACGCTCCTTCCGCTGCCTGCGCTTGATTTCTGTATGCTCTCGGCGATGAGACTCGAGGTGCTCAGCGCCCTCCCGGATGCACTTCCTCCACTTGGGGCGGTCTTTGGCCAGGGACCCCCAGGTGTCGGTGGGGATGTTGCAATTTATCAGGGAGGCTTTGAGGGTGTCCTTGTAACGTTTTCTCTGCCCACCTTTGGCTCGTTTGCCATGAAGAAGCTCCGCATAGAGCGCTTGCTTTGGGAGTCTCGTGTCTGGCATGCGAACAATGTGACCTGCCCAGCGGAGCTGATCGAGTGCGGTCAGTGCTTCAAAGTTGGGGATGTTAACCTGGACGAGGACGCTGATATTGGTGTTCCTGTCCTCCCAGGGGATTTGTAGGATCTTGCGGAGACATCATTGGTGATATTTCTCCAGTGACTTGAGGTGTCTACTGTACATGGTCCATGTCTCTGAGCCATACAGGAGGGTGGGTATTACTACAGCCCTGTAGACCATGAGCTTGGTGGCAGTTTCGAGGGCCTGGTCTTCAAACACTCTTTTCCTCAGGCGGCCGATGGCTGCACTGGCGCACTGGAGGTGGTGTTGAATCTCGTTGTCGATGCCTGCCCTTGTTGATAGGAGGCTCCTGATATATGGGAAGTAGTCCACGGTGTCCAGGGCTGTGCCAAGAATCTTGATGAGTGGGGGGCAGTGCTGTGCGGCAAGGATAGGCTGATGGAGAACCTTTGCTTTACTGATGTTTGGCGTAAGGCCCATGCTTTCGTACACCTCAGTAAATACGCTGCCTATGTCGTGGAGTTCAACCTCTGTATGTGCGCAGACGCAGGCATCGTCCGCATACTGTAGCTCGACAGCAGAGGTTGGGATGGTCTTGAACCTGGCCTGCAAACGGCGAAGGTTGAACAGGTTCCCACTGGTTCTGTAGTTTAGTTCCACTCCAGCGGGGAGCTTGTTGACTGTGAGTTGGAGCATGGAGTTGGAGAAAGATTGAGAAGAGGGTTGGGTGATAACGTGGGGTGAACCCATGACCTCAACCACCTAGAAGGACAAGGGCAGCAGGCGCATGGGAACACCACCACCTCCACGTTCCCCTCCAAGTCACACACCATCCTGACTTAGAAATATATCGGCCGTTCTTTCATTGTCGCTGGAACAATCCTGGAATTCCCTCCCTAACAGCACTGTGGGAGCACCTTCACCACACGGACTGCAGCGGTTCAAGAAGGCGGCTCTCCACCACCTTCTCGAGGGCAATTAGGGATGGGCAATAAATGCCACTTCTCGGCCTTTTGGCTAAGATCATGCGTAACTGACCTGACCAGCCACCATGACCTCCGGGTGGTTCTCCCTGGATCAGGAAGGTATATGCTTGCTTTTTTGGAAACAGGAGGTGGGTGGGGTGGCTTGACCCATCCACCTCCATGGAGGTGTGTGGGGGACCTGACCCATCCACCTCCATGGCACGAACCTGGTATTGCAGTACTTCCAGGAACGGTGCAGTGGCTCTAGGCCTTTTGGCTAAGAGCATTGGCGCAGAGTGATCCTTGGCGTGTGCAAGGTGACCTCTGGCGTTTGTGATTTGACAAAGAATTGGAACGATTGGCTACGAATAAAAAAAAAATAAAAAAAAATGCCGGCCTTGCCAGCGACGCCCACATCCCAGGAACGAATAAAAAAATCTCAAAGAACTCTCTCAGGTCACCCCTCAGCCTTCTCTTTTCTAGAAACCTTGTTTCCTGGTGGGTCAGCGGGAGCAGGAGTGCCGCTCCAGGTCGCACAAGGAAAGCTTGGGTCTCCCTTGCCCCGGGTTCCCTCCTTGCTATGATTGGAATTTCCCGACCGCGACTAACCCGATGGTCTCCTTCTGTTCAATCCCACGCACCAATTCCCACTCCCCCTCCCTTCCCCCCGCCCCCCCACACACACCAATCCCACTCCCTTCCCCCCCCCCACACACCAATCCCACTCACTCTCCCCCTCCCCACACACCAATCCCACCCCCCTCCCTCCCTTCGCCCCCCCACCTCTCTCCCCTCGCCCCCCCATACTCCAATCCCACCTCCCTCCCTCCCCTCGCCCCCCCCACACACCAATCCCACTCCTTTCCCCCCCCCACACACCAATCCCACTCCCTCTCCCCCCGGCCACACACAAATCCAACTCCCTTTCCCTCCCCCACACAACAATCCCCCTCCCTCCCCTCTCCCCCCCCACCCTCCCACACTCCAATCCCACCTCCCTCCCTCCTCTCGCCCCCCCACACACCAATCCCACTCCCTCTCCCCCCGACCACACATCAATCCCACTCCCTTTCCCCCCCCCACACACCAATCCCACTCCCTCTTCCAACCACACACCAATCCCACTCCCTTTCCCCCCCGCCACACACCAATCCCACTCCCTCTCCCCCCCACACACCAATCCCACTCCCTCTCCCCCCCCACACACCAATCCCACTCCCTCTCCCCCCCCACACACCAATCCCACTCCCTCTCCCTCCCCCACGCAGCAATCCCACTCCCCCTTGCTCCCCCCACGCAGCACTCCCACTCCCTCCCCTCCACCCCTCCCCTCGCACCGTCCCCCACGCACCAATCCCAACCCCCTCGCTCCCCCATACACCAATCCTACTCCCCATCACTCCCCCCAGGCACCAATCCCACTCCCCCTCACTCCCCCCACGCATCAATCCCACTCCCTTTCCCCCCCCCACACACCAATCACACTCCCTCTCCCCCCACACACACCAATCCCACACCCTGTCCCCCCGACCACACATCAATCCCACTCCCTCTCCCCCCGACCACGCACCAATCCCACTCCCTCTCCCCCCCCACACACCAATTCCACTCCCTCTCCCTCCCCCACGCACCAATCCCAACCCCCTCGCTCCCCCACGCACCAATCCCACTCCCCCTCACTCCCCCCACACACCGATCCCACTCCCCATCACTCCCACCACACACCAATCCCACCCCAAGTTAAAATCCAAGCAGTGAGTCACTCTCACATAGCCGTAAACTCTACTTCATTAACATCACAGAAAGTATCATTCACTAGATTTTGTGCTTGAAGGTGCTCAGTTGATTTAAAGAAGCATCTTGCATTTTTATAATGATTTTAATGACCTCAGGACATCCCAAAGCGCTTTACAGCCAATTAAGTACTTTTGCAGTGTAGTCAGTGTTTTAATGTAGAATGTTCATCTTTTATTTCTTTTAAGTTTACCATGAATGGAAGAGTAGACTCTCACCCCACTGAGACTCGCTGAGGAAGTTAGCATCTCACTACACTCTGCTTTATCAACACCTCTACCAAATACCAACACAACCCTGCCTCAGTGGGCAGCACTCTCACCTCTGAGTCAGAAGGTCGTGGGTTCAAGTCCCACTGGAGCAATCCATGCTGACACTCCCAGTGCAGTACTGAGGGAGTGCCGCACTGTCGGAGGTGCCATCTTTCGGATGAGATGTTAAACCGAGGCCCCGTCTGCTCTCTCAGGTGGACGTAAAAGATCCCATGGCACTCTTTTGAAGAAGAGTAGGGGACTTCTCCCCGGTGCCCTGATCAATATTTATCCCTCAATCAACATAACAAAAAAACAGATTATCTGGTCATTATCACATTGCTGTGTGTGGGAGCTTGCTGTGCACAAATTGGCTGCCGCGTTTCCTACATTACAACAGTGACTACACTGCAAAAGTACTTCATTGGCTGCAAAGTGCTTTGAGATACCCGGTGGTCATGAAAGGAGCTATAGAAATGCAAGTCTTTCTTTAATTCTACACTCGCCCTGGAGGATGTCGACAGCAGGGCTGAGCAGGTAGCACCAGAAGGTTTACAACAACAAAAAATTGCATTTATAGAGCATCTTTAATGTAGTAAAACGTCTCAAGGCGCTTCACAGGAGAGTTATCAGATAACATTTGCCACCGAGCCGCATAAAGAGATCTCAAGTCAGAGGTTTTAAGGAGCATGTAGGAGGAGAGAGGGGTTTAGGGAGGGAATTCCAGAGCTTTGGGCCTTGCTGGCTGAAGGCACGGCCGCCAATGATGGGGATTAATTCGGGGATGTACAAGACACCAGAGGTCGAGGACCACAGAGATCTCGCAGAGTTGGAGGAGTGGATGAAATAGGGAGGAGCGAGGCCATGAAGGGACGTGGAATGAAAGATGAGGATATTATATTTGAGGCGTTGTCGGACTTGTGTACGGCTCAGGAGGGGTGAGTGGTGGCGGCAGCTGTGGTCCCTGTGTCCGCTCGCCAGAACGCCAATGTAGCTCATGCCTCTTAAAGCTCCTGTCCCGACAGGGTCTTCTTACCAATTTGTTGCATGAGTAGAATGATCCGGAGACGTGTGAGGTAAAGCATTTAGGGAGAGGCAGCAAGGCAAAGGGACTACACAATAAATGGTAGGACACTGAGAAGTGTAGAGGAACAAAGAGACCTTGGAGTGCAGGTCCACAGATCCCTGAAGGTAGCAGGCCAGGTAGATAAGGTGGCTAAGAAGGCATGCGGAATACTTGCCTTTATTAGCCGAGGCATGGAAAACACGAGCAGGGAGGTTATGCTTGAACTGTATAAAACATTAGTTAGGCCACAGCTAGAGTACTGCGTGCAGTTCTGGTCAACACATAACAGGAGAGATGTGATTGCACTAGAGAGGGTACAGAGGAGATTTACGAGGATGTTGCCAGGCCTAGAGAATTTTAGCTATAACAAAAGATTGGATACGCTGGGGTTGTTTTCTCTGGAACAGAGGAGGCTGAGGTGAGACCTTTTGATGTGTATAAAATTATGAGGGACCTAGATAGAATGGATAGGATGGATCTATTTCCCTTAGCATTAGAGTCAATAACCAGGGAGCATAGATTTTAAATAGTTGGTAGAAGGATTAAAGGGGTGATGAGGAAAAGAAAATTCATCCAGAGGGTGGTGGGGGTCTGGAACTCACTGCCTGAAAGGGTGGTAGAGGCAGAAACCCTCATCACATTTAAAAAGTACTTGGATGTGCACCTGAAGTGCCGTAACCTACAGGGCTACGGACCGAGAGCTGGAAAGTGGGATTAGGCTGGGTAGCTGTTTTTCGACTGTCACGGACACGATGGGCTGAGTGGCCTCCTCCTGTGTGGTAATTTTCTTTGATTCTATGATCTACGTGAGCCTCCAGTGACCATGCAAGACACACTGCAAGGTGTGCTGAGCAACAGAGAGTCACCCAGGAGTTGGGATTTGTGCACTGAAGGACGGATCTGCATTGAGGCTGCCATGGAGCATGGGGCAATCCCGATGGTCTCCATGGAAGACCCTTTTGTGGCACAGGTCAGAAGCATAATGGGAGCCTTTTCCAAAGAAGCTCATATCGCTGCTATAGTGGCCTTGAGCATAAATGTTGAGGATTTGCGCTTATCCAGCTTTAACTTGCTGGGAGATTGTATTGTCTACCCATTGGAATTCAGAAGAATGAGGGGTGATCCTATCGAAACGTATAAGATTATGAGGGGGGCTTGACAAGGTGGATGCAGAGAGGATGTTTCCACTGATGGGGGAGACTAGAACTAGGGGACATGATCTTAGAATAAGGGGCCACCCATTTAAAACTGAGATGAGGGGGAATTTCTCCTCTCAGAGGATTGTAAATCTGTGGAATTCGCTGCCTCAGAGAGCTGTGGAAGCTGGGACATTGAATAAATTTAAGACAGAGATAGACAATTTCTTAAACGATAATGGAATAAGGGGTTATGGGGAGTGGGCAGGGAAGTGGAGCTGAGTCCATGATCGGATCAGCCATGATCGTATTAAATGGCAGATAAGGCTCTAGGGGCCATATGGCCTACCCTGTACCTATTTCTTATGTTCTTATGAGACGTGATTTGGCTAGGATAGACTGGAGAATGATACTTAAAGGGTTGACGGTGAATAGGCATTGGCAGACATTTAAAGATCACATGGATGAATTGCAACTATTGTATATCCCTGTCAGGAGTAAAAATAAAACAGGAAAGGTGGCTCAACCGTGGCTAACAAGGGAAATTAGGGATAGTGTTAAATCCAAGGGAGAGGCATATAAATTGGCCAGAAAAAGCAGCAAACCTGAGGACTGGGAGAAATTTAGAATTCAGCAGAGGAGGACTAAGGGTTTAATTAGGAGGGGGAAAATAGAGTATGAGAGTAGGCTTGCAGGGAACATAAAAACTGACTGCAAAAGCTTCTATAGATATGTGAAGAGAAAAAGATTAGTGAAGACTAATGTAGGTCCCTTGCAGTCAGAATCAGGTGAATTCATAATGGGGAACAAGGAAATGGCAGACCAATTGAACAAATACTTTGGTTCTGTCTTCACTAAGTAAGACACGAATAACCTCCTGAAAATACTAGGGGACCGAGGGTCTAGCAAGAAGGAGGAACCAAGGGAAATCTTTATTAGTCAAGAAATGGTGTTAGGGAAACTGACGGGATTGAAGGCCGATAAATCCCCAGTGCCTGATAGTCTGCATCCCAGAGTACTTAAGGAAATGGTCCTAGAAATAGTGGATGTATTGGTGGTCATTTTCCAAAATTCCATGGACTCTGGATCAGTACCTCTGGATTGGAGGGTAGCTAATGTAATCCCACTTTTTAAAAAAGGAGGCAGGGAGAAAACAGGGAATTATTGACCGGTTAGCCTGACATCAGTGGTGGGGAAAATGCTGGAATCAATTGTTAAAGATGTAATAGCAGCGCATTTGGAAAGCAGTGACACGATCGGTCCAAGTCAACATGGATTTTCTAGAGTTTTTTGAGGATGTAACTGGTAGAGTAGATAAGAAAGAACCAGTGCATGTGGTGTATTTTGACTTTCAAAAAGCTATTGACAAGGTCCCATACAAGAGATTAGTGTGTAAAATTAAGGCACATGGTATTGGGGGTAATGTATTGACACGGATAGAGAACTGGTTGACAGACAGGAAGCAAAGAGTGGGAATAAATGGGTCCTTTTCAGGATGGCAGGCAGTGACTAGTGGGGTGCCGCAAGGTTCAGTGCTGGGACCCCAGCTATTTACAATATACATTAATGATTTAGACGAAGGAATTGAATGTAATATCTCCAAGTTTGCAGACGACACTAAGCTGGGTGGCAGTGTGAGCTGTGAGGAGGATGCTAAGAGGCTGCAGGATGATTTGGACAGGTTAGGTGAATGGGCAAATGCATGGCAGATGCAGTATAATGTGGATAAATGTGAGGTTATCCATTTTCGTGGCAAAAACAGGAAGGCAGATTATTATCTGAATGGTGACAGATTAGTAAAAGGGGAGGTGCAACGAGACCTGGGTGTCATGGTACATCAGTCACTGAAGGTAGGCATGCAGGTACAGCAAGCAGTAAAGAAAGCAAATGGCATGCTGGCCTTCATAGCGAGAGGATTTAAGTATAGGAGCAGGGAGGTCTTACTGCAGTTGTACAGGGCCTTGAATATTGTGTACAGTTTTGGTCTTCTAATCTGAGGAAGGACGTTCTTGCTATTGAGGGAGTGCAGCGAAGGTTCAGCAGACTAATTCCCGGGATGGCAGGACTGACATATGAAGAAAGACTGGATCGACTAAGCTTATATTCACTGGAATTTAGAAGAATGAGAGGGGATCTCATAGAAACTTATAAAATTCTGCTGGGATTGGACAGGTTAGATGCAGGAAGAATGTTCCCGGTGTTGGGGAAGTCCAGAACCAGGGGTCACATTCTAAGGATAAGGGGTAAGCCATTTAGGACCGAGATGAGGAGAAATGTTTAACTCAGAGAATTGTGAACCTGTGGAATTCTCTACCACAGAAAGTTATTGAGTCCAGTTCGTTGGATACATTCAAGAGGGTGTTAGATGTGGCCCTTACGGCTAAAGGGATCAGTGGGTATGGAGAGAAGGCGGGAGTGGGGTACTGAAGTTGCGTGATCAGCTATGGTGAGTCGGGAGGCACGGCGGGAGTCGGAGGAGCAGCCTATAAAAGGCCCAACAGCCGGGGAGCAGCCAGCTGGTGCAACTGCAGGGACAGAAGGCAAAAAAGAAGTAGAAAGAAATCGAAGGGTGACGTCACAGCCAAGGGGGTAAGTGATTGGCTGGTGATTGGTGAGTAGTTCTTTTCCTTTTCCTTAATTGGTAGGTAACCTTTATCATTGTTGTTGCCAAATCTAGGGGTTAAGTCATGGTAGGAGAGCTTGGACTAGTGTCATGCTCCTCCTACGCTATGTGGGAACTCAGGGACGCTTCCAGTGTCCTCGACGACTATATGTGCGGAAAGTGTATCCTGCTGCAGCTCCTGATAGACCGCATTGCGGCACTGGAGCTGCGGGTGGATTCACTTTGGAGCACCCGCGATGCTGAGGATGCTGTGAATACCATGCTTAGTGAGTTGGTCACACCGCAGGTAAAGGTTACACAGACAGATAGGGAATGGGTGGCCTGCAGGAAGAGCAGTGAAAGGAAGGTAATGCAGGGGTCCCCTGCGGTCATCCCTCTCTGAAACAGATACACCGTTTTGGGTACTGTTGGGGGGGATGACTCATCAGGGGTTGGCAGCAGTTTCCAAGTTCATGGCACCGTGGCTGGCTCTGCTGCACAGGAGGCAGGAAAGCGAGTGGGAGAGCTATAGTGGTAGGAGATTCTATTGTAAGGGGAATAGAGAGACCTTTCTGCGGCCGCAATTGAGACTCCAGGATGGTATGTTGCCTCCCTGGTGCAAGGGTCAAGGATGTCTCGGAGCAGCTGCAGGACATTTTGGAGGGGAAGGGTGAAAAGCCAGTAGTTGTGGTGCATATAGGTACCAACGATATAGGTAAAAAACGGGATGAGGTCCTACAAGCTGAATTTAGGGAGCGAGGAGTTACATTAAAAAGTAGGACTTCAAAGGTAGTAATCTAAGGATTGCTACCAGTGCCACGTGCTAGTCAGAGCAGGAATCGCAGGATAGCTCAGATGAATGCGTGGCTTGAAGAGTGGTGCAGAAGGGAGGGATTCAAATTCCTGGGACATTGGAACCAGTTCTGGGGGTGGTGGGACCAGTACGAACCAGATGGTCTGCACCTGGGCAGGACCGGAACCAATGTGTTGTGTATCTCTAAAGCATGCACTTCCATGTTCCGCCACCAGGGAGCTCATCCCCTGAAGTCCCAAGGGATCCCAGTATCCCTTGGGAGCACTGTATATAAGTCGGCCCCTAAGGCCTGTTCCTCACTCTGGAGTGTCTTATTAAAGACTGAAGTCACTGTTACTTTAACCTCCCTGTGTGCAGTCTCATCTGTGTTAGGAACACAATAACTGGCATCGAGTATACGAATCCAACAAAGATGCAGCAAACTGTGGGCATCCTGGAGAAGTTCTCTGAGGGCGAGGACTGGGAAGCCTATGTCGAACGGCTAGACCAGTACTTTGTAGCCAACGAGCTGGACGGAGAAGGAAGCGCTGCAAAAAGGAGAGCGGTCCTCCTCACAGTCTGCGGGGCACCAACCTACAGCTTCATGAAGAATCTTCTGGCTCCGGTGAAACCCACAGATAAGTCGTATGAGGAGCTGTGTACACTGGTTCAGGAGCATCTTAACCCGAGGGAGAGCGTGCTGATGGCGAGGTATCGATTCTACACGTGCCAGCGATCTGAAGGTCAGGAAGTGGCAAGCTACATCGCCGAGCTAAGGCGACTTGCAGGACAATGTGAGTTTGATGGCTACCTGGAGCAAATGGTCAGAGACGTTTTTGTACTGGGCATTGGCCACGAGACCATCCTACGAAAACTTTTGACTGTAGAGACACCGACCCTCAGTAAGGCCATTGCGATAGCACAGGCGTTTATGTCCACCAGTGATAACACCAAACAAATCTCTCAACACACAAGTGCTAGCAATGTTCGTAAATTAACTGGAACTGTGTTTGCGAGCAGAAATGTTCAGGGCAGAACCCACGAGTCTGCAACTGCCAGCAGGCCTCAGGTGACCCAGATGACTCAGAGTCCCTAACAAAGGATGAATGCAAGGCAATTCACACCTTGTTGGCGTTGTGGAGGCTTCCATTCAGCCTATTCATGCCGCTTCAAAGGGTATGTTTGCAAGAGCTGTGGAACAATGAGCTCCAACGAGCTTGCAAACGAGCTGCAAGCTCTGGAAAACCTGCTAACCACTACGTGGCAGAGGAAGATCGGTCCATGGTGGATCAAAGCAATTTTGAGGATCAGAGAGAGGAGGCAGATGCTGAAGTACACGGGGTGCACACATTTTCGACGAAATGTCCACCTATAATGCTAAACGTTAAATTCAATGGTTTACCCGTAGCCATGCAACTGGACACTGGCACTAGCCAATCCATCATGAGTAAAAAGATGTTTGAGAGACTGTGGTGCAACAAGGCATTCAGAACCAGCCCTGAGCCCCATCCACATGAAACTGAGAATGTACACCAAAGCTTATCATTGTCCTGGGTAGCACCATGGTCAAGGTCACCTACAAGGGCACGGTGCATGAACTGTCACTCTGGATTGTCCCAGGTGATGGCCCCACACTGCTTGGAAGGAGCTGGCTGGGCAAAATCCGCTGGAACTGGGATGACATCCGAGCGCTATCACATGTCGATGAGGCCTCATGTACCCAGGTTCTAAACAAATTCCCTTCCCTTTTTGAGCCAGGCATTGGAAACTTTTCCGGGGCGAAGGTGCAGATCCACTTGGTCCCAGAGGCACGACCCATTCACCACAAGGCGCGAGCGCTACCTCACGTAATGAGGGAGAGAATGGAAATCGAGCTGGACAGGCTGCAACGCGAGGGCATCATCTCCCCAGTGGAATTCAGCGAGTGGGCCAGCCCGATTGTTCCAGTACTCAAAAGTGATAGCACGGTCAGGATTTGCGGCGATTATAAGGTAACTATTAATCGTTTCTCGCTACAGGACCAATACCCGCTACCTAAGGCAGACGACCTATTTGCGACGCTGGCAGGAGGCAAGACATTCACCAAGCTCGACCTGACTTCGGCCTACATGACGCAGGAGTTGGAGGAGTCTTCAAAGGGCCTCACCTGCATCAACACGCACAAGGGACTGTTCATCTACAACAGATGCCCGTTTGGAATTCGGTCGGCTGCAGCGATCTTCCAGAGAAACATGGAGAGCCTACTCAAGTCGGTACCAGACACAGTGGTCTTTCAGGACGCAATATTGGTCACGGGTCGGGACACTGTCGAGCACCGACAAAACCTGGAGGAGGTCCTCCAGTGACTGGATCACGTAGGGCTGCGGCTGAGGAGGTCGAAATGAATCTTCATGGCAACAGAAGTGGAGTTTTTGGGGAGAAAGATCGCAGTGGATGGCATTCGGCCCACAGACGCCAAGACAGAGGCTATCAGGAATGCCCCCAGGCCACAGAACATCACGGAGTTGCGGTTTCCTACGGGATTAAGCACCCTTTTAGAACCCCTACATGTGTTATTGCGCAAAGGTGAGAACTGGGTATGGGGCAAAAAAACAAGTAATTGCTTTTGAGAAAGCCAGAAACATTTTATGCTCCAACAAGCTGCTTGTATTGTATAACCCGTGTAAAAGACTTGTGCTAGCATGTGATGCATCGTCGTACGGAGTCGGGTGTGTATTACAACAAGCTAACGTTGCGGGGAAGTTGCAACCTGTCGCCGATGCCTCCAGGAGCTTGTCTAAGGCCGAGAGGGTCTACAGCATGATTGAGAAAGAGGCATTAGTGTGTGTGTTCGGGGTAAAGAAAATGCATCAGTACCTGTTTGGCCTCAAATTTGAGCTGGAAACCAATCACAAGCCCCTCACATCCCTGTTCGCTGAAAACAAGGGGATAAATACTAATGTCTCAGCTCGCATACAAAGGTGGGCACTCGCGCTATCAGCATATAACTATACCATCCGCCACAGGCCAGGCACGGAGAACTGTGCGGATACTGTCAGTCGGCTACCATTGCCCACCACGGGGGTGGAAATGGCGCAGCCTGCAAACTTGTTGATGGTGGCGCAGCCCGCAGACTTGTTGATGGTCATGGAAGCGTTTGAAAATGATAAATCACCTGTCACGGCCCGCCAGATTAGGACTTGGATGAGCCAAGATCCTCTGCTGTCCCAAGTAAAAAAGTGTGTACTGCATGGGAGCTGGGCCAGCATTCCCGTTGAAATGCAAGAGCCAATCAAGCCGTTCCAGCGGCGAAAGGACGAGCTGTCCATTCAGGCAGACTGCTTGTTATGGGGTAACCGTGTAGTGCTACCAAAAAAGGGCAGGGAGACGTTCATCTCGGATCTCCACAGCACACACCCAGGTATAGTAATGATGAAACCGATAGCCAGATCCCACGTGTGGTGGCCTGGTATCGACTCTGACTTAGAGTCCTGTGTACGGCAATGCAGCGTGTGTGCTAAGTTGAGCAACGCGCCCAGAGAGGCACCACTAAGTTTGTGGTCCTGGCCCTCCAGACCATGGTCGAGGATCCATGTCGACTATGCGGGCCCGTTTCTTGGTAAAATATTCCTGGTGGTGGTGGATGCTTTTTCAAAATGGGTTGAATGTGAAATAATGTCGGGAAGCACCGCCACCGCCACCATTGAAAGTCTGAGGGCCATGTTTGCCACCCACGGCCTGCCTGATATACTGGTCAGTGACAACGGGCCATGTTTCACCAGTGCCGAATTTAAAGAATTCATGACCCGCAATGGGATCAAACTTGTCACCTCGGTCCCGTTTAAACCAGTCTCCAATGGGCAGGCAGAGTGGGCAGTACAAACAATCAAACAGAGCCTTAAACGAGTCACAGAAGGCTCACTCCAAACCCGCCTGTCCCGAGTACTGCTCAGCTACCGCACGAGACCCCACTCACTCACAGGGGTGCCCCCGGCTGAGCTACTCATGAAAAGGACACTTAAAACCAGATTCTCGCTGGTTCACCCCAACCTGCATGATCAGGTAGAGAGCAGGCGGCAGCAACAAAATGTAAATGATGGTCGCGCCACTGTGTCACGGGAAATTGATCTGAATGACCCTGTGTATGTGCTAAACTATGGACATGGTCCCAAGTGGATCGCGGGCACGGTGATAGCTAAAGAAGGGAGTAGGGTGTTTGTAGTCAAACTAGACAATGGACAAATTTGCAGAAAGCACCTGGACCAAACGAGGCTGCTGTTCACAGACTGCCCTGAACAACCCACAGCAGACACCACCTTTTTCCCACAACACACACCCAAAGGATCAACGACACCACGCCGGACCAGGAAATCAAACCCATCACGCCCAACAGCCCAGCAAGACCAGGCTCACCCAGCAGCCCTGCAAGGCCAACAACATGCCAGCCCAGCGAGGGCACAGCCAACACACCAGAACAGACATTTGTACCGAGGCGGTCCACCAGGGAAAGAAAGGCTCCCGACCGCCTCACCTTGTAAATAGTTTTCACTTTGACATTCGGGGGTGGTGGGGAGTGATGTTGTGTATCTGTAAAGCATGCACTCCCATGTTCCGCCACCAGGGAGCTCATCCCCTGATGTCCCAAGAGATCCCAGCATCCCTTGGGAGCACTGTATATAAGCCGGCCCCTAAGGCCTGTTCCTCACTCTGGAGTGTCTTATTAAAGACTGAGGTCACTGTTACTTTAGCCTCCCTGTGTGCAGCCTCATCTGTGTTAGGAACACAATTCAATGTCATAGGGGGAGTGTTTGCTAGTGCTGTTGGGGAGGGGTTAAATTAATATGGCAGGAGGATGGGAACCTATGCAGGGAGACAGAGGGAAGTAGAATGGGGGCAGAAGCAAAGATAGAAAGAAGAAACGTAAAAGAGGAGGGCAGAGAAACCCAAGGCAAAAATTAAAAAGGGCCACATTACAGCAAAATTCTAAAGGGGCAAAGTGTGTTAAAAAGACAAGCCTGAAGTCTCTGTGCTTCAATGCGAGGAGTATTCATAATAAGGTGGACGAATTAACTGTGCAGGCAGCAATTAATGAAAATGATATAATTGGCATCACGGAGACATGGCTCCAGGGTGACCAAGACTGGGAACTCAACATCCGGGGGTATTCAACATTCAGGAAGGATAGACAGAAAGGAAAAGGAGGTGGGGTAGCATTGCTGGTTAAAGAGGAAATTAACGGAAAAATAAGGAAGGACATTAGCTTGGATGATGTGGAATCGGTATGGGTGGAGCTGCAGAATACCAAAGGGCAGAAAACGCTAGTGGGAGTTGTGTACAGACCACCAAACAGTGGTAGTGAGGTTGGGGACAGCATCAAACAAGAAATTAGGGAATCGTGCAATAAAGGTACCACAGTTATCATGGGCGACTTTAATCTACATATAGATTGGGCGAAACTGGTAGCAATACGGTGGAGGAGGATTTCCTGGAGTGTATTAGGGATGGTTTTCTAGACCAATATGTCGAGGCTGGCCAGAGAGAGAGAAGGCGAGAGAGAGAGAGAGAGAAGGCGAAAGAGCGAGAAGGCGAAAGAGAGAAGGTGAGAGAGAGAGAGAGAGGTGAGAGAGAGAGAGAGAAAGCGAGAGAGAGAGAGAGAGAGAGTGAAGGCGAGAGAGAGAGAGAAGGCGAGAGAGAGAAGGTGTGAGAGAGAGAGATAAGATGAGCGAGAGAGAGAGGGCGAGAGAGGGAAGGCGAGAGAGAGAGAGTAGGTGAGAGAGAGAGAGAAGGCAAGAGAGAGAGAAGGCGAGAGAGAGAGAGAAGGTGAGAAAGAGAGAGAGAAGGTGTGAGAGAGAGAGAGAGAGGAAGAGAGAAGGCGAGAGAGAGAGAGCGAGAGAGGGCGAGAGAGGGAGAGAGGAGGTGAGATGTGTAATGAGAAAGGATTAATTATCAATCTTGTTGTGCGAGGCTCCTTGGGGAAGAATGACCATAATATGGTAGAATTCTTTATTAAGATGGAGAGTGACACAGTTAATTCAGAGCCTAGGGTCCTGAACTTAAGGAAAGGTAACTTCGATGGTATGAGACGTGAATTGGCTAGTATAGACTGGCGAATGATACTTAAAGGGCTGACGGTGGATAGGCAATGGCAAACATTTAAAGATCACATGGATGAACTTCAACAATTGTACATCCCTGTCAGGAGTAAAAATAAAACGGGAAAGGTGGCTCAACTGTGGCTAACAAGGGAAATTAAGGATAGTGTTAAATCCAAGGAAGAGGCATATAAATTGGCCAGAAAAGGTAGCAAACCTGAGGACTGGGAGAAATTTAGAATTCAGCAGAGGAGGACAAAGGGTTTAATTAGGAGGGAGGAAAATAGAGTATGAGAGGAAGCTTGCCGGGAACATAAAAACTGACTGCAAAAGCTTCTATAGATATGTGAAGAGAAAAAGATTAGTGAAGACAAACGTAGGGTCCTTGCAGTCAGATTCAGGTGAATTTATAATGGGGAACAAAGAAGTGGCAGACCAGTTGAACAAATACTTTGGTTCTGTCTTCATGAAGGAAGACACAAATAACCTTCCGGAAATACTAGGGGACCGAGGGTCTAGTGAGAAGGAGGAACTGAAGGAAATCCTTATTAGGCGGGAAATTGTATTAGGGAAATTGATGGGATTGAAGACCGATAAATCCCCAGGGCCTGATAGTCTGCAATCCAGAGTACTTAAGTAAGTGGCCCTAGAAATAGTGGATGCATTGACAGTCATTTTCCAACAGTTTATCAACTCTGGATCAGTTCCTATGGATTGGAGGGTAGCTAATATAACACCACTTTTTAAAAAAGGAGGGAGAGAGAAAACAGGTAATTATAGACCGGTTAGCCTGACATCAGCAGTGGGGAAAATGTTGGAATCAATTATTAAAGATGAAATAGCAGCGTATTTGGAAAGCAGTGACAGGATCGGTCCAAGTCAGCATGGATTTATGAAAGGGAAATCATGCTTGACAAATCTTCTGGAATTTTTTGAGAATGTAACTAGTAGAGTGGAAGGAAGCGCCTTGGAATGTTTCACTACGTTAAAGGTGCTACATAAATACAAGTTGTTGTTTTCGTTGTTGTTTTTTAAGGCGCTCCTTAAAACCTCCCTCTTTGACCAAGATTTTGGTCACCTGTCCTAATATCTCATTATGTAGCTTGGTGTCAAATCTTGTCTGATAACGCTCCTCTGAAGCGCCTTGGGACGTTTTACTACCTTAAAAAGGCGCTATATAAATGCAAGTTGTTGTTATCCTGTTTAATATTAAAGAGAACTTGAACCCTGAGCAACTGGAATCGCAAAGTGCCCCTAACCAGGTGGGCAAAGCAGTGTCATGGAGACAGGAGGATGAGCATGGCCAGCCAAGCCCCACTGAGGGTGAGGGGCAGCAGGTTGGAGCTTGGCCAATCTCCAGCTCACACCCAGGTCCCGGCCACATTGCTGAGCTCCTGGGTTCACCTTTCATTTTGCAGTCCGGTTGTTCCCCAGTGGTTCACTCCGAGAGTGGAACAGGAGCCTTGAGAAACCGAGCTGTGAAAGTGCTGGCGAATAATCTCACAGCACTAATATTTACAGGGAAGGAAGGGGGGTATTTGTCATCCTTTGACTCACTTTTTAACAACATTTCACACTTGAACAAGAACTTCCTTCACTCAGTCTTCGGAAATGACGTTTGCTGCTACTGTCAGTCGCTGGGCAACAAGTCCCTGGGCAGTAAACACGCTAGGAGATCCCATTGAAGCCCCGAGCTCCACAACCTGGGCTGTTGCTGCCTCTCTCCCCCTGTGTGCTCCGGGGCTCCGGGCCAGACCACAAGGCGACTCGCTCAGTCCTCCAGCGGGGTAGAATGAAGACCCTGAGAGCTCGCAGAGTCACGGCTCTCCCGCTGCAGCCTCCTGTAAGTCACTCTCTCCTTTTACCATGCTGCGGCCTGCCGTGCACCAGGTACAGCTGGGATCTGCACCCGGCTTCACTGCAATAAACCCCCTTTGCAAGATTTGGAGTCCAAAGGGACAGTGTTAATTAAAGAAGGCGATTGCTGTGCGGGACTGAGGTTGAATGTGCTCAGCGATACATGAATAGCAATGAGTTCCAGGGCAGTCATTCAGTTGAGTAGTTTTAATGCAATAAACTGTGGTTCAAGCTGAAATATTTGGAGCAAGTCCAAATCTAGATTCCTGTCTTAAAATTGTCAGTGCAATTTTTATAATACTGTACTAGTATTGTTATGTATGCAAACCTCACCAATGTGTAAGACTTGCCACCAGGGGGCACACCTGTGGGAGACCCAAGGGTCACCCGTGCACCCTGGGCAAGCAGGTATAAAAGGCAGTCCACCAGGCTGCTGCCTCACTCTGGGGTTAGATCAAAGAGTCCAAGATCACAATGGTTTGAGCTTACAACAGAGTCCCGTAGAGTTATTCTGAACTTAACAGCTGGCGACGAGTTACAGATCACAAACTTTCACACGGGTAATGACTGCCGTTGGTATTCTTGAGAACTTTGTTGAGGGTGATGATTGGAAAGCCTTCGTTGAGCGTCTCGGCCAGTGCTTCATGGCGAGTGAGTGGGCCACGGCTGAGACAGCGGTCAAGTGCAGGGCGATTCTCCTCAATATATGGCCTCCTCAAAAATCTGCTGGCACCGTTCAAACCAATGGACAAGTCTTACACAGAGCTGTGCACGCTGGTTCGGGAACACCACAATCCGAAGGAGAGCATCCTAATGGCCAGCTTTCGCTTTTACACGCACCATCGCTCCGAGGGCCGGATCGTGGCGAGCTTTGTCGCCGACCTAACACGCCTTGCGGGACAGTGTGAATTTTCCGGATCTTTGGGGGAAATGTTGCGGGAACTTTTTCGTGCTTGGAATTGGCCACGAGGTCATTCTTCGCAAACTGCTGTCGGCCGAGTCACGAGATCTGAGCAAGGCCATCACGATAGCCCAGGCTTGCAAATCCATGAGCGACAACACAAAACAGATATCTTCACAGCTTCGAAGCTCACCGGCAAGTACTGTGCATAAAATAATGCCTTCAATAGACAGAACTGTACATGGCAGGGCCTACTCGACCACAGAGGCCAAGCCTACGGTGGCTCAGAGGCCGCTGTGGGGTGTGAATGCGTATCCATTAACACCATGCTGGCGCTGTGGGGGCAGTCATAGAGCCCATCAATGTCGATTCAAGCACTATGTGTGCAAGGGCTGTGGAACAATGGGGCACCTCCAACAAATGTGCAAACGACCTCTGACTCACCACGTGGCAGAGTCAGCAGAGGACGACCGATCCAGCGAGGATCACGCTGAACGAGCAGGAGAGGCAACTCAACCGGAGTTGAGTTGAAGAGGAAGTGTATGGGGTACACAACTTAACCACCAAAAGCCCTCCGATAATGTTAAAAGTTAAACTTAAAGGCATTCCAGTCTCCATGGAATTGGACACTGAGCGAGTCAATCAATCATGAGCCAGAAGACTTTTGAGAAACTGGGGCAACAAGGCACAGAGACCAAAACTGAGCCCGATTCACACAACGCTGCGCACTTACACAAAGAACTCATACCTGTTATCGGCAGTGTGACAGTGAAAGTATTGTATGACGGAATGGTGCATGATTTACTACTATGGATTGTCATCATCATCATCATCATCATAGGCAGTCCCTCGGAATTGAGGAAGACTTGCTTCCACTCCCAAAGTGAGTTCTTTGATGGCTGAACAGTCCGATACGGGAGCCACAGACCCTGTTATCGGTGGGACAGACATTCGTCGATGGAAGGGGTCGGTGGGGATGGTTTGCCGCGCGCTCCTTCCGCTGCCTGCGCTTGGCCTCTTCACATTCTTTGCGTTGAGACTCAAAGGGCTCAACGCCCTCCCGGGTGCACTTTCTCCACCTCGGGCAGTCTGCGGCCAGGGTCTCCCAGGTGTCAGTGGTGATGTCGCACTTTACCAGGGAGGCTTTGAGGGTGTCCTTATAACGTTTCCGCTGTCCTCCTTTGGCTCGTTTAACACGAAGGAGCTCCGCATAAAGCATTTGCTTTGGGAGTCTCGTATCTGACATGCGAACTATGTGGCCTGCCCAGCGAAGCTGATCGAGTGTGGTCAGTGCTTCAATACTGGGGATGTTAGCCTGGTCGAGGACACTGATGTTGGTGTGCCTGTCCTCCCAGGGGATTTGCAGGATCTTGCGGAGACATCGTTGGTGATATATCTCCAGCGACTTGAGGTTCCTTCTATACATCGTCCATGTCTCAGATCCATAAAGGAGGGTGGGTATTACTATAGCCCTGTAGACCATGAGCTTGGTGATAGATTTGACGGCCTGGTCTTCAAACACTCTTTTCCACTGACGGCCGAAGACCATACGACGGAATGGTGCATGATTTATCACTATGGATTGTACCAGGCAATGGCCCAATGCTGTTCGGCAGAAGCTGGCTAGGAAAGATCCGATGGAACTGGGACATCAAAGCACTGTCTTCGCTGGATGACGCCTCATGTGTCCAGGTGCTAAACAATTTCCCGGCATTATTTGAGCCAGGCATCGGCAACTTCACAGGTGCCAAGGTGCAGATCCATCTTGTTCCTGGGGCACGGCCTGTTCATCACAAGGCCCGAGCAGTCCCATATATGATGCGAGAGAAAGTCGAGATCGAGCTTGACAGACTGCAATGAGAGGGAATCATATCGCCAGTCGAGTTCAACGAGTGGGCCAGTCCAATCGTGCTGGTGCTAAAGAGCGGTGGGACGGTCAGAATCTGCGGGGACTACAAGGTAACGATCATCCGAGTCTCGTTACAGGACCAGTACCCCCTACCTAAAGTGGAGGACCTATTCGCACGCTAGCAAGTAGAAAGTCGTTCACCAAGCTAGATCTCAGCTATTACCTCAGCTTACATGACAGGAGCTGGCTGAACGGTCAAAGAAATTGACGTGCATCAACACGCTCAGAGGACTGTTCATATACCACAGATGCCCCTTTGGGGTTCCCTCGGCTGCGGCCATCTTCCAGAGGAACACGGAGAGTCTGCTGAAATTGGTTCCATGCACGGTGGTGTTCTAAGACGACATCCTGATCACTGGTCGAAACACCACCGAACACTTGCACAGCCTGGAAGAGGTTCTAAGGTGATTGGACAGAGTGGGACTCAGGCTGAAACGCCCCAAGTGTGTTTTCCTGGCGCCAGAGGTCGAATTTCTGGGGAGAAAGATTACAGCAGACGGCATCAGACCCACCGACTCCAAAACGGAGGCCATCAAGAATGCACCCAGACCACAGAATGTGACGGAGCTGCGTTCGTTCCTGGGACTCCTCAACTATTTTGGTAACTTTCTACCAGGGTTGAGCACTTTGCTGGAACCCTTGCATTTATTGCTACGCAAGGGTGATGACTGGGTTCGGGGTAAATCTCAAGAGACAGCCTTTAATAAGGCCAGAAACCTCTATGCTCTAACAAATTACATGTATTGTATGACCCATGTAAACGTCCAGTACTAGTTTGTGATGCGTCGTCGTACGGGGTCGGCTGTGTGTTACAGCATGCAAATGTGTCAGGCAAACTGCAACCGGTGGCATTTGCGTTCAGAAGTTTATCCAAGGCTGCAAGAGCCTACAGTATGGTTGAGAAAGAAGCGTTAGCATGCGTATACGGGGTTAAGAAAATATACCAATATCTATTTGGTCTCCGGTTCGAGCTCGAAACTGACCACAAATTATTTCACTGCTCTCAGAAAGCAAAGGTATCAGCACCAATGCTTCATCCTGCATCCAAAGATGGGCACTAATGTTGTCAGCAGAGAACTATGTAATCCGCCACAGACCAGGCACTGAGAACTACGCTGATGCCCTCAGTCGGCTGCCATTGCCCACCACCGGGGTGGAAATGGCACAACCCGCAGACTTGCTTCTGGTGATGGATGCTTTTGAGAGCGAGGGGTCACCCGTCACGGCTTGCCAGATCAGGACCTGGACTAGCCAAGACCCCGTGTTATCACTAGTAAAAAGCTGCGTCCTAAATAGGAGCTGGTCGGTGGTTCCCGGGGAAATGCAAGATGAAAATTAAGCCGTTCCACTGACGTAAGGATGAATTGTCCATCCAGTCGGATTGTCTCCTATGGGGGAATCACGTGGTTTTGTCAAAAAAAGACAGGGAAACATTTATACACGACCTACACAGTACCCACCCAGGCATAGTCATGATGAAGGCTATCGCCAGGTTGCATGTTTGGTGGCCCGGCATTGATTCGGAATTGGAGTCATACATACACCAATGCAACATTTGCTCACAGTTGAGCAATGCACCCAGGGAGGCACCACTGAGCCTGTGGTCATGGCCCCCTTCAAACCTAGGTCCAGGGCCCACGTAGATTTTGTTGGCCAGAAAAAGCAGCAAACCTGAGGACTGGGAGAAATTTAGAATTCAGCAGAGGAGGACAAAGGGATTAATTAGGAGGGGAAAAATAGAGTACAAGAGTAAGCTTGCAGGGAACATAAAAACTGACTGCAAAAGCTTCTATAGATATGTGAAGAGAAAAAGATTAGTGAAGACAAACGTAGGTTCCTTGCAGTCAGAATCAGGTGAATTTATAATGGGGAACAAAGAAATGGCAGACCAATTGAACAAATACTTTGGTTCTATCTTCATGAAGGAAGACACAAATATACTTGGGGACTGAGGGTCTAGCGAGATGGAGGAACTGAAGGGAATCCTTACTAGTCAGGAAATTGTGTTCGGGAAATTGATGGGATTGAAGGCTGATAAATCTCTGGGGCCTGATGGGCTGCTTCCCAGAGTACTTAAGGAAGTGGCCTTAGAAATAGTGGATGCATTGGTGATCATTTACCAACAGTCTTTCAACTCTGGATCAGTCCCTATGGACTGGAGGGTAGCTAATGTAACACTACTTTTTAAAAAAGGAGGAAGAGAGAAAACAGGGAATTATAGACCGGTTAGCCTGACATCAGTAGTGGGGAAAATGTTGGAATCAATTACTAAAGATGAAATAACAGAGCATTTGGAAAGCAGTGACAGGATCGGTCCAAGTCAGCATGGATTTATGAATGGGAAATCATGCTTGACAAATCTTCTAGAATTTTTTGAGGATGTAACTAGTAGAGTGGACAAGGGAGAACCAGTGGATGTGGTGTATTTGGACTTTCAAAAGGCTTTTGACCAAGGTCCCACACAAGAGATTAGTGTGCAAAATTGAAGCACATGGTATTGGGGGTAATGTATTGATAATATATGTGGATAGAGAACTGGTTGGCAGACAGGAAGCAGAGAGTCGGAATAAATGGGTCCTTTTCAGAATGGCAGGCAGTGACTAGTGGGGTGCTGCAGGGTTCAGTGCTGGGACCCCAGCTATTTATAATATACATTAATGATTTAGATGAAGGAATTGAATGTAATATCTCCAAGTTTGCAGATGACACTAAGCTAGGTGGCGGTGTGAGCTGTGAAGAGGATGCTAAGAGGCTGCAGGGTGACTTGGACAGGTTAGGTGAGTGAACAAGTGCATGGTATAATGTAGATAAATGTGGATAAATGTGAGGTTATCCACTTTGGTGGCAAAAACAGGAAGACAGAATATTATCTGAATGGTGATAGATTAGGAAAAGGGGAGGTGCAACGAGACCTGGGTGTCATGGTACATCAGTCATTGAAAGTTGGCATACAGGTGCAGCAGGCAGTGAAGAAGGCAAATGGCATGTTGGCATTGATAGCTGGGAGATTTGAGCACAGGAGCAGTGAGGTCTTACTGCAGTTGTACAGGGCCTTGGTGAGGCCACACCTTGAATATTGTGTTCAGTTTTGGTCTCCTAATCTGAGGAAGGACATTTTTGCTATTGAGGGAATGCAGCGAAGGTTCACCAGACTGATTCCCGGGATGGCAGGACTGACATATGAGAAGAGACTGGATCGACTGGGCTTGTATTCACTGGAATTTAGGAGAATGAGAGGCGATCTCATAGAAACATACAAAATTCTGACGGGATTGGACAGGTTAGAGGCAGGGAGAATGTTCCCGATGCTGGGGAAGTCCAGAACCAGGGGTCACAGTCTTAGGGATAAGGGGTAAGCCACTTAGGACCGAGATGAGGGGAAACTTCTTCACTCAGAGAGTTGTTAACCTGTGGAATTCTCTACCGCAGAAAGTTGTGGAGGCCAGTTTGTTAGATATATTCAAGAGGGAGTTAGATATGGCCCTTACGGCCAAAGGGATCAAGGGGTATGGAGAGAAAGCAGGAAAGGGGTATTGAGGTTGAATGATCAGCCGTGATCTTATTGAATGGTGGTGCAGGCTCGAAGGGCCGAATGGCCTACTCCTGCACCTATTGTCTATGTTTCTATGTTTCTAGGAAAGATGTTTCTAGTAGCAGTGGACGCTTACTCTAAATGGATTGAATGTATAATAATGTCATCATGTACGTCCACTGCCACCATTGAAAGCCTCAGGGCCGTGTTCACCACCCATAGTTTGTCCGCTGTCCTTGTTAGTGACAATGGACCATGTTTCACCAGCTCGGTATTCAACGAGTTCATGACCCACAGTGGCATTAAGCTTGTCAGGTCTTCCCCATTCAAGCCCGCATCCAATGGTCAAGCGTAACGGGCAGTTCAAACCATCAAGCAGAGCTTGAAATGCGTAACGGACGGCTCCTTGCAGACCCGGTTATCTCGGGTCCTGCTCAGCTACCGGACGTGCCCCCACTCACTCACCGGGGTTCCCCCTGCAGAATTGTTAATGAAAAGAGTGCTCAAAACCTAGCTCTCCTTAGTCCACCCGGATCTCAATGATCACGTAGAAACCCGGCAGCACCGGCATAACGCGTACCACGATCGCGTATCACGATCGCGCGGCTGTATCACATGACATTGAGGTTAATGATCCGGTGTTTGTTCTCAATTATGGTCATGGTCCCAAATGGATTGCTGGCACTGTTTTAGCTAAGGAGGGGAATAGAGTGTTAAATTTTTGAATGGGCAAATGTGCAGGAAGCACTTGGATCAGACCAAACTGCGATTCTCTGACAATCAAGAACAGTTTGAAGACGACCTTACCATCTATGATCCACAAACACACACCCAACCAGTAATCGACCTCGCTGTCAACCACGAGGATGAACCCCCCCCCCATGCCCGACAGTCCGATCAGACAAGCCGTGCTGCCGTGTGGCAACGATCCGACTGACTCACCCATGTCAGGATTTCAAGTCAGGCGATCGACCCGGGAACGCAGAGCGCTAGATCGTCTCAGCCTGTAAATAACTTGTACATAAGACTTTTGGGGGAATTGTTATTATGTATGCAAACCTCAACAATGTGTAAGACTTGCCACTAGGGGGCACATCTGTGGAAGACCTAAGGGTCACCTGTGTGCCCTGGGCACGTAGGTATAAAAGGCAGTCGACCATGCTGCTGACTCACTTTAGAGTTAGATTAAAGAGACCAAGGTCACAATGGTTTGAGCTTACAACACAGTCTTGTGGAGTTATTCTGAACTTAGCAACTATAATCCCATATTACAACAGTGACTATTCTTCAAAAGTACTTCATTGGCTGTAAAGCGCTTTGCGACATCCGGTGGTCATGAAAGGCACTATATAAATGCAAGCTTTTCTTTTTTAGTGCACCCTCTGTGGCATTGCTCACAGTCAGTTTATATTCTTTTATAAAATGATTGTTAGAAAAAAAAAATTCACCACCTCAGGAAGCCCCAAAGCGCTTTACAGCTAATGAAGTGTAGTCATTGTTGAAATTTAAGAAATGTGGCAACCAATTTGCGCACAGCAAGCTCCCACAAACAGCAATGTGATAATGACCAGATAATCTGTTTTAGTGATGTTGATTGGGGGATAAATATTGGCCAGGACACTGGGGATAACTCCCCTGCTCTTCTTCAAAGGTTTATATGTAGCCTTCAGGGCTGTTGACCGAGGGCCGTGTGGCTCTTTGTCGGCCAGCGTGGACACGATGGGCCGAAATGGCCTCCTTCTGCGCTGTCGGTGTCTATGTTTCTATAACATAACTTAAAAACACGTTTGTGTACATGCCACAGAGATAAAATCCGTTGCACACAATGGGAGTGTGAGCAGGAAGGGTTGGTGCCAGTTCCCTCGTGAAACTCTTGCACTCCTGGAAAGAGTGATGCTAACTCCCGAGTGCTCCCTTCCCCCTGTAGTGGAGGTGCACAGCATAGTCGAAGAGCTCGGTACTGGTGCAGTGTTAAGATGGCAGTGGGTCTGTTGAGCCTTCAGAAACATGCAGGCATCTCTTCCACATTAGTGCGACTGCTGGCGCCCTGTCGACAGCTGAAGGCAGCGATACAGGAGTGGAGGAGTGACCATGCAGGCATCTCCACACACGCCCACAGTCACCTACAGTGCCACCTTCACAGAGTACTTCCCTAGGGGCACCAGCACCTCAGCAAGGGTCCTCTTCATCTGTCGGTAGCACACACGACAGCCAACAGGCAGTTCGTGGCGGTCTGTGTCGCTCCTGTCACCCTACTGCTACATAGTTACATAGGCCCTGAAATCGCGCTCCCCACGGGTGAGTAGTAGGTTCGCACGCGCCCGTGGGGTGCCCACAAGGTCCGGGTTTAGGCCTGCACTGCGCGTGCCCCTAAACCCACAACTTGCGATCGGTCAAGAATCCTCTCGACAGATTCACTGCATCCGATAGAATAGGGCCTCCGCGGGCGGAGAGTTGGGCAATTTGCCCAACTCCTGCCCAGCACTCGTAAGATTTTATCAGTGTAAGACTTTTAAAGGTCAGAAAAATACTTTTTTTTTCAATAATTTAAACATTTAAAATCCTATTAAATAAGATAAGTTTATTTTTAGCTCCTTTAAAATATGTTTAAAAAAATGTAATTACATTTTTGTTTTAAATAATTAATTAAATTACATTTTGATTAATTTTAAATATGTGATGTTTCAAAAAATATAATTTAAGAGTGTTTGTGTGTTTTGGGGGGGAACTCCAAGTGAAGACTTGCTTCCACTCTTGAAATGAGTTCTTAGGTGGCTGAACAGTCCAATACGAGAACCACAGTCCCTGTCACAGGTGGGACAGATAGTCGTTGTGGGAAGGGGTGGGTGGGACTGGTTTGCCGCACGCTCTTTCCACTGCCTGCGCTTGATTTCTGCACGCTCTCGGCGATGAGACTCAAGGTGCTCAGCGCCCTCCCGGATGCACTTCCTCCACTCAGGGCGGTCTTTGGCCGGGGACTCCCAGGTGTCGGTGAGGATGTTGCACTTTATCAGGGAGGCTTTGAGGGCGTCCTTGTAACGTTTCCTCTGCCCACCTTTGGCTCGTTTGCCATGATGGAGTTCTGAGTAGAGCGCTTGCTTTGGGAGTCTTATGTCGGGCATGCGGACAATGTGACCTGCCCAGCGGAGCTGATTGAGTGTGGTCAGTGCTTCGATGCTGGGGATGTTGACCTGGTCGAGGACGCTGATGTTGGTGCGTCTGTCCTCCCAGGGGATTTGTAGGCATCGTTGGTGGTATTTCTTCAGCGACTTGAGGTGTCTACTGTACATGGTCCATGTCTCTGAGCCATACACGAGGGCAGGTATTACTACAGCCCTGTAAACCATGAGCTTGGTGGTAGATTTGAGGGCCTGGTCTTCAAACACTCTTTTCCTCAGGCAGCCGAAGGCTGCACTGGTGCACTGGAGGCGGTGTTGAATCTCTGCAGTAATGTCTGCTCTTGTTGATAAGAGGCTCCCGAGGTATGGGAAATGGTCCACGGTGTCCAGGGCCCCGCCATGGATCTTGATGACTGGGGGGCAGTGCTGTGCGGCGAGGACAGGCTGGTGGAGGACCTTTGTCTTCCAGATGTTTAGTGTAAGGCTCGTGCTTTCGTACGCCTCAGTAAATATGTTGACTATGACTTGGAATTCAGCCTCTGTACGTACGCAGACGCAGGCGTCATCCGCGTACTGTAGCTCGAAGACAGAGGTTGGGGTGGTCTTGGATCGGGTCTGGAGACGATGTAGGTTGGACAGGTTCTCACTGGTTCTGTAGCTTAGTTCCTACCTAACATTGTTGCAGTGGTTTGATACAACTGAGTGGCTCGCAAGGCCATTTCAGAGGGTGTCACATATAGGTCCAGACCGGGAAAGGACGGCAGATTTCCTTCCCTAAAGGGCATTAGTGAACCAGATGGGTTTTTACGACAATCCTGTAGTTTCAAGGTCACCATTCCTGATACGAGCTTTTAAAAAAATTCCAAATGTATTTAATTAACTGAAATAAATTCCCCAGCTGCCGTGGTGGGATTTGAACTCGGGGCTCCCGATTATTAGTCCTGGATTCTGGATTACTGGTCCAGTAACATAACCACTATGCTTCCGTACCACAGATTTGTATTTTATCATAACTTTAAAATAATTTCATGATAAACTACTGAACATATGTTGATTATATAGTTGAACAAAGCATTTAAAAAATCAATATTCACAGTTTTATTTGCTGTTAAATTATATTTCACAGTAATATGAAATCATCAGATGTACTTTTAACACTTTTTGCTTAAAATAATAAATTGCAATTTTCTTTTCAAGATATTTGTTGAAGTTTCAATGTGGAACTGGCAGAACAAGAATTGATTTGGGCCAAAATATTTATGTTAAAAATAGTGTTCATTATAGGTGCAAGTTTTCTCAACGGGGATATATTTCCAACACCGAGGGTCTTTCTCAAATTCACATCCATCATTTTCACTCGAACCGACAATTGAGCCTCTCGTGACTTTCTGTGCTCCAGTGAGATCTGCACTCTCACAGAATCTGTGCTTTTGTTCAATAAAATAATTTGTCTTAACACGTGGTGAAACTCCATTTCTTTTCCAAGATAATTAGAGGGGGACGAGAATGACAGTTTCTTAATTTAAATAAAAGATATAATCACAGCAACACTCATATTTCATTGATATAGGAGAGTGCTAATAATATGCTGGGGACATGCATTCTCTAATATATTGTTTAAAAGCTGATGTTTATCACGCAAGGCAATTTTTCATCTCCACAAAGTAATTGTTTTTTTAAAAAAAATCCTTTTTTGCTGTGAAGGACAAAGGCTGATAAATAGGCTGCAATCTTCGGAGGCTGTGTCTGTAGATCAGACCCTCGGGCTGAGGGAGGGGCAGTGTCATGGTGCCTCTGATTTCCCATCCAGCAATTTCTGTGCACAGTTCCACCACCCTCCACCACCGGCGCACCGTGGCTGCAGTGTGCACCATCTACAAGATGCACTGCAGCAACTCGCCAAGACTTCTTCGGCAGCACCTCCCAAACCCACGACCTCTACCACCTAGAAGGACAAGGGCAGCAGGCGCATGGGAACACCACCACCTCCACGTTCCCCTCCCAGTCACACACCATCCTGACTTGGAAATATATCGGCCGTTCCTTCATCGTCGCTGGGTCACAATCCTGGAACTCCCTCCCTAACAGCACTGTGGGAGCACCTTCACCACACGGACTGCAGCGGTTCAAGAAGGCGGGTCACCACCACCTTCTCAAGGGGCAATTAGGGATGGGCAATAAATGCCGGCCTTGCCAGCGATGCCCACATCCTGTGAACGATTACAAAAAAAGTTGAAGCCTTGCAATTGGCACATGTGGGTCTCGGCTGGATTCTCTTCTGTTGGAATTGGGTCTCTCTCCAGAGCTCCTGACTATGGGAAATAATTGAGGGAAGAATTTATACTTCAGCCTATACTGTGTTGCTCACCTCTTTTACAGTAACATGTTGGAGAACCTGGACTCTAACCTATGCAAACGGGCTTAGAATCAGAGAATCATAGAAATTTACAGCACGGAAGGAGGCCATTTCGGCCCATCGTGTCCGTGCCGGTCAACAAGAGACTATCCAGCCTAATCCCACTTTTCAGCTCTCGGTCCGTAGCCCTGTAGGTTATGGCACTTCAAGTGCACATCCAAGTACTTTTTAAATGTGGTGAGGGTTTCTGCCTCTACCACCCTTTCAGGCAGTGAGTTCCAGACCCCCACCACCCTCTGGGCGAAGAAACTTTCCCTCAAGCTTCTTAAAGATATGTACCTTTCACGGTTATCTGAAAAGGTTTCTAGTCAAGTTGCTGTACTTTGAACTTTGCTTCTGTTGTTGTGAACTCTGCCATTGTTCCATTTGGTTTGTTTTCTTTCTGCCAGTGTTTGTTTTCAGTATTTGAGTTTGCTGGGACAATGTAAAAGGCAACGTTTAACGTGCTGAGGGCGGGCATTCCTTGCTGGCTTCACATGATGATGGGGAGTTCCTGAGGAGGTCACCAAATGCAGATGCAATGACACGTGAGCATGGGACACACACTTGTAGACTCCTCCACACGTACTTTGAGGTGTCACAAGATGGCTAGCTTCACCACCTCCACTTCACATTAGGGTGCCCCTGTAACGTTTCCTCTGCACACCTTTGGCTCGTTTGCGGTGAAGGAGTTCCGAGTAGAGCGCTTGCTTTGGGAGTCTCGACCTGAAAAGCCTCCTTGAAAAAATGCAACATCCCCACTGACACCTGGGAGTCCCTGGCCAAAGACCTCCCGAGGTGGAGGAAGTGCATCCGGGAGGGCGCTGAGCACCTCGAGTCTCATCGCCGAGAGCATGCAGAAACCAAGCGCAGGCAGCGGAAAGAGTGTGCGGCAAACCAGACTCCCCACCCACCCTTGCCCTCAACGACTGTCTGTCCCACCTGTGACAGGGACTGTGGCTCTCGTATTGGACTGTTCAGCCACCTAACTCATTTTAAGAGTGGAAGCAAGTCTTCCTCGATTCCGAGGGACTGCCTATGATGATGATGACATCACAAGACAGCCTTTCATGTGGCTGTACCCTCCGCTGTAGGAGGGCGTACAGGCAACATCAGGAATGGGGACAGCTGTCTGTTCAGGGATGAAGATTGCCGCATCGAGAAAGCATTGAAGCTGCTCACTGGGTCCTCCCAAACCAGGCCAGGGACTTGCCACGTCAGGTGGTGTTCAATACACAACTGTCTTCTTCTTAGGTGGTCCCTTGTATCGAGGATGACTTGCTTCCACACCAAAAAGGGATGAATTCACACATGTTTGAATGAAGGACCTAATATTCCAAGTCCCGAACTACGTGATGAAGGGTGGAAGATGCCTGTGCGTGGATTTTTTTAACATGGGGTGGCCGTTGCACACCAGCCACCACACGGGCTTGACAGAGCGAGGTCTTGGTCCAGCGGCAAGGATTAACCAAGAGGACTGGAGACCTGCTCTGCTGCACGGACCCAGTGCACACACACATCGCACAGTGTGGGCTGGGCCCGTGCTGGCCCTGGGACCTCGTGTCTTCTGGGTCCTGAACTCACGCCTCTCCTGGGCCCCGATCACATCGCTCTACAATCTCTCGCCGCTCCTGCTGTACCTGCTCACGCTCCAATCACCGAGCTGGATTATGGTGACATCCAATCCAGTCGCCTTCCTCCAAGACGTTACCCTCCTGAACCGGCTCACTCCGTCCCTTGCAGTGGCATGCCGCCTACCGCTGCTCCTTTTAAGGCCCCGAGCTGCCGCTGGTGTTTCCTTGGTGTGTCCAACAAGTGACAGACATTATTTGTAAGGGACAACATCTTCATTACTTGGCCTGTGGGGAGGAGACATCAGCTGGATAAGGTGCAAGGCCTTCACCAAGTAGCTGGCTCCATTCAAGTGCAAACTCTCATTGGTAACACCCCTGAGGGCATCAGGGTTCTTCACATCGACTTTGTGGCCTACAGGCAAAGGAAGTGTGTGCACTCCATTAATGCTCAGGTGACATCTGGCCACAGAAATATTGTTACATGTGTCAGTGGTTGTTATTCAGGAAGCAGACACGATGACATCAGTAAGCAGCAATCCATTGGGGCTGTGAGGGTGGTGGGGGTCTGGAACTCGCTGCCTGAAAGGGTGGTAGAGGCAGAAACCCTCACCACATTTAAAAAAAATACTTGGATGTGCACTTGAAGTGCCGTAACCTACAGGGCTACAGACCGAGAGTTGGAAAGTGGGATTAGGCTGGATAGCTCTTTGTCAGCCAGCGTGGACACGATGGGCCGAAATGGCCTCCTTCCGTGCTGTAAATTCCCATGATTCTATGAACACACATCTACCTCATCTGCAACCACGATCCAGGATGATTTAATGGACTCAGTCAGTGTCCTCAGTGTTGCTTTAGCTGGAGGATAGCTTCATGCCCAAATCGGGACAACATCTGTCTTCTGCAGCAAGACCTCGAACTCTTCAGTGTTCCCCACACTGGACTATTGTGGTCAATTACTCCACTTTCCTGTCTCCACTAAAACTCCCCCTTTCCTTGGCGAGCTGCATCCTTTAAAGCCTGTTCCCTTGTCTGGTTTTCCAATCACCGACCAAGTGTGCTACAAGACACTCTCCCTGGGAAAGCCTTCTCTGCAGTGTAGTCCCATCAGCACAGTGGGCCAGGCCAGTGGTGCACTGCTCCAATTCAACTCCATGTTTCCCAGGAGCAAACCATTGGGACTAAAGCCAAATGCTTATTTCTGCAGTTCACGGGGCTTGGATGGGAATCTGTTCCGGGAAGTGGGGTCACAGGAAACTATTCACCTCTGTCACTGCTGCAGTGAAAGTTTGGAAGTCGCTCGCTTGTCAAGTTCACTACAGCGGCTCCGACCCAGTGTTTCATAGTTTTCAGTATGACTGCAACTGCTCGCGCTACTCATGGATGAGCTGAGCAGCTCCCTAACAGGCAGAAACCGGCTTTCCTGCTCACTCTTCCGAAGGTTAGCAATCATCAGATCAGCACGGAACATGCTCCCGACTGACGTGAAAATCATTTTTGCTCATTTCATTTTTTGCTAAATTATTGAATTGTAGAAAACTGCGGCCCAAAGCAGCTTCACGTTGGTAACTGGAATAATTACATTGTCACGTCCAGGTTAGAAGTTCTTCATCAGATGCCATCAGATATACGGCACAGAAACAGGCCATTCGGCCCAACCAGTCCATACCGGTGTTTATGCTCCACTCGAGCCTCCTCCCGTCTTTCCTCATCTAAATCTATCAGCATAACCCTCTATTCCCTTCTCCCCTATATGCCTATCTAGCCTTCTCTTAAATGCATCGATACTATTCGCTTCAACCACTCCCTGTGGTAGCGAGTTCCACATTCTCGCCACTCTCTGGGTAAAGAAGTTTCTTCTGAATTCCCTATTGAATTTCTTGGTGACTATCTTATATTGATGGCCTCTAGTTATGCTCTTCCCCACAAGTGGAAACACTCTCTCTGTATCCACTCCATCAAAACCTTTCATCATTTTAAAGACCTCTATTAGGTCACCCCTCGGCCTTTTTTTAACAGCAAAGAGACACAGCCTGTTCATCCTTTCCTGATATGTATACCCTCACATTCCTGGTATCATCCTTGTGAATCTTCTCTGTACCCTCTCCAGTGCCTCTATATCCTTTTTATAATATGGCGACCGAACTGTACACAGTACTCTGTGTGGTCTAACCAAGGTTCGATACAGGTTTAGCATATGTTTAGTGGTTTAACTTCCCTACTTTGCAATTCTATTCATCTAGAAATAAACCCTAGTTCTTGGTTTGTATTTTTATGACCTTGCTAACCTCTGTCGTTACTTTTAGTGATTTGTATATTTTACTCCGAGATCCCTTTGTTCCTCTACCCCACCTAGACTCTCGCCCTCCCAGTAATAAGTGACCTCCCTATTCTTCTTACCAAAATGTAATACCTCACATTTAGCTGTGTTGAACTTCATTTGCCGATTATATGCCCATTCTGCAAGTTTATTAATGTCCTCCTGTAATTTGTTGCAGTCCTCCCCAGTATTGACTATCCCCTCAATTTGGTGTCATCCGCAAATTTAGAAATTGTTTTTTTGATTCCAAAGTCTAAATCGTTAATATAAATTGTGAACAACAGTGGTCCCAGCACTGATCCTTGTGGAACACCAGTACCCACCTTCTGCCACTATGAATAGCTACCCTTTATCCCTTTATGCTCATGAAATGCATTCAACGTGGTGCTGGTACACAAGGAGCTATCACTGAAGATAAACATTTAGTGATATTCAAATCATTTTGTTTTATTAAAATATATATTTCATTGGTTGGAATTTCTGATATAATGGTAAGCACTGCAGGGAATCGAATTCGGCCAGGACTAGTTTCGATCACCTGGCTGGATCGGAGAGGAATTTTCCCAGATTTTTTTCCCCAATTGGCCTGGGTTTTTATCTGTTTTTTGCCTCTCCCAGGAGATCACATGGCTCCGGTTGGGGTGGAGTGTAGAATGTTTCAGTGCAAGGGGTGTCGCAGTTGTGTGAGGCGGACTGGTTGGGCTGGGTGCTCTTTGCCTTTCCATCATTGTTCATTGTTCATAGGTTTATATGTAACCTTCAGGGCTGCTGACCGAGGGCCGTGCGGCTCTTTGTCGGCCAGCGTGAACACGATGGGACGAAATGGCCTCCTTCTGGGCTGTAAATTTCTATGTTTCTATATGAATCCTGGTGTCTGGGAGTAGAAGAATGTTTCAAATCAATTTTAAAATCCGTTTTTCTATAATATTCTGTTTGCTCATAAAGCAAGTAAGTAACGTTTGTTTTGCAACTTAGATATTGCTACCAGCTGAGTCTGACTAACTGGTATTTGTTTGGAAACTTCTAAATACAATTTATTAAAAAATTGTACATAATGTTATTCAAAGTTTCTCATTGCAGTTCTTCAAGATTAACAAAGTCATCTTTGTGTGATAACGTAGTGAAATCGTTTTACTTTCAAAATGTTCACCACATATATACAAAATTCAGCCTTCCGCAGTTGAACGTGCGATTGATTCTGTCGCTTAAAATACTTTCTTAAATAGTAGCATCCTGCAGTGTTTTGGATAAAACTGATGGTTCTTGTTTATGGAATCACCCACACTCTGTAAAGTTAGGCAAAAAAATTCTCATCCTTGTTTCCATATCCCTCCATGGCCCTCGCCCCTCCCTATCTCTGTAATCTCCTCCAGCCCCACAACCCCCCGAGATCTCTGCGCTCCTCTAATTCTGCCCTCCTGAGCATTCCTGATTATAATCGCTCCACCATCGGGGCCGTGCCTTCTGTTGCCTGGGCCCCAAGCTCTGGAACTCCCTCCCTAAACCTCTCCGTCTCTCTACCTCTCTTTTCTCATTCAAGACGCTCCATAAAACCTACCTCTTTGACCAAGCTTGTGGTCACTTGCGCTAATTTTTACTTATGCAGCTTGGTGTCAAATTCTTTTAATCTCATAACACTCCTGTGAAGCGCCTCGGGACGTTTTGCTATGTTAAAGGCGCTATATAAATACAAGTTGTTGTTGTTATTTATCACAGACTCCCCAATGCCCCAATTTGGAATGAATTAACAATGGTGCTTTGAGAGCTGTAAGGGTGGCTGGGCTGGGAAAGGGAGAATTCCCCTCGGTGTTTTCAGACCGGATATTCTGTGCCATTTTCCTGATTCTCAGTTTTATTCTAACATTGACTTTACTGGGCATGATTACTTGTTTATTGATTCTCCCCTGAGAAAGTATGGTGCTCCAGACAACATTCCGTGGGGGTTGTCATGTATCTCACACTACTGTATATACTGTATCTTACCATGCTGTACATGACTGTAACTGGATATGACCTGTAACCACAAGCGTACTTTACCACCAGGGGTGCACTTACAGGAGACACTCCATACCTGTTCCACACAGGTATATAAAAGCAGGTCTCAGGCAAGTGTGGCACTCGAGAGCTGTGAAATAAAGGTGCAGGTCCAGAGTGACCTTGACTTCAGCATGTGCCTCGTGTAAGTCTGTACTGCAGGGTCAGAACTTTACAGGGGTTAGGGTAGGTTAGGATCTGGCCTCTCAAGTAGTTTCATTAGGAAAATAACCACTTAATGTTTGGCTGGGTTGGGTTATATGGGGAAGATTGATTCCTGCCACGTAACGGGCTGGAGAGAGTCTCTGAAGTTTTTGTTTAATTCCAAGTACCCCATTCATTGGAATAATATACCCCACTTTAGTTTTGTGGAGGAACCTCTTTCAGATAACTGTGGTAAATAGTTTATTTTAGCTATGAGGAAAAATTGGATAGGCTGGGGTTGGTTTCTTTGGAATAGAGCAGGCTGAGGGAAGGCTTCTATCTCCCACCCCTGTGGCTCTTTAATCGCCTCTTCACTCATCCCGTTCTGCCTTCTGAACCAGTTATGAAGAACATTTGATGATGTGAAGGTTGGAGCTGCTGTTTAAGACCCGAGGACACCAAGTTAAACAACATTGAAGTCATTACAGGAAGGATGTGATGCGCCAGAGAGGGTACAGAGGAGATTTACCAGGATGTTACTGGGGAATTTTAGCTATGAGGATAGATTGGATAGGCTTGGGGTTGTTTTCTTTCGAACAGAGGAGGCTGAGGGGAGACCTCACTGAGGTGTATAGAATTATGAGGGGCCTGGATAGAGTGGATAGGAAGGACCTGTTTCCCTTGGCAGAGGGGTCAATACCCAGGGGGCATAGATTTAAAGTAATTGGGGGGAGGTTTAGAGGGAAGTTGAGGAGAACTTTTTTCACCCAGAGGGCGGTGGGGGTCTGGAACTCACTGCCTGAAAGGGTGGTAAAGACAGAAACCCTCACCACATTTAAAAAGTACTTGGATGTGCACTTGAAGTGCTGTAACCTACAGGGCTATGGACCCAGAGCTGGAAAGTGGGATTAGGCTGGATAGCTCTTTTTCAACAACAACAACAACATAAGAGATAGGAGCAGGAGTCAGCCATTTGGCCCCTCGAACCTGCTCCGCCATTCAATAAGATCATGGCTGATCTGATCTGATCTTGGCCTCAACTCCGCTTTCCTGCCTGTTCCCCATAACCCTTGACTCCCCTATAGTTCAAAAATCTGTCTATCGCAGACTTGAGTATGTTCAACAACAACAACTTGTATTCATATAGCGCCTTTAACGTAGTGAGACGTCTGGCTGGCACAGACACGATGGGCCAAATGGCTTCCTTCTAGAAAAAACATAGAAAACATAGAAAATAGGTGCAGGAGTAGGCCATTCGGCCCTTCGAGCCTGCACCGCCATTCAATGAGTTCATGGCTAAACATGCAACTTCAGTACCCCATTCCTACTTTCTCGCCATACCCCTTGATCCCCCTAGTAGGAAGGACTATAGAAAACATAGAAAATGACAGAGATAAGGAGGGGAGAGGCCATGGAGGAATTTGAAAACAAGGATGAGAATCTTGACGAGGCGTTGGGGTGATACTGACATCTGCCAGGCATGTGTTTGAACCTTTTCACCCAGAGGGTGTAAAATTCTATGATTCTATTTTTTTTTGATGGGACGTAGTAGACCCATGTTTACTGAAAATACCACATCCTGCGATACAACATTTTATTGACCGGATTGGAGTTGTTGTTGATATGTCCATGCTGTGGTCAGGAAGATGGTGCCAACGAACCCATGCACTTTATGATCCATTGTGCTGCCCAACATGCATACGAGGAGTTCCTGGTCCCTGCTGTCCACTTAGTTAAGGTTCAAACACATGCCTGGCAGATGCCAATATCACCCCAGCGCCTCGATTTCAAAATTCTCATCCTTGTTTTCAAATTCCTCCATGGCCTCTCCCCTCCTTATATCTGTAATCTCCTCCAGCCCCACATCGCCTCCCCCCACCCCCACCACCCCAAGATGTCTGCGCTCCTCTAATTCTGCCCTCTTGAGCATTTCCGATTATAATCGCTCAACCATTGGTGGCCGTGCCTTCTGTTGTCTGGGCCCCAAGCTCTGGAACTCCCTCCCTAAACCTCTCCGCCTCTCTACCTCTCTCTCTTCCTTCAAGACGCTCCTTAAAACCGACCTCTTTGACCAAGCCCTGCCCTAATTTCTCCTTATGTGGCTCAGTGTCAAATTTTGTTTGATAACGCTCCTGTGGGATGTTTCACAACAAGTTGTTGTTGTTGTCTAATGACCAAAGCGTGACTATTCATCTTGTAGGGTTGAGGTAAGAGAGAAATGCTAGCCGTTGATTTGACTCCACATTGAAATGCCTGGGAATGGAGAATTGCCCCAGATTGACCAGCTAGCCTGGCTCACAGGACTTGAAGGTTGAAGCTGTGATTGGGTGGGGACGCTGAGAGTGGGTGAGGATGTTGGGCTTCCTTTCATGTGGCTCCAGGGAACCCCGCAAACCGATGTCCCACTGGGTAGGTTGGTTCTGGTGAATCAGCAACAGAAGGCTCGCCAGTCCCTCTCGCTGCGATGCGATGCAGCTTTAGCTGGCCAAACGCGAGCAGTATCCTTGCGGACATTTGAGGTTCCCTTGGACCTTGGCTGTCACCAACCTGCCACGGAACTCTCTGGAATGTTCTGGTGGGGAAAACATGTGCTCTCTCTATCAGGCAAACAGAAAATTTGTCTGTGATAAAAACAGAAAAGCGGGTCAGGCAGCATCTGTGGAGACAGAATTAACGTTTCAGCTCGATGACGCTTTGTTAGAACATAAGAACATAAGAAATAGGAGCAGGAGTAGGCCATATGGCCCCTCGAGCCTGCTCCGCCATTCAATAAGATCATGGCTGATCTGATCATGGACTCAGCTCCACTTCCCCGCCCGCTCCCCATAATCCCTTATCCCCTTATTGGTTAAGAAACTGTCTATTTCTGTCTTAAATTTATTCAATGTCCCAGCTTCCACAGCTCTCTGAGGCAGCAAATTCCACAGATTTATAACCCTCAGAGAGAAGAAATTTCTCCTCATCTCTGTTTTAAATGGGCGGCCCCTTATTCTAAAATTATCTCCCCTAGTTCTAGTCTCCTCCATCAGTGGAAACATCCTCTCTGCATCCACCTTGTCAAGCCCCCTCATAATCTTATACGTTTCGATAAGATCGCCTCTCATTCTTCTGAACTCCAATGAGTAGAGGCCCAACCTACTCAACCTTTCCTCACAAGTCAACCCCCTCATCCCCGGAATCAACCGAGTGAACCTTCTCTGAACTGCCTCCAAAGCAAGTATATCCTTTCGTAAATATATAAACCAAAACTGCACGCAGTACTCCAGGTGTGGCCTGGAGAACATCCGACGAAAGGTCATTGATCTGAAATGTTAACTCTCTTTATCTCTCCACAGATGCTGCCTGACCCGCTGAGATTTCCAGCATTTTCTGTTTTTACTTCAGATTCCAGCATCCGCAGTATTTAGCTGTTGTAGAAAATTTGCCTGTATGGATTTCTCACAAGCTTAATTTAGAGGCTCCTTAATGTAACCATTGCGCATAGCGGACATACTGCTGTCCCAAGGAGAAAGACAGATTAACATAAAAGTGGAGGCTTTGAACTCTCTGTATTTTACATAGCCAGTCTCAACCTATACTGGTGGCAGTGTGTCATTAAGTCGCTCTTTCCATCAGCCTCACCTAAGATAGTAGGACATTTATGAGCTTGGCTAATTCTCTTAATGATATTGTTCAGTGTGGACAGTTTCCAGTCCTGCGCTGTCTCTGATCTATCCCCTCTCTTTGGCCTTAGTGCCCTCTCCCCCAGACGGAGCAGAATAATAGATTATAGCAGTCAAATATTCCTGCTGGGTCAGAGTTTGAATAATGTGCCTGCCAGCCATGTCTAATACTTTTAACAAAACTCATTCAAATAAAATGGATATGCCAACTTTTCCACTATTTTTAGCTTTCTGATTGGATGGATTTCTATTGATGTTCAATAATGGTGTAGCTCCTCCATTTCATCTCTACGCTCCTCTGACTGAAGATCACATCAGTCTTTCTCTCTGGGTGGGAGGCATCACTTCATTTAGATGTCATCTAAATTTGAGGCTATTTCAGACTGACATGCACATCGTGAATGATATAGAGTTTAGGACTGAAAAATCGATACTACTTAAAACCAAAAATTATTGAGTCTCGATTGAAATCCACGGACTGTCAATCATAAATGATGTATTTGGAGCTGTTCTCCAGGCTTGTGTCTATGAGGCATGCAGACGCACACACACGGGGATTGATCTAATCACAATGTCCCATCCATCATCGGCAACCAGACTTGCAGATGCAATGGAAACAGTTGGTGAGCATTTTGTTCACACATATTGAATCTTTAATTTGATAGTTTATAACTCCAAAATGCAACATTTTCAAACTGTGATTTATTTATTGATTTATTTTTCTGGGATCCAATATTTCTACTTCATTCATCATGCCCTGCATGCCATTGCTGGGGTGAATATCCATGTGTGTGTGGTGGGGCGAGAGGGATTTCACAGCAATCCTGTTCTTGCACAAGACGTGTTCGACACAAGCAGATGATTTTCCTCTTCTTGCATCAGGCAGTAGTCCGCAGTTCGTTCCTCCAGCTGTTATATCATCTGTTCGATCATGAGGAAAATCTTCCATCCGAGAATATTGCTGTTGTTTCATCTTTTTGGTTTATTAATCAATTCTTAAACTCTTCAGAGTTAAACGAGTTTGGCGTTTTATCAGTAAGTTCTGCTGGTTTTTAGGTACAGCATTGATTACAGCTGATGCTTCCCTCCGTCAGTCAGTGGCACACATTGTTTCCCATCTCCTTCCCTGGGCTACACCTGGTTATTCCAACGTGCTCCTGGCTGGCCTCCCACTTTCTACCCTACGTAAACTAGAGGTGATCCAAAACTCGGCTGCCCGTGTCCTAACTCGCAACAAGTTCCATTCACCCATCACCCCCTGTGCTCACTGACCTACACTGGCTCCCAGTTGGTTAAGCAAGGCCTCGATTTCAAAATTCTCATCGTTATTTGCAAATCCCTCCATGGCCTCGCCCCTCCCTATCTCCGTAATATCCTCCAGCCCCACAACCCCCCCCCCCCCCCCCCCAAGATGTCTGCGCTCCTCTAATTCTGCCCTCTTGTGCATCTCTGATTATAATCGTTCAACCATTAGTGGCCGCGCCATCTGTTGCCTGGGCCCCAAGCTCTGGAACTCACTGCCTAAACCTTTCCGCCTCTCTACCTCTCTTTCCTGCTTCAAGACGCTCCTTAAAACCGATCTCTTTGACCAAGCTTTTGGTCACCTGCCCTAATTTCTCCTTATGTGGCTCGGTGTCAAATTTTTTATCGCATAATACTCCTGTGAAGCGCCTTGGGACGTTTCACTACGTTAAAGGCGCTATATAAATACAAGTTGTTGTTGCTGGAACATCTGTGTAATGTAGGTGAGAATATCACAAGAAGTTCCCAACATCAATCATTCAGCAGGTAATGCAATAAATTCATAGAGAGCAGTTGACGAGTGCTTGTGAAAGCTAAAATGCCTTTTCTCAGGACAGACCTGCTCGGTTCTCAAAAGCTAACCGGCTATTAAAGCAATAGAATACGTATCTCAAGCCAATTCCTCTTTCTTCTGCAGAGTAGAGAGCCTGTGCCCGATACAAGGCGAACACTGTTACATAAGAACAAAAGAACATAAGAATTAGAAGCAGGAGTCAGCCATTCGGCCCCTCGAGCCTGCTCCGCCACTCAATAAGATCATGGCTGATCTTCAACCTGAACTCCACTTTCCTGCCCGATCCCCATATCCCTTGATTCCCTTAGCTATCGATCTTTGTCTTGAATATACTCAACGACTGAGCCTCCACAGCCCTCTGGGGTAGAGAATTCCAAAGATTCACCACTCTCTTGAACGAAGAGGTTTCTCCTCATCTCAGTCTTAAATGGCCGACCCCTTACCCAACGCAATCCTCAATTCTGTGTTCCACCACCATTGTATCAAAGCTGACTCGGGGAAGGTTTTGGGCTGAACATCAAGGCTGGGCTCCAGTTTGACCCAGCTCTGCCACCCTTTGTACATCACCTGATTCTTCATTCATTCACACCGGCAAAATCCACAATTTGCGAAAGGTCGTCAGCTTCGGCAGTCCTCAGCCGAAGGAACTTGACCTTGAATGATATGCTTTGGAACATAGGAACAGGTCAGCGAATCAACCAACCCGGGTTCAAGTGTCTTCATGAGCTTCCAACGGAGGACATGATGGAAGAGGGTTCTCCTTTGTCACTCTGCAGATTCTAACAATCTTCTGCGGCCAGAACGAAGGTCTCATCAACTTTCACAACATTGCAATTACTGTGTTTTGAAGGATTGTTAGCTGACATGTTAACAACTTGTTTTTACAGGTCTTTTTAAGTGTCAGCCAAATTTGCCTTAAATGTATCTTTTTGGTTGTGTTTTAACTCTATTTAGGGTCATCAGCTCAGGCAGTACTCAGCCAAAGGAACTTGACCTTGTATGATATACTTTGAAACATAGGAACAGGAGGCGGCCAATCAGTCCCTCAAGCTTGTTCTGCTCTTCAGTGGGATCATGGCCGGTCTGTATCTTAACACCACCCACCTGCCGTGGCTCCATGTCCCAATACACCGGCGTCCTAGATCATGTTACAGTCAAAGGCACAAAAGCAGTCTCTCAATTATCTTTACCTAAGTTGAAGAGAATCCTCAGCAACAATCTCCAAAGTATATTTGTAAAATGAGTCAGAATGGAGCCTTTTTTTGTGGCAGGGACTTGTGTCTGAGGACGTTTCTAAATATTTTCAGTATGTTCCATCGCAGAGCTGGACAGGAGAGAGTGCGGCCCTATAGGGCCCCCTGTATTTCCCAAGGCAAGCTCTCTCGCTTTACGAATGTGAGACATCAGTTCAGGACTCTTTCATAGCCGAACACACGAGCAAACCGTACTGCACTTGTGGAAATTGCACCTGCCTCCAAGCCCAGAGATGTTGTGCTGGATGGTCACAGATTGCGATTAGACCATGATCGGGTTATGGGGGTGAAACTCACTATCGCCCCTGTTTGGGCCGCTGACTTTTAAAAGTTTGAAAAATTAGCGGCAGATGCTAATCATTTCAAACTTTTAACAAATTCGCTGTTTGCGCTCCAGGAAGGAAGTGGAGCACGAAATCACATGCTCCACTTCCTCCCTGGAGCGCAGTCGGCAGCGGGTGGGGCGGGGTGATGGGTGGAGCACAGCGGGCGGGGCGGGGTGATGGGTGGAGCACAGCGGGCGGGGCGGGGCAGTGGATGGAGCACAGTCGGCAGCGAGCAGGGTGGAGCAGCGGAGCAGCAATGCACACTGGGCCGTGCCGAGCCGCCGTGTTGAAAGGCTCCTTCCCTCCCTTCAACGCGAGGGCCATCGCTGCAGGCTCTGCAAAAAACAAACTGGACTTTTCCACGACGGCAGCCGCAATCCTGCCCGATCAGCCTGATGCACTCCAGCAGAATGCCAGCTGATCGATCGCGGGCAGCAGCCCGCGAAAAAAACCTGCAAGAGAGAAGGCAATTAATTTTTTTTACTAACCTCAGCCACCTTGCCTTTAACTCTCACCCCCGAAGCGGCCGGCCGCCCGATGCTCGCGTCCTGCAGCGGTCGGTGTTGTTGCCCGGCGATGCTGCAGGGGGCGGAACGCAAGTTTGAGTCCGGGACGCTGTGCATGGCGATGATGTCACGTTCTCCGGGCAAAGGGCAGCGCTACTGCAAAAACTCCCCCCAGAGGCGCTAACTGGAGGTGTCAAGGAACCCAATTTTGCCCCCAGAGTAACCCAGTGGCATTAGGATAGTGGACTGCCGAATGTACAATGGACCAGAAGATAAGACAATGATTAAGAATTTCATTTCCACTTATCAGTCATCCAGTTCTAAATATATCCGTTATTAAATAACATATTTCTAATGTTTTCCACAAACATTATGAGCTCCATTATGGTTAAGACTCTGCATGCCAAGATTGCCGAAGTCATCCATCAACTGTGGGGAAAAAGACTTTACTCGGTCTGAAGATAATCGATAGATATTCCTAATTAATGCAGCCACCAGGAGTTGCTGAAGAAGGTAAACACACTTGAAAGTGCCTTGCAAAAAAAATCCAAGTGTGAGCTACTTGCAGATGATCTCACCATTGCTTCGGACGTCTTCACAAAAGCTTCGAGCTACGAGGGTTTTTGTGTACGCCCATCACTAAAGTTCACACACACAAGGCTCGCTTTAAAGGAGCTCAAACAGCACATTCATTTCTTTGGAAAGATTTTTGGACTGCTGGTTAATCTGCTTTGCAGGTTCATCGTCCTGCGCATGTGATTGTCCATACTGCCCATGTGATTGACCATGTGATTGTCCATCCCCAGCATCGAAGCACCGACCACATTTGATCAGCTCCGCTGGGCAGGCCACATTGTCCGCATGCCAGGCACGAGACTCCCAAAGCAAGCATTCTACTCGAAACTCCTTCACGGCAAACGAGCCAAAGGTGGGAAGAGGAAACGTTACAAGGACACTCTCAAAGCCTCCCTGATAAAATGCAACATCCCCACTGACACCTGGGAGTCCCTGGCCCAAGACCGCCCTAAGTGGAGGAAGTGCATCCGGGAGGGCGCTGAGCACCTCGAGTCTCATCGCCGAGAGCATGCAGAAATCAAGCGCAGGCAGCGGAAAGAGCGTGCGGCAAACCAGTCCCACCCTCCTTTACCCTCAACGACTATCTGTCCCACCTGTGACCGGGACTGCGGTTCTCGTATGGGTCTGTTCAGCCACCTAAGGACTCATTTTAAGAGTGGAAGCAAGTCTCCCTCGATTCTGAGGGACTGCCTATGATGAAGATGATGATGTAATTGTCCATATTGCCCATGTGTTTGTGAGCCACTTACATTTGTTCTATCGGGTGTGATTCAGACAGATTGCACAGTAGATGGTGGGACCCCAAAAGACAAGTAATGCGGGTTAAACAATTTGCCTCAGTGACGACCCTCTTGATCACTGCCCCACTCTTTGGTGTAGAGTTAAGACTTGAATGGCAAGTGCTGCCAGAACTACCCGTTATATCAGTGAGTTGGAACCACATCGAGAACAGTGAGTGTTGCAAATCCATTGGGCTTAACTCCAAAATCAGTGTGACCTGCCATGTACTCTCCAACTCTCCAAGTTGATCAGTTACCTCAGTAGATATTTTAAGTTGTTGATTTGAGAATAAATTTTAATTTTGTTAATATCAAAATAATAGAAATAACATTTTGAAAAGTACAGAAACGTTGATGAAATCTGAAGCCAGTAAAAATCGGAATTAAAACAATGGAGCCTTTAAGGAGGTAAACACATCTTCCTCTTCAAAAATTCTTACATGAAAGAATATTTTATAATTTATCAAAACCAAGCACAAAAGAAGATTAGTTACTTGTTTATTATGATCCAAACGGACATTGCTTTCAAATCACTTGCTTTTTTAAAATCTTATTTCCTAAATTTGGAATATCCAGAGAAATAAAGGCTGACCACAAGGCTTTGGCGAGAGCGGGAGACAATACTTTGCTGCACCAATGACATGCGTCAGTTGTGTTTGATGAGCTGGTTACCTGCCATATTGGCATCGAAGTCGTCAACTACAGTCACTCGGTCATTTGGATGGTCTTTCTGGACCATGGACATAGTTCTGGAATGGATCTATTTAATGAGAAAAAATAATTGCTGTTTTTTATTTTGAAATTAGATTTTAAAGCCAGCTTTGCTTGGAGAGAGACCTATAGTAGCTTCACAGGGACAATGCGAGCCAGGGTTAGTTCATATCATCATAGGCAGTCCCTCGAAATCGAGGAAGACTTGCTTCCACTCTAAAAGTGAGTTCTCAGGTGACTGTACAGTCCAATACAGGAATTACAGCCTCTGTCACAGGTGGGACAGACAGTGGTTGAAGGAAAGGGTGGGTGGAGCGTCTCCTTCCGCTGTCTGCGCTTGTTTTCTGCATGCTCTCGGCAAAGAGGCTCGAGGTGCTCAGTGCCCTCCTGGATGCTCTACCTTCTCTTAGAGCGGTCTTTGGCCAGGGACTCCCAGGTGTCGGTGGGGAATGTTGCATTTTATCAAGGAGGCTTTGAGGGTGTCCTTGAAACGTTTCATCTGCCCACCTGGGGCTCGCTTGCCATGTCGGAGCTCCGAGTAGAGCACTTGCTTTGGGAGTCTCATGTCGGGCATGCGGACAATGTGGCCCGCCCAACAGAGCTGGTCGAGTGTGGTCAGTGCTTTGATGCTGGGGATGTTGGCCTGATCGAGAACACTGAGGTTGGTGTGTCTGTCCTCCCAGGGGATTTGCAGGATCTTGCGGAGATATCGTAGGTGGTATTTCTCCAGCGATTGAGGTGTCTACTGTCGATGGTCCACATCTCTGAGCCATACAGGAGAGTGGGTATCACTACAGCCCTGTAGACCATATGACAGGAAAGGAATACCTTGCACATAGTGGCCATAATATGACTGAGTTTGATAATCAGTTTGAGAGGGAGACGGGAGAATCCTAAACCAAGGTTTTAAATTAACGTTTACGGGAAGCAAACTTTGAAAGGATGACAAATGAATTGAACGCAATAAACAACAACAACTTGTATTTATATAGCACTTTTAACATAGTAAAACGTCCCAAGATGCTTCACAGGAAGGTTTATCGGACAAAATTTGACACCGAGCCACATAAGGAGATATTAGGGCAAGTGCTTGGTCAAAGAGGTAGGTTTTAAAGAGCATCTTAAAGGAAGAAAGAGAGGTGTAGAGGCGGAGAGGTTTAGGGAGGGAGTTCCAGAGCTTGGGGCCCAGGCAGCTGAAAGCACGGCTGCCGATGGTGGAGCTGAACTGTTTGTTAATAGGTGAACCTACAGACAAGCAGTGGGAATTATCCAAAGAATATTTGGTCCGATACAAAACAAGTACATACACCTGAAAGTCAATGGCTTCACTTGTGTAGTTAAGCAACTGTGGTCAACAAATGAGGTGAGAGACAGCATCAAAGTAAGTAAAAGACTTAACACAAATGCCAGGAAAAGTCGAAATGCAACGGACTGGGAGAGCTATGAAAAGCAACAAAGGGTCATTAGGAAAGCAGTATTTTAAAGGGACTATGAATAAAAAAATGCCAGACATATTATAGCCTGTGTCAGCTGTGGCTCAGTGGGCAGCACCCTCGCCTCTGAGTTAGAAGGTTGTGGGTTCAAGTCCTACTCCAGGAACTTGAGCACATAAATCTAGGCTGACACTCCAGTGCAGTACTGAGGGAGTGCCGCACTGTTGGAGGTGCTGTCTTTTGGATGAGACGTTAAACCGAGGCCACATCTGCCCTCTCAGGTGGATGTAAAAGATTCCATGGCACTATTTTGAAGAAGAGCAGGGGAGTTATCCCTGGTGTTCTGGGGCCAATATTTATCCTTCAATCAACATAACAAAAAAACAGATGATCTGGTCATTATCACATCGCTGTTTGTGGGAGCTTGCTGTGCGCAAAATGGCTGCCACATTTCCCACATTACAACAGTGACTACACTCCAAAAGTACTTCATTGGCTGTAAAGCGCTTTGGGACATCCGGTGGTCGTGAAAGGCGCTATATAGATGCAAGGCGTACAGCTAACAGCAGAAGTTTTTATAAATATATTCAGAGAAACCGAGTGTTAAAGGAGAATGTGGGCCCAGTAAAGGCCGGTGCAGGCAAGACTATAATGGTTAATGAGGAAATGCCAGACTTGCTAAGTGATTACTTTGAATCCATTTTCACAGCGGAGGAGGATGACAAAATACCAGCGGCACAAGAGAACGTAAAAATAAGTCAAGGGGAGGAATTTTTTGGGTTTATTATAAGTTTTTAAAAAGTAATGGAAAATATAATGGGGCTTAAGATAGACAAATCTCCAGAACTTGATGATTTCTGTAAAGTCCTTACTCTAACAGCATGAAACCACACGAGGCACATTCCAGGGACAAAGCCACTCTGTGACCTTAACTCTTTATTATAGCACTCCAGAAGTGATGACCCTGCGTGGGACCTCCCTTTATATACCTGAGTGATCAGGTAAGGAGTGTCTCCCACAAGTTCACCCCCTGTGGTCAAGGTGTGCATCTGTGTGTATACAGTAATAGATTGTAGTTACAAACATGACAGTTTCCACCTCAGGGTACAAAAAGAATTGGTGAGGAAACTACAGATATCTTAGTCATAATTTTCCAAAGCTCTCTACATTCAGGAATTGTGCCTTTTGGATTAAATGTCACTCCATTATTTAAGAAGGGAGAGAAAAACCAGGTAACTGCAGACCTGTTGGTGCGGAAAGGTTATTGGAACCTGTCGTCGGGGACAGAGGGACTCAGCACTTGGACAGGGAGCAGCTGATCAAGCCAAGCAGCATGGATTAGTGAAGGAAGGGTGGGTCATGTGTGACTAACTTAGTAAGGGTCACTGGCATGGTGGATAGGGAAGTGTGGTCGATATGAACTTCCAGAAGCCGTTTGATAAGGTGCCACACAGGAGGTTCTTACTAAAAATGAAAGCGCTCAGAACTAGGGGTCACCTTGTGCCAGGAGCCCGTCAGTGGGTGGGAGATAGGAGTCCGAGGGTCTGGATAAAGGGCAACAATTCTCAGGAAGGAGGGGGTGCAGCGTAGAATCATCAGGATGATACCATGGCTCAAAGGATTCAATGGGTGGATACAAGGAACTAAGAATCCAGAACAAGAAGGCATAATCTTAAAATTAATGCTAGATCAGTTAGGCGTGAAATCCCGAAGCACTTTTTCACACACAGGGTGTAGAAAGTCTGGAACTTGCTCCCTCAAAAGGCCATGGATGCTGCATTAGTTGCAATTTTCAAACCTGAGATTCTTGGATTTTTGTTGGGTAAGGGTAGTGAGGGATCTACACAGATTAGATCGAGAGAAACTGTTCCCATTGGTGGAAGGGTCGCGAACAAAATGATTGAAGGCGATTGGCAGAAGAACCAAAGGCGACATGAGAAAAAAGTTTTTTACGCAGCGAGTGGTTAGGATCTGGAATGCGCTGCCTGAGAGGGTGGTGGAGGCAGACTCAATCGTGGCTTTCAAAAGGGAATTGGATCAGTTCCTGAAGGAAAAAAAAATTAGCAGGGTACGGGGAAAGGGCAGGGGAGGGGGACTGGCTGAAGTGCTCTTGCAGAGAGCCGGCACGGGCTCGACGGGCCGAATGGTCTCCTTCTGTGCTGTAACCATTCTATGATTCTAAAGGCAGGTACAATGGAGTTGAGGTACAGATCAGTCACTTGGAATGTAGGAATGTTGGAACCAGCTCGAGGGGCTGAATGCTCTACTTCTGTTCCTGTGTAAAGCAATTAAACCTAACCGAAGTACAATATTCATTGTAAAGGCATTTAAATACTCTGAAATGACAAATAATTTTAGGGGGAATTCCAAAGCAGGGGTGCTTCAAGTTGAAACTAACATTTGTCAAAGTTGACATTGAATTGTATTGTGAAGAATTTGCCCTGCGCAGCAGTAACTGCTGATCAGTGAATTGAGCGTTCTGGATAGGGTATTCTCCATTTCACAAAAAGAAATGCATCAAAAGAGATGCAAATGAACAATATTTTTTCATGTGACTAGATCTATCTGTTTATTTGGCTTTAAGTTGAAAGTTAGAATTGGTTTTATGCTGGTATGTACAAGCAACTAAACTGTGCACTTAATTTCTTTTACGGAATAGGATTTATCGCAGGAATAGGATTAGTGCAGAAATGCAAATTATCTTTTAATCCAAAGTCCTTAAAAAGGTGATCTCAACAAACTAGTGTCAGATTAACATGGCACGGCACTAAACAACTTGAAGTTGCTCCCTGGTTGCAATTCTCAAAACATTTATGAAATTAGGATTCAGCAGGTTATCTCATGGGGTATGGTGACATTGTGATTATGTTACAGGACCAGTAATCCAGAGGCCGAGACTAATGATCCAGAGACATGAGTTCAAATCCCACCACGGCAGCTGAGGAATTTAAATTCAATTAATTCAGTAAATCTGGAATAAAAAGCCTGTGTCAGTAACGGTGACATGAAACTATCGGACTGTGGTTAAAAACCCATCTGGTTCACTAATGCCCTTTAGGGAAGGAAATCTGCCGCCCTTACCCAGTCTGGCCTATATGTGACTCCAGACCCACAGCACTGTGATTGACACTTAACTGCCCTCTGAAATGGCCCAGCGAGCCGCTCAGTTATAACAAACCACTGCAAGGAAGCACGGACTGCAGCGGTTCAAGAAGGCGGCTCACCACCACCTTCTCAACGGCGATTAGGGACAGGTAATACTGGCCTTGCCAGCGACGCCCACATCCCGTGAGCGAATTAAAAAAAACTCTCAGCTTCAGAAGATTGCTAAAATCTTTGGCTATTTCCCATAGTTATTTTACATGGTGGTATGTAATGTGTGTGGAAGAAAGATTTGAATATCGGGAGTATGATTAAGAAGTTTGCAGACGACACTAAAATTGGCCGTGTGGTTGATAATGAAGGGGAAAGTCATGAGCTGTAGGAGGATATCGATCTACTGGTCAGGTGGGCAGAGCAGTGGCAAATGGAATTTAATTCATAGAAGTGTGAGGTGATACACTTGGGGAGGCTAATAAGGAAAGGGTTTACACATTAAGCGGTCGGCCACTTAATAGTGTAGATGAACAAAGGGACTTTGGAGTGCTTGTCCACAGATCCCTGAAAGTAGCAGACCAGGTGGATAAGGTGGTTAAGAAGGCATATGGAATGCTTGCCTTTATTGGCCGAGGCATAGAATATAAGAGCAGGGAGGTTATGCTTAAATTGTACAATACTTTGGTTAGGCCACAGCTGGAGTACTGCGTGCAGTTCTGGTCGCTGTATTATCGGAAGGACGTGATTGCACTAGAGAGGGTGCAGAGGAGATTTACTAGGATGCTGCCTGGAATGAAGAATCTTAGTTATGAGGGTAGATTGGTTAGGCTGGGTTTGTTCTCATTGGATCAGAGAAGGTTGAGAGGAGACCTCATTGAGGTGTACAAAATATTGAGGGGCCCGGACATAGTGGATAGTAAGGGTCTATATCCATTGGTGGGGGGGGGGGGGTCTATTATGAGGGGCATAGTTTTAAGGTGGTTGGTGGAAGGTTTAGAGGGGATTGAAGGGGGGCTTCTTTACGCAGAGGGTTGTGGAGATCTGGAACTCGTTGCCTGGAAGAGTGGTGGATGCAGAAACCCTCACCACTTTTAAGAGATGGTTGGATGGGCTCTTAAAGTTCAGTAACCTGCAGGGTTACAGACCTAGAGCTGGTAATTGGGACTAGACTGGATGACCTTTTGTTGGACGGCGCAGATATAATGGTAAGTACTGCAGGGACGAGAATATGGCCAGGGTGATCTCCTGGCCTAGTTTCAATCGCTGGATGGATCGGAGAGGAATTTTCCCAGATTTCTTCTCCCTAAATTGGCCTGGGTTTTTAAGCTGGTTTTTACCTCTCCCAGGAAATCACAAGGCTCCGGTTGGGGTGGAGTGTAGAATGTTTCAGTATAAGGAGTGTCGCAGTTGTGTGGGGCGGACTGGTTGGGCTGGGTGCTCTTTGCCTTTCCGTCATTGTTCATAGGTTTATATGTAACCTTCAGGGCTGCTGACCGAGGGCCGTGCGGCTCTTTGTCGGCCGACACGGACACGATGGGCCTAAATGACCTCCTTTTGCACTGTAAATTTCTATGTTTCTATATTTCTAAATGCCTCTGCGTGAATTTGCTGCAGATTTTGTGACATTAGTGAACTGTGAAGTTTGACATTGAGAATGTTTTGTGTGTAGAACTCTGCGCTCCAGCAACTCTGGCCTCTTGAGTATCCTTGACTTCCTTAGCCCCACCATCAGTGGCCGTGCCTTCAGCTGCCTGGGCCCTAAGCTCTGGAATTCCCTCCCCAAACCTCTCCGCCTCTCTACCTCTCTCTCCTCCTTATAAGATGCTCCTTAAAACCTAACTCTTTGCCCAAGTTTTTTGTCATCTGTCCTAATACCTCCTTCTTTTGCTCATTGCCAATTCTTTGGTCTGATTACACTCCTGTGAAGCGCCTTGGGATGTTTTACAGCATTAAAGGTGCTATATAAAGGCAGGTTGTTGTTGTTGTTGGGGAAAAGATGGTTGAACCCAAGAAAACAAGAGTATGGAATTATTCCTGTTCTGTGGCAAAACCTAAAAACCAAACTGGGCCTGGGAGTATCTTTAAACAAGGAATACTCAGTGACATTGCTGTTCCTGGATTACCAATAGGGGCCCTCAGTAAGCTATGCAGATATCGCTGATAACCTCCGCTTGGGCAGAAAACATTGAAGCAACACAATGCATTCATTTGGATTGGTCTCCCAGTTTTACATTGACATTATTTTAGGGATCAATCCCAAAATTAGGTCTGATGCCTCCGACCCTGAGGAATGTTCAAACCTCGAAAGGACTGTGTTAGTAATTGGTTCTTACTGTGGGGAGGGGGATGCTTAGAAATACGAGGGATATGGAGAATTGGCAGATGTGTTGCATTACTTTGTCACATCTGTTTTCACAATTTAAGATTAACAAGTCAATTATCAGGTGCAGTCAAATCGACTAAGAAATGAATAACATAGCTGTAGATCAGTGGAGCTCATGCTTGCAAGAAGCTCAGAGTTCAACGTGCGTGTGGGTACCTGGCCAGGTGAGAAACTCCTTAGAATCGTCAAGGAATTGGGAGAGGCTTAGGCGCATGTATCCAGGGTAATACACTCATAATAAAGGATGAAACTGAGCACTGTGTACAATGAGTAAGTGTGACCTTAGCTCCTTTAATAAGACTCCAGAGTGCAGGTACCTCGTGGGTGGCCTGCTTATATACAGTGCTCCCAAGGGATGCTGGGATCCCTTGGGACTCCAACAGGTGGGCCCTCTGGTGGTGGTGTGATACAGGTTGCAAAGGGTTAAATACATAACACAGGGAATTAAAGACAGCGAGGATTATTATTTTATTCAAAAGTGATGAGACGGATCAGAGAATTGGGGTGCACCTGTTCCAACGTTGGAGAACTCTGTGGATCTTATTCATGCGTGTCAAAGGGGTTTGGGGCATGGCTTTAAAAGCTTCTGGAACTCTTTGCGGGGCTGGGGGGGGGGGCTGAGGCGGAGCTAAATTATTGAACAAGAGCAATTGATGTGCACACTTTACCTCAATTTTCAGAAGGCCTTCTGATCAAGTTCCAATTGTGAGGCTTTTTGGAATATTCGAACACCCTACAGTCAAAACTAACGCTGGTGCAGTGGAGGGGGCTCGGAGAGATGAAGAGTTAGGATTCTTCTGCACTGTGAAGCAAGGCTCACAGATTGAACCTGTTTTCATTGGGGAAAAAAACTGAGAGGACAATTTTGAGGGAAGCGAGTTACTTCACTTTAATGCAAGTGTGGGACGAGAGGAATGAGTACAGACTTTAACCCCTCTCAAACATAGCGATTTAATACTATGACAAAAAGAGATGGATAAGAATGGAACTGAGGGTTTTGGGGATAAATCAACAATAACAAAAAACCACATGATCGGGGTCATTATCACATTGCTGTTTGTGGGAGCTTGCTGTGCGCAAATTGGCTGCCCCGTTTCCCACATTACAACAGTGACCACACTCCAAAAGTACTTCATTGGCTGTAAAGCGCTTTGAGACGTCCGGTGGTCGTGAAAGGCGCTATATAAATGCAAGCCTTTCTTAAAGATACACATAGGTTTATAATTTGCTGTTTCCTCTGGTGTGGGGATCATGACAATGTACAATGTAACTAGTCAGAGATGACTAATGTAGGCTGTAGTGTTAGATTGATATTCTGGGATTTCACAAGATAACCTTGGGTCACAAAGACATTTCCGAGGTTTTTTTCCCCTCCTGCGGGAGGTGATTAAGCACAGATGTTTTACGTGCGATTATTTACCTCCCTCAGGAGATGATCCAGTGATGCGGGCCGCACTGTGTGCTTTGTGGGAGGAACAGGCTCGGTGGGCCAATGTTTTTTTTCCCCCCATTCCATATTTCCTTGCCTTAATTTGCTTTGTATAGTTACTCTCGCATGAACATTCATCAGTTGAGGAAGCCACGTGGGAGAGATCAGTGTTCCTTGTGGCCCCGTGCCTGGCTCCATCCACGGAGCCGTGGACCTGCCGATCCTGTGTGGGCGCAACAGATAATATCGGAGAGAAAAATCAAGAGTAGACTTTCACGCCTCCTGGCATGTCGCTACAGAATGCAATCGCCAAAGTTTGAGGCCAGGCCACCTGCCAAGTTTCTTCCTTGGTACAGCAGAGAAGGACTTATAGCAGAGCAGAAAAAAAAAAGGCATGTGCAGAACGTTTAAAAATAAATCAAAACTCTTTGTGGTGTCAGCCATGGCTCAGTGGGTAGCACTCTTGCCTCTGAGTCAGAAGGTTGAGGGTTCAAATCCCACTCCGGGGACTGATACTCCCAGTGCAGTGCTGAGGGAGGGATGCACAGTCAGAGGTGCCGTCTTTCGGATGAGATGTTAAACCGAGGCCCCGTCTGCTCTCTCAGTTGGATGTAAAAGATCCCATGGGACTATTTTGAAGAAGAGCAGGGGAGTTATCCACGGCGTCCTGGGGCCAATATTTATCCCTCAGTCAACATCACTGCAACAGATTATCTGGTCACTATCGCATTGCTGTTTGTGGGAGCTTGCTGTGCACAAATTGGCTGTTGCATTTCCGACAGTACAACAGTGACTGCACTCCAAAAGTACTTCATTGATGGTAAAGTGCTTTGAGACCTCCGGAGGTGGTGAAAGGCGCTATATAAATGCAAGTCTTTCTGTATGGTAAAATCATTCTGTTCATTCTACCCAAGAGTGATATGGGCCAGTTATTACATCCAGTTGGTCAGCATATATGCTGGTTGGGTGGAGGAGTGGGAGTTTGGTTTGTACACGGTACACTATTGCAACTCTGAATGGGACAGGAAGTCCAAGGTATCTAAAACTAGATCCTCCCCATGGAAAGGGCCTGTACTGGTGAGGAGGCCCAGCAGAAGTGTGGTTTTAGATTCGTTGATGTTGTAACTGGAAATTCTTTAATGCTTTGGGAGGTGCTGGGGAGTGAGCTCGTTGGGTTGGTCGCGTATGGCAGTAAGCAGGCGGCACACTTTTGTCATATATGTATACTTTGTGGTACCACTAGAGGGTGCAACTGTGGGAGGCCCAGGCAGGAGCTGTATAAAAGGCTGGTCCCACGACGTTGCTGCCTCACTCTGTAGTTACAATAAAGAGACTAAGGTCACAGCAGTTCAAGCACAGCACTAGGCCTCGTGGAGTTATTCTCCAGATAAGTAGAGACATATTAACTTTGTGCTCAGTCCCTTCCGCCTGTCCTCTGCGGATGCCTGGGCTCACTCCGACACAGGTTGCAAGAACTTGTGTGGTCAGAGCAAAGAGGGGGTGGAGATGGGGGCGTTGCTATCTGCTTCCTCGGTGGAGTAGGGACGCGGGGGGAGAGAACAACGTTTCCGCCAAGTCGCGTGGCCGCTCACCGGCTATTGCTGGGAGAAAGCACGCTGCACGGACATTTAAAGGGATTACATCGGATTTACGGCACAAAAACTGGCCATTCGGCCCAACCAGTCTATGCCGGCGGTAATGCTCCACTCGAGCCTCCTCCCGTCTTCCCTCATCTAACTCTATCAGCATAACCCTCTATTCCCTTCTCCCCCACATGCTTGTCTAGCCTCCCCTTAAATGCATCGATACTATTCGCCTCAACCCCTCCCTGTGGCAGCGAGTTCCACATTCTCACTGCTCTCGGGGTAAAGAAGTTTCTCCTGAATTCCCCATTGGATTTCTGGGTGACTATCTTATATTGATGGCCTCTAGTTATGCTCTTCCCCACAAGTGGAAACATTCTCTCTGTATCCACTCCATCAAAACCTTTCATAATGTCAATGGCCTCTATTAGGTCACCCCCTCAGCCTTTTTTTTCCAAGCGAAAAGAGACCCAGCCTGTTCATCCTTTCCTGATATGTATACGCTCGCATTTCTGGTATCATCCTCCCCGCCAAAAAAAACAAGTAAGAGGGAACATTGGATGTGAGTACAGGACTTCAATCCACTTTTTGAATCTGTCATCGAAGGCTGTTCCCTCGAGCGTCATAAGCAGGGATCTCGCCTCCACTGGCCGCCTGTGTTGCTCTCCCGCGGTACTTTCCTGTAATCGGGGAAAGCGCCAGAGCAGGAGGGCAGTGCTGTTGCCGCGGTGCACCACATCATATAGCTGCCTAATCTTGTCCCTGCAGAGCCAGCCCCACACACGGAGCTGGTTCGGCCTTGTCGAGGCCGCCGGTGGGCGGGGGGCGACTTGGTCCGACGGCCGGGATCTTGGCCAGGATTTTATCGTTGGCACTGAGAGATATGGAAGCCCGGCTGATTCGCAGTGGGATGCTTTACAGCAGCTTTGTGGCCTGTTGTACCATCACAGCGTAATTAAAGTCTGTACAGAACAGGACAATAAGTTCACAGTGCTTGCGATGCCAAAGATTTAATAATTTTTGCAAACAGATGGAACTCATTTCGTGCTTAATGTGATTTTTATAATAATTGAGTGAAATGCTCCAGCAGAGGCCCATGGTTCTAAACATCCATGCAATTTGATTTTTATACACATATAAATTTAGTTTAATGTCTGCGCAGGAGGAAACTGCATTTACTCTTTAAAAAGTCAGAAGTGCACTTAAGCTAACCATATTAGAACATAAATGGACATTTTTATATATTTAGACGGCAACGGCCATGGTTTATAAGCCCTCGGGGACCAATATCACAGCCCGGTGAGTATTGATTGGCAGTTCTTGACGATCAGAATATTTTTCAATCAATGACTGTAAGTGGTTTTATGTCCTCATGATTATTCTCCCCATCCTTCAGAGGCTCCCACTCCTTATTTCTTTCTTCAGTATTTAACATAAATTACTGTCAAAGTTAAATCTCCGATAGCTGAAGCTGGAGTTTTAACATTCAGCTTTTGTCATTTGGCGATACGATTGCGGGATGTTTATGATGGAGCGGCTGGCACTGAGGCCCAGATTCTCTCTGGACTTTGCCAGTCATGGGGCCGCGCGGGCGGGGTAACTGGCCAAGGTAGAAACTCCACGGGGCGAGAAGCAGTCCCAAACAAGAACTGCAGGAGGCAGCACAGGATGTCCATCACGCAATGTTATGGCCCAGCTAACGTAATGAAGATCGATCCATGTCACTGCCACGCAGATTTGGATGGGGCCAATATAAGGAGGTGTATACAATTATGAGGGGCCTGGATATAGTGGATAGGAAGGACCTATTTCCCTTCGTAGAGGGGTCAATATCCAGGGGCCATAGATTTAAAGTAGCTGGTGGAAGGATTAGAGGGGAGGGGGAAACATTCCTCACCCAGACGGTGGTGAGGGTCTGGAACACACGGCCTGAAAGGGTGGCAGAGGCAGAAACACTCACCACATTTAAAAAATGCTTGGATATGCACAAAGCGGCAAATCTAAGCTGACACTCCAGTCCAGTGCTGAGGGAGCGCTGCACTGTCGGAGGGGCAGTGCTGAGGGAGTGCCGCACTGTCGGAGGGGCAGTGCTGAGGGAACGCCGCACTGTCGGAGGGGCAGTGCTGAGGGAGTGCCGCACTGTCGGAGGGGCAGTGCTGAGGGAGTGCCGCACTGTCGGAGGGGCAGTGCTGAGGGAACGCCGCACTGTCGGAGGGGCAGTGCTGAGGGAGTGCCGCACTGTCGGAGAGGCAGTGCTGAGGGAGTGCCGCACTGTCGGAGGGGCGGTGCTGAGGGAGTGCCGCACTGTCGGAGGGGCAGTGCTGAGGGAGTGCTGCACTGTCTGAGGGACAGTACTAAGGGAGCGCTGTAATGTTGGAGGTGCCGTCTTTTGGATAAGACATTAAACCGAGGCTCCGTCTGCTCTATCAGGTGGATATAAAACATCCCATGGCGTTATTTTGAAGAAGAGCAGGGGAGTTATCCCCGGTGTCCTGGGACCAATGATTATTCCTCAATCAACGTCACTGAAACAGATTATCTGGTCATTATCACATTGCTGTTTGTTGGAGCTTGCTGTGCGCAAATTGGCTGGTGTGTTTCAAACATTACAACAACGACTACACTTCAAAAAGTACATCATTGGCTGTAAAGTGCTTTGGCACGTCAGGTGATCGTGAAAGGTGCTATATAAATAACACGATCACCTGTAATGTTTGAAACACACCAGCCAATTTGTGGGCAGCAAGCTCCAACAAACAGCAACGTGACAATGACCAGACATTCCCAATACATCGCCCACACCACCACAACATAAATCTCAAAAAAAATGTAAAGAAAACACAATCACACTCTGAGTTGTTCCCGTTGGACTGGCCGATTTCCCAGGCGGTCACTGTGGGGCGTGTGCATGCCGCACTGCGGGTCGGGCAGGACTCAAAGCGGCCGGCGCCGTGACCAGGGGCGTTGTCCAACGGGCGCAGCTCTTCTGCGCGGTGTTGCTCCGCACCGCCGCAAAAGCGGCCCCGAAAATTCCCGCCGGGCGCTGGAGGCTGACCGCCAACCCAGAACACCTCACCGCCGCCATTGCCGCTGCCCCGGGGCGAAGAGCGGAGCGCAGAGGCCCAGAACATCTACCCCCTCACTGGTTTGTGATAAATTACAGAAGGTTCTTGTGAACGGGAGGGTTTCCCCGTGGATGGTGAGCCAGTCAATGTCTGCTTACCAATACTGTGGATTCAATATTGATTGAAACATGCCTGTTTAATGTTTAATTCAAACTGGCGTTGGCAGGAATGAGCTGAAAATACTCAATCCATATGCCGCAACAATGTTTTTATTGTGTGCTAGAGGAAGATCACATTAAACAAGTTATGGAGCCATTAGTGACATTTCCTTATGAGTGGGATAAATATGATATTTAAGTAAGCAATTGAATGTTATTTAAACTTCTGTTATAAGTAGAATACGCTTATATCGACACTGACACCTTGGCTGTCCGTGCTTGCAAACATCGCACCATCACACCTTCGCCACGAATACGCAGTCTTCAGAGAATACAACCGCTACACCAGCAAAGACCTGCCGATCCAGGCCGACTTGAACAACCTGCCACCAACCCGTCTCAAATCTAGGCCATTTTGGACCGTCGCCGAAGCCCTTCAGCGATCTCCCCTCAGCCTCGATGACCGATGGTGAAATGCTTGGAAGAACTGCGACATACGGAATGGATTCCTTATCGCGGAGCCCACAGTACGACCTGAAGGATCAAACCTTCCTCGCAAACAGTGGACAATCATCAACCGCCTCAGAACCGGTCCCGGTCGATGCTGCCACCTTCTCCAGCGGTGGAAGATTAAAGCCTCCCCGTCCTGTGACTGTGGAGCTCCTAATCAGACCCTGGAGCACATCATCGAGCACTGCCCTCAGAGGGAATTCACAGGCAGCCTACAGGATATCCCCGCTGTTACACCGGGAGCTTTGGCCTGGCTATCTGACTTAGATATTGACGTATGATTTGCTTTGCATTACACTGAGTCCCTTCATCCAAGTCATTAATATAGATTGTATATAGTTGAGGACCCAGCACCGATCCCTGCGGCACCCCACTAGTCACTGTTTGCCAACTGGAAAATGACCCATTTATCCCAACTCTCTGTTTTCTGTTAGTTAGCCAATCCTCTATCCATGCTAATATATTACCCCCAACCCCACGAACTTTTATCTTGTGCAGTAACCTTTTATGTGGCACCTTATCAAATGCCTTCTGGAAATCCAAATACACCACATCCACTGGTTCCCCCTTATCCACCCTGCTCGTTACATCCTCAAAGAACTCCAGCAAATTTGTCAGACTTGAATGCCTGTATTCACTAGAGTTTAGAATAATGAGAGAGGATCTCATTGAAACGTATAAAATTCTGACTGGATTGGATAGGATGGATGCGAGGAGGATGTTTCCCCGGACTGGGAAGTCTAGAACAAGGGGTCACAGTCTTAGGATACGGGGTAGGAAATTTAGGACCGAGATGACGAGAAATTTTTTCACTCAGAGGGTGGTGAACCTGTGGAATTCTCTACCACAGAAGGCTGTAGAGGCCAAGTCGCTGAATATATTTAAGAGGGAGATAGATAGATTTCTAGAAACAAAAGGCATCAAGGGGTATGGGGAAAAAGTGGGAATATGGTGTTGAGATAGAGGATCAGTCATGATCATGTTGAATGGCGGTGCAGACTCGAAGGGCCGAATGGCCGACTCCTGCTCCTATTTACTATGTTTTTATGTTTATGATTTCCCTTTCATAAAACCATGCTGACTCTGCTTGATTGAATTATGCTTTTCCAAATGTCCTGCTACTGCTTCCTTAATAATGGACTCCAGCATTTTCCCAACCACAACTGGTCTATAGTTTCCTGTTTTTTGTCTGCCTCCTTTTTTAAATACGGAAGTTACATTTGCGGTTTTCCAATCTGCTGGGACCGCCCCGGAATCCAGGGAATTTTGGTCGATTACAACCAATGCATCCACTATCTCTGCAGCCACTTCTTTTAAGACCCTAGGATGTCAGCCGTCAGGTTCATGAACAGGTACAGAAAATAATCAAAAAGGCTAATGGATGCTGGCCTTTATATCTAGAGGACTAGAAGAGGTAGAGGTAGAGGTAGAAGTTATGCTGCAGCTGTACACAGCCCTGGTTAGCCCACACCTGGAGCACTGTGAGCAGTTCTGAGCACCACGCCTTAGGGGAGGATATATTGGCCTTGGAGGGAGTGCAGCGTAGGTTTACCAGAATGATACCCGGACTTCAAGGGTTAAGTTATAAACGAGATTACACAAACTAGGGTTGTATATGCTAGAATTTAGAAGGTTAAGGAGTGATCTGATCGAAGTTTTCAAGATATTCAGGGGAACAGAGAGGGGGGATACAGAGAAATTATTCCCGCTGGTTGGGGAGTCTAGGACTAGGGGAGCAGAGTCTAAAAATTAGAGCCAGACCTTTCAGGAGTGAAGTTAGGAAACATTTCCACACACATATAGATAGATTTTTAACCAATAAGGGAATTAAGGGTTACGGGGAGCGGGCTGGTAAGTGGAGCTGAGTCCACGGCCAGATCAGCCATGATCTTGTTGAATAGCGGAGCAGGCTCGAGGGGCTAGATGGCCTACTCCTGTTCCTAATTCTTATGTTCTTATGTTCTAGATGAGAGGTTTGGAACTCTCTTCTGCAAACGGCAATTGATGCTAAGTCAATTGTTAATTTTAAATTGTAGAGTGATAGATTTTTGTCAACCAAAGGTATTAAGGGATATGGGCCAAAGGCGGGTATATGGAGTTAGGTCGCAGATCAGTCATGATCTCACTGAATCGCAGAACAGGGTCGAGGGGCTGAATGGCCTCCTCCTGTTCCTATGTTCCTGTGTCTTATAATCTCGAATACCTCGATCAGGTCGCTCCTTAGCCTTCTCAGCTCTAATGAAAAAGATCCTCACTTCTCCCCTGTAACTCTACCTCCCTGTTAATGTCCCAGTGAATCTCGCCACACCTTTCCCATTGCTTATAGGGCCAGAAATCCCTCTTGCGGGCTTCCCGCGGGCAGTTGCCTCCTCGCTGGAGATTTTTTACGAATTTACCTGGTGGTCTAGGAGGCGTCCTGATTTCCGATGGGGAGGCCTTTCCCTCCCGCGCTGCGAAGCACACTCCCATCCGGAGGGTCCCTACGCAGAAGATGCAGTCACGTGTGACTGCTCAGCCAATCAGATAGGTAGTTTACAGGTTCCCATTAATAGCACCGAGACTCATGTAACTACCAGTTCTCAGTGCTATTAATTGGGAAAAAAACAAGCACACACTAATAAAAAATAAAAAACAGACCTCACATAATTAAAATTAATTGAAATTAACGTTAATAAATGCCTTAGAAAAAAAACAATATATTTCTGATTTTTTTTTTAAATGTTGTAATTCGGGTTAAAAATAAACTTACCTTAGTGGGCAGAGTTTTTAACAATACAATGTGTTTATTTAATTTAATTTTATTGTGTTTATATGTGTTTTTAAACTCTTATGCCTGCAACAGTAGGCTACGCGCCTACTTTTTCAGGCACAAGAGCTTTGAGGACATTTGCCGGGCAAGATATAGGTAAATCCCGCAATCTTGCCCGTGCAAATATCCTCGCTCCCGATCTGTCTAGGACCTGTCAAGCTCCTGCTCGACAGATCGGAGAAGCCGGTTTTCAGCGTATGCGCATTGTGCGCTGAAAACCGGCTTTTCCGATGCCTTCCCAGGTCCATAGAAACTTTGTACAGACCCGGGAGGTTGGAATTTTTGGGCCTGTATGTCCTTCTGATAAATCTGCCCAAATCTGCATGTGGCATTCCAACTGTAGCTTGGCTGAGGTCTTGGAGAATTTCAGCTATTTTACTTCTCTAGCTACAAAATCAAGGCATCTGTTTACCTCTTTTTAATGGCCGTATTTATTTGTGCTGTGATTTTGCAATGATCGGTGTATTTGCATAAGTTTAAGAATAAGGGGTTGTCCATTTAAAACTAAGATGAGTCGGAATTTCTTCTCTCAGAGGGTTGTAAATCTGTTGAATTCTCTGCCCCAGAGAGCTGTGGAGGCTGGGTCATTGAATATATTTAAGGTGGAGATAGACCGATTTTTGAGCGATAAGGGAGTGAAGGGTTATGGGGAGTGGGCGGGGAAGTGGAGCTGAGTCCAAGATCAAATCGGCCATGATCGTATTAAATGGCGGAGCAGGCTCTTATGTTCTTATTGAAGTAGATAAGGAGTACAGTTCCCTGAGTGTGTCGGCTGTCTGTTACCTTAGCCGATTGGACATTCATCAGTGAGCCTGTGTTTTGGGGATGTCACAACCAAAACACAACCTGCCCACCGGTGCACTTTGCAACACAAATTGCTGGACTGTGAGCTGGAGCAGGATTTTGGCTGTATCTCAGAAGTGCAGAGGGCAAATACAGCTCTCAACCTGCTGCCGAAAGAGAGGTTTTTTTAAGGCTAGTCATACAATAATGTTTTTTGTAATTCCACATGATGAAAAGATGCAGAAATAACAGCTCCTTGGATATGAAGAATCTCGTCCCTGCCTCTTGAGTCACCGCAGTGAGATTAGAAAATGATAATTCAGCATTGAATCGCACATGACGGGCACGCTACATTCTTGAACAAATTCAAAACCTACTTACACTACTCTTATACCGTATCTAATTCTTCACAGAAATAAAATTTCGGAGCATCCCCTGTCTCCTCCAGTTTCAACTTGTTTGCCCTGCAGTATCGTATCGCCAACCAGTTGCTATTTTCGTGCAACCCTGTTGTTTCTTGCCTTCCTCAAAGGCCCTTTCTCTTGCTGATTGCACCAACCTGTACAGTAATCTTTCACTCCCATCTAAAAGTCAAGTGGAGCAGGCAGACCCGGAGAGAATTGAACAATTTATAAATAAATAATCTTGGAGCACTGCGAAGAATCCGGTCAATAACTCTCCAGAAAGATTAACCATATTATCATGCTGGTCAGCCAACCCAGCTCCACAAGGTGCTATTTCTTGTCAGTTAGCAATATTCAGTTCCCTAACGTGGTAAACCTGGCCGGCTGACAAGCAGAGGCGATGTCTGGAAAGGCTGATGTCAGAGTGGGAGACCACACGATAACTCAGTGTTACTTGCCACTGTTGGCAACTTCCATGTTCTTCCAGCCCATAATCCACTCAGTTCTGGTTCAGAGAAACCAAATGAACTCCGTACTCCCTGACGCTGCGCTGAGCAGATTTGATGAGGATGGGCTACCACACGTGAGTTTCCACTGTGAACATTAAAGCTGAGCGCAGCAATACGGGGTGAGCTGTGCCTTAAGTCAGATCTCCATTCTTATAAATGCCTCTACATTTCCGTATCAGTCCCAACGGCCCAACAAGAGCACTCATGGTCTGGTTGTATTCTCACAGACTATTTTCTCACCTGTGGTACTTCTGCCAAAGCAGTCGAAACTCTGAAACCAAAGCAAAACACTGCAGATGCTGGAAATCTGAAATAAAAACAGCCAATGCTGGAAATACTCAGCGGGTCGGGCAGCGCCTGTGGAGAGAGAAACAGAGTTAACGTTTCAGGTCTGTGACCTTTTGTCAGAACTGGAAAAAGTTAAAGATGTAACAGGTTTTTAAGCAAATCACCATCATAGGCGGTCCCTCGAACGAGGATGACTTGCTCCCACATGAGTTCACGGGTGTTTCAATGAAGGACCCGATGTTCTATTCCTGAACTCCAATTGAAGGGTGGAAGATGCCTGTGCATTAATTTTTTTAATGTGTAGTGACCCCGTTGCACACCAGCCACCACACGGGCTTGACAGAGCTAGGTCTTGGTCCAGTGGCAAGGGTTAACCAGGACGACTGGAGACCTGCTCTGCTGCACGGACCTAGTGCGCACACAGGTCAAGCAAGTACAGAGGCAGGAAAGCAGTTTTTAAAGCAATGAGAGTTTCTGCCTCTACCACTCTTTCAGGCAGTGAGTTCCAGACCCCCACAACCCTCTTGGTGAAAAGTGTTCCCTCAAATCCCCTCTAATCCTTCTACCAATTACTTTAAATCTATTTTGTTGACCCCTCTGCTAAGGGACCTATGTGCTTCCTATCCACTCTATCCAGGCCCCTCATAGTTTTATATACCTCAATTAAATCTCCCCTCAGCCTCCTCTGTTCCAAAGAAAGCAACCCCAGCCTATCCAATCTTTCTTCATAGCTAAAATTCTCCAGTCCAGGAAACATCCTCGTAAATCTCCTTTGTACCCTCTCTAGTGCACTCACATATTTCCTGTAATGTGGTGACCAAAACTGCATGCAGTACTCTAGCTGTGGCCTAACTAGTGTTTTATACAGTTCAAGCATAACCTCCCTGCTCTTATATTCTATGTCTCGGTTAATAAAGGCAAGTATCCCGTATGCCTTCTTAACCACCTTATCTACCTAGCCTGCTACCTCAGGGATCTGTGGACCTGCACTCCAAGGTCTCTTTGTTCCTCTACACTTCTCAGTGTCCTACCATTTATTGTGTATTCCCTTGCCTTGTTAGTCCTCCCCAAATGCATTACCTCACACTTCTGATTCATAGCACATATCGCCTGTGTAGCAGACATGATATGCTAAGGTTTACTCATTGAAATCTCGATACGGCCTTGCTATTAAATCGTTTTGTATTGACCTTGAGAAGATCCTTCCCCCAACTGTAATTAGACATCGGCATCAATCTGCTAGTTTCCCTTTAATTTTTTTCATTCATCATCAGTTGCTGTGCATTGCCTGATGGCTTCCTTGGTGAAACACATTTGTGAAGCCGGTTATTCTGTAAATTCACCCAAATTTTGCCTTAATTGTCGAGAATGAGCAGAGGCAAGCAAGCAGTTAACAAAAGCAGCGACATTGTGTCTGATCTTGCTCTAATTTTGTGGACCATGACCCAGCTTATGGCTCGTACAGGCTATGAATGAGGGGAATTGTTAAATAAAGCATTAAGGAAGGTTTCACATAGTCACAAGAGGGAGAGAGTCTCTATCTGACCTTTGATATATAACATATCTTTCGAGTAAGAGGTACTTGATCAAAATGTTGCCGTGCTGCATTACCTAATACAGCAGTGTATTTAGTGACAACAACACAGTGATCGAGACAATTCATCAACTGCATTTAGACAGAGTTGAGATAACGCTGCTTGAACTGAAGCCTTTGATGAGTGCCTTGAGGCCAGTAGTCGATATGCATCATTTCTGATGGAAACCTGAAGTCTTGGGATTAACCTCGTAACTTGCCCTTCATGTGCTTTGGATGGATTGCTGCAGCTTTGTGTAAAATAATGGTGAAAGAATGTTTCCTTACCAAAAACGCTGTGTTTTTTTTTGCCTCCTCATAGCTCCCCGTATCTCACAGCATTCACAATTTTTAAGAATTATCAGCCAGTTTACCATTTATTCTCTCATCTGCTAATTAACTCTTGCATTTTGCAACTTTTATAGTTGATTAAAACTAAAGCAATTCAGAATTTGGTAAACTGGCATTTGGAGATTGAAACAAGAGTCTTCAGCCCATAAATTCTGTCGCCTTCCAAAATGAGAATGCTGTTTAAAAATAGGATAAACAGAACAACAACCTGTATTTATATAGCGCCTTTAACGTAGTGAAACGTCCCAAGGTGCTTCACAGGAGTGTTATGAGATAAAAAATTTGACACCGAGCCACATAAGGAGAAATTAGCGCAGGTGAGGTGACTAAAAGCTTGGTCTTGAAGGAGGAAAGAGAGGTTAGAGAGAGGTTTAGGGAGGGAGTTCCAGAGCTTGGGGCCTCGGCAGTTGAAGGCACAGCCACTGATAGTTGAGCGATTTTTAAGGATGTTCAGGAGGGCAGAATTAGAGAAGTGCAGACATCTCGGGGGGGTTGTGGGGCTGGAGGAGATTACAGAGATAGGGAGGGGCGAGGGCCATGGAGAGATTTGAACAAAAGGATGAGAATTTTGAAATCGAGGCGTTGCTTAACCGGAAACCAATGTAGGTCAGCGAGCACAGGGGGTTTTGGGACTTGATGTGAGTTAGGACTCGGAGTTAGAAGACACAAAATGAGACTCAGAGGTTAATGTCTCAACAAGCAGCCATTCAGTCTATTTTCCTCTGTGAATTTCTGTCTGCAAAAGACACCAGTATCCGAGAAAATGCTTCCCCTAAATCAGCACAAGCTAAATCTGAATCTTCAAAAATGATGCATACCAAATAATCAGTGGGTCGTACACTGACATCTGAGTCAGGAGGTTGTGGGTTCAAGCCCCACTCCAGGGACTTTGAGCACAAAAATCTAGGCTGACACTCCAGTGCAGTGCTGAGGGAGTGCTGCACTGTCGGAGGTGCCGTCTTTTCGGATGAGACATTAAACCGAAACAAATCCACGACACCACGGGTGGCTCAGCTATACAGAGGGAGGCAGAAGAATGGAGGAGCAATAGTGGCAGGGGATTCGATAATCAGGGGAGCAAGCCCTGTCTGCTCTCTCAGGTGGATGTAAAAGATCGCATGGCACTATTTCGAAGAAGAACAGGGGAGTTATCACCGGTGTCCTGGGGCCAATATTTATCCCTCAACCAACATCACTAAAACAGATTGTCTGATCATTATCACATTGCTGTTTGTGGGAGCTTGCTGTGCGCAAATTGGCTGCTGTGTTTCCCACATTACAACAGTGACTACACTCCAAAAGTACTTCATTGGCTGTAAAGTGCTTTGGGACATCCTGAGGTCAGGAAAGGCGCTCTATAAATGCAAGTCTTTCTGTTAACAAACCTGAAACATTGGTAAATACTGAAAGACATCTCTCTTCTTGTGCAGATGGGGCAAAATAGCCGTGACTCAGACTGTGAGGGGAAACTGGAATCAGTTCGATTTTCAGTAACATTTTCTGACTCTCTCTCGACGGACGACCAGGAGGCATCATCACGTGATTTAAAAAATGTATTCGCTGGATGTGGGCAAGGCCGGCATTTATTGCCCATCCCTAACTGCCCCTTGAGAAGGTGGTGGTGAGCTGCCTTCTTGAACCGCTGCAGTCCGTGTGGTGAAGGTGCTCCCACAGTGCTGTTAGGGAGGGAGTTCCAGGATTGTGACCCAGCGACGATGAAGGAACGGCCGATATATTTCCAAGTCAGGATGGTGTGTGGCTTGGAGGGGAATGTGGAGGTGTGGTGTTCCCATACACCTGCTGCCCTTGTCCTTCTAGGTGGTGGAGGTCACGGATATGGAGTTAATATAAGATTGAGAAACGTCGGGTAGCAGTAGGCATTCGGAGGTATATTGGTCAAATACCTCGCACACCAGGTGCCCAGCATCTCCGCATTGCTTTAGCTTCATAAATAACAATTTTTTTTGTGCTCTATCTTAGATGGTAGTTTAATTTTATTTTATTCTTGCTGATGAAATAATTTTCACAAGTGATTATTTTCCTCCACACCTTGATCTCCAAAAAGAATATGGCTGGCTATGTACCAACCATTCAACAGTGTTATGGGAATAGGGTTTTAACACCAGTTGTTGGCTGCTGTGTGTCTTGTGGCCATATAGGGATAAGGGATTTTAGCTACAAGGTTAGGTTGGAGAAACTGGGGTTGTTCTCCTTGGAGCAAAGGAAGTTGGGGGGAGATTTGCTACAGGTGTACAAAATGATGACGGGTCTGGATAAAGTAGACAGAGAAAGGCTGTTCCCATTAGTTGATGGTACAAGGACTAGGGGACACAGATTTAAGGTTTTTGGGCAAGAGATACAGGGGGGATTTGAGGAAGATCTTTTTTACGCAGCGAGTGGTAATGGCCTGGAACTCGCTGCCGACGAGGGTGGTGAAAGCGGAGACAATCAATGATTTCAAAAGGAAATTGGATAGGCACTTGAGGGAAATAAACTTGCAGGGCTCCGGGGATAGAGCGGGGGAATGGGTTGCTCGACAGAGAGTCAGCATGGACTCGATGGGCCTAATGGCCTCCTTCTCTGCTGTAATGATCTATGACTCTATATGCAGTAACTGGTTCATACTATTCAGGGTTCCCAAGCAAAACATTACTTTAAATAAAGCAAGCATTGTGAATGATATTTGTTGTATAATCACTATCTTTGGGTTTTTGAGAAGTGAAGCCTTTGTCCCCGAACCTTCACCATCCAGCTCAGTGACCCATCCCCCGGTGACGCATGACCCAGTCACCCATCCCCTGCTGACCCGTGACCCAGTGACCCATCGTCCAGTGACCCCTCGCCCCGTGACCCCTCGTCCTGTGACCCCTTGCCCCGTGATCCCCTCACCCAGTGACCCATCGCCCCGAGACCCATCGCCCCATGACCCCTCGCCCAGTGACCCATCGCCCCGTGACCCGGTGACCCTTCGCCCCGTGACCCCTCACCCAGTAACCCATCGCACGTGTCCCATTGCCCCGTGACCCACCATCTCATGACCCTTCGCCCAGTGACCCATCGCCCCGTGACCCCACACCCAGTGACCATCGCCTCGTGACCCATTGCCCCGTCGCCCTGTGACCCCTCACCCAGTGACCCATCGCCCATGACCCATTGCCCCGTGACCCACCATCCCATGACCCCTCGCCCAGTGACCCATCGCCCCGTGACCCATTGCCCCATGACCCCTCATCCTTTGACCAATTGCCCCGTGACCGCTCACCGTGTGACCCATTGTCCAGTGACCCAACACCCAGTGACCCCTCAACCTGTGACCCATCGCTCAGTGACCCGTCGCCCCATGACCCATTGCCCTGTCGCCCTGTGATCCCTCACCCAGTGACCCTTCACCCAGTGACCCATCGCCCAGTGACCCATTGCCCCATCGCCTCATGACCCATCACCCAGTGACCCGTTGCCCTGTGACCCATCACCCCGTGACTCAGTGACCGTTCACCCCTCGCCCCATGACCCCTCGCCCCGTGATCCCTAAGCCCGTGACCCCTCGCCCCTTGACCCCATGATCCATCGCCCCATGACCCCGTGACCCATTGCCCCATGATCCCATGACCCCTTGCCCCGTGACCCCATAATCCATCGCCCGTGACCCCTCGCCCCGTGACCCCTCCCCCCAGACCCATCGCCAGTGACCCCTCACCCAGTGACCCGTCGCCCTGTGACCCGTGATCCGTCGCCCAGTGACCCCTCACCCAGTGACCCATCGCCCAGTGATCTGTTGCCCCGTGACCCCTCACCCAGTGACCCGTCGCCCAGTGACCAGTGACCCGTCGCCCAGTGATCCGTTGCCCAGTGACCCTTCGCCAGTACAGAGCACTGTACAAGTGGTTCCTTCTGTTAAGTTCAATTCCTCAGTCGTTGGACCACTTGTTTTTTATTTAACTTCACAGCTAGTCATTTAATATTGTCTTTTTCTCCACATTGCTTCTACAACCATTTAACTTTAGCGATAGTATCCAAAAGTCCAGAACTTTCTTGATGGGCAAGAGATACCTCGTTGACTCGAGCTGTTTCCGTCCCAGTGCCAAAGATACTGCTTTACTATTTGTTGGTTTGGATCAACAGGAATCCTATTTATTCATCAGATTATGTCCCTTTACCTTGTCAAGCCCCCTCAGAATCTTATACGTTTCAATAAGATCACCTCTCATTCTTCTAAACTCCAATGAGCATAGGCCCAACCTGCTCAACCTTTCCTCAAAAGTCAACCCCTTCATCTCAGGAATCAACCTTGGGAACCTTCTCTAAAATGCCTCCAATGCAAGTATATCGGAGCAGGCCGGGGAGCGGAAGGAGCAGTGTGGCGGTGTACCACTCCAGGGAACAGCACGTGCTGGAGCAGGAGAGCAACGGCAGTGAAGAGTGAAGTCATCAAGGTCCAGGTCGGTGATTGGAGCATGGGCAGGTACAGCAGGAGCGGCGAGGTCGGGGCGAAGGAGCGGCAAGAGATTGTAGAGGGACGTGATCGGGGACCAGAAGAGGCGAGGGCCCAGGGACAGCATGGGCCAGCCCACACTGCGATACGTGTGCGCACTAGGTCCGTGCAGCAGAGCTTGGTCTCCAGTCGACCAAGACCTCGCTCTGTCAAGCCCGTGTGGTGGCTGGTGTGCAACGGCCACCACACATTAAAAAAATCCACGCACAGGCATCTTCCACCCTTCAACATGTAGTTCGGGATCTGGAATCTTAGCTCCTTCATTGAAACACCTGTGAACTTTTTGACGTGGAAGCAAGTCATCCTCGGTTTGAGGGAGTGCCTATGATGATGATGATGATCCCTCCTGAAATACGGAGACCAAAACTGTACGCAGTACTCCAGCTGTGGCCTCACTAATATCCTGTACGTTTGTAGCAGGACTTCTCTGCTTTTATACTCTATCCCCCTTGCAATAAAGGCCAATATTCCATTTGCCCTTCCTGATTACTTGCTGTACCTGCACACTAATGTTTTGTGTTTCATGCACAAGGACCCCCGGGTCCCTCTGTATAAATCTTCAATTCCTGGAGACTTCAGGGCAATCCCAGCGCACACATACACGCTCTCCCAGTGCGTAGTGCTGTGGTGCGGATCTTTAACTTAGATATTGTTGTGTTTATAATATTGGAACAGTTCAAATAATGTATAACGTTATATGGGGCCGAGATAGAGTGGATAGGAAGGACCTATTTCCCTTAGCAGAGGGGTCAATACCCAGGGGACATAGATTTAAAGTAATTGGGGGGAGGTTTAGAGGGGAGTTGAGGAGAACTTTTTTCACCCAGAGGGTGGTGGGGGTCTGGAACTCATTGCCTGAATGGGTGGTAAAGGCAGAAACTGTCATTGTATTTAAAAAGTACTTGGATGTGCACTTGAAGTGCCGTAAACTACAGGGCTACGGACCAAGAGCTGGAAAGTGGGATTAGGCTGGGTACAACAACAACTTGTATTTATATAGCGGCATTAACGTAGTGAACGTCCCAAGGTGCTTCACTGGAGTATTTTTTGTCCGCCACAGACACGATGGGCCAAATGGCCTCCTTCTGTGCTGTAAATTTCTATGATTCTATGATACACTTACATGCTCTGTTGTACTGGCATACAAATTTACGTACTTTATTTGCTTTTTTGTTTTACGTTTTACTACATTAAAGGTGCTATATAAGTACAAGTCAGTTAAAACTACTTTGTTAACAAAAGTGAAGAGGTTCTTGGCTCTGCACAGCAGTGAATCTGTCTGCTGCAAGTGATACAGGGTTTGGAACCAGTGTTCTGTGTAATAAAAGAAAAATCAATTAGTGGAGAGCGTGATGTGGGAAAGGAAATCATTCAAAGGCGGGTGTATTGAAGTAGGCAACCAATAGGAAATGAAAATATGTTTTGTTGTGAGAGCAGTGTAATTGTTTAGAAACCTTCCCAAACTGACTCTGTTTGAGAAGTTGTGATCGCTGTAATCTTTATATAAAGCTGCGGATAATTAGAATCATAGAATCAGAACAGCATGAAAGAAGGCCATTTGACCCGTTGAACCCGTGCCCACTCTCGGCCAGTCCCACTCCCCCACCCTTTCCCCGCAGCTCTATAAATATTTTTCCTTCAGATAAGAACATAAGAACATAAGAAATAGGAGCAGGAGTAAGCCATCTGGCCCCTCGAGCCTGCTCCGCCATTCTATAAGATCATGGCTGATCCGATCATGGACTCAGTTCCACTTCCCTGCCAGCTCCCCATAACCCTTATCCCCTTATCATTTAAGAAACTCTATTTTTGCCTTAAATTTATTTAATGTCCCAGCTTCCGCAGCTCTCTGAGGCAGCGAGTTCCACAGATTTACAACCCTCTGAGAGAAGAAATTTCTCCTCATCTCTGTTTTAAATGGGCGGCCCCTTATTCTAAGACTATGCCCCCTAGTTCTAGTCTCCCCCATCAGTGTAAATCTCCTCTCTGCATCCACCTTGTCAAGCCCCCTCATAATCTTACATGTTTCGATAAGATCACCTCTTATTCTTCTGAATTCCAATGAGTAGAGGCCCAACCTACTCAACCTTTCCTCATAAATCAACCCGCTTATCCACGGAATCAACCTCGTGAACCTTCTCTGAACTGCCTCCAAACCAAGTATATCCTTTTGTAAATATGGAAACCAAAACTGCACGCAGTATTCCAGGTGTGGCCTCACCAATACCCTGTATAGCTGTAGCAAGACTTCCCTGCTTTTATACTCCATCCCCTTTGCAATAAATGTCAAGATTCCATTGGCCTTCCTGATCACTTGCTGTACCTGCATACTAAACTTTTGTGTTTCATGCACAAGTACCCCCAGGTCCCGCTGTACTGCAACACTTTGCAATCTTTCTCCATTTAAATAATAACTTGCTCTTTGATTTTTTTTATGCCAAAGTGCATGACCTCACACTTTCCAACATTATACTCCATCTGTCAATACTTATCCAACTCCCTTTTGAAAGCCACGATTGAGTCTGTCTCCACCACCCTCTCAGGCAGCGCATTCCAGATCCTAACCACTCGCTGCGTAAAAATGTTTTTCCTTACGTCGCCTTTGGTTCTTCTGCCAATCGCCTGAAATCTGGGTCCTCTGGTTCTCGACCCTTCAGCCAATGGGAACAGTTCCCCGTCATGGGGGAATCTAGAACTAGGGGGCATAGTTTCAGAATAAGGGGCCGCCCATTTAAAACTGAGACGAGGAGGAATTTCTTCTCTCAGAGGGTTGTAAATCTGTGGAATTCCCTGCCCCAGAAAACTGTGGAGGCTGGGTCATTGAATATATGTAAGGCGGAGATAGACAGATTTTTAACGATAAGGGAGTCAAGGATTATGGGGAGCGGGCAGGCAGGTGGAGTTGAGCCCAAGATCAGATCAGCCATGATCTTATTGACTGGTGGAGCAGGTCAAGGGGCCAAATGGCCGACTCCTGCTCCTATTTCTTGTATTCTTATGAAAACAAAATAGGAGGGAAGAGTGGTTTGTTTGACAAAATGCTATTCCAGTGGGCTGGTGTTTTAAAATATTCCATTCTTTTAAATTAAAGAAATCATTTGTGTTGACAGCAGGATGAAACCGACAGACATCTCTCCTGTTCGATCGTCACAGACGCTGCTATCCTTCCCAGTCGTTCCCTGCCCTCAAACAGCCAACGCCTGCCTGTGCAGTCTCCTGTTTCCAACAGATGCTGTGATCTCAATGCCCTCAAACACTTGTCAAACGGCCTCGTTTCCTCTTGCCCAGAAGACAAGACAGATGACACGGTCTTGCTCAGATTCCTCTTGCTCAATAATTCTGTCGTATTTCTCCATCCCCACCTGTCTGCTGATACCGCCAAGAAAGGTTTGTAGTTAAAGATGATTGTTACAGCGGGGTCCGACAAAGAGCGAGATTCATCAAAGAACTATTTATGCCCTTTGCTCAATTAAAATGTTAAATGTACCAGAACTTGCGGCACACTTTAACTTTGTGTGAATGTGCAGCGAATATTTAAATGGCTGGACTCATCCTCTTTATTTTTTACTTAGACGGGCTAAATTAGCTTCTTTAAAAAGAAAACTCTTATTTTCTGAAGATATAATAATGTTCTAAAATAACGCCGGTCGTGTTGTGCTAATGATTAATTGTGCTGCATTCAAGAAAACGTAACTTTACATTGGGAGGCAGACAGAGACGGGAAGCTGCAGGGAAGAGCGAGCGTGTTTACAATAAGCAAATCAACTGTGGAGAAAGAAAACAACTTGTTCCTCAGTCAACTCTCTGAGGTCGGTTCCCAGTGTCGGGTTCTGGGCTTTGTGTATTCAGGCCAGCAGCATCGTTGGTCTATAAATAAAATAAAACTCTGCTTTATTATTTATAAATGTAATATTTTCAAAACAATATTATTTATTCTTGCGAGCCCATCATTTTATGCCAGAAGAGGCAGAATTGAGACAAAATGAGCCATGTTAGTTTTCAATTGCATCCTTTATCAGTGGAGTAGCACATGCAGTGTACTGTTCATGACAAAGGCAAATATAATTCACAGTCTTTCTATGCATACTTCGAGATCTTTTCATTTAATTTTGTCGCTCTCCCTTCCCCCCATTTCTCCTGAAGCTTCTGTCTGCTCGCGAGTTGGGGACGAGTTGTAGCACATTGCTGGAGTGACCATTAGTGAACCTTGACTGAGGGCGGGCCGGCTAATCATCATCGTAAGAACATAAGAAATAGGAGCAGGAGTAGGCCATTTGGCCCCTTGAGCCTGCTCCGCTATTTAATACGATCATGGCTGTTCTGATCATGGACTCAGCTCCACTTCCCCGCCTGCTCCCCATAACCCTTTATTCCCTTATCGTTTAAAAAACTGTCTATTTCTGTCTTAAATTTATTCAATGTCCCAGCTTCCACAGCTCTCTGAGGCAGCAAATTCCACAGATTTACAACCCTCTGAGAGAAGAAATTTCTTCTCATTTCAGTTTTAAATGGGCGGCCCCTTATTCTAAGATCATGCCCCCTAGTTCTAGTCTCCCATATCAGTGGAAACATTCTCTCTGCATCCACCTTGTCGAGCCCCCTCATAATCTTATACATTTCGATAAGATCACCTCTCATTCTTCTGAATTCCAATGAGTAGGGACCCAACCTACTCAACCTTTCCTCATAAGTCAACCCCCTCATCTCCGGAATCAACCTAATAAACCTTCTCTGAACTGCCTCCAAAGCAAGTATATCCTTTTGTAAATATGGAAACCAGTATTCCAGGTGTGGCCTCACCAATACCCTGTATAGCTTTAGCAAGACTTTCCTGCTTTTATACTCCATCCCCTTTGCAATAAAGGCCAAGATTCCATTGGCCTTCCTGATCACTTGCTGTACTTGCATACTAAACTTTTGTGTTTCATACACAAGTACCCCCAGGTCCCGCTGTACTGCAGCACTTTGCAATCTTTCTCTATTTAAATAATAACTTGCTCTTTGATTTTTTCTGCCAAAGTGCATGACCTCACACTTTCCAACATTATACTCCATCTGCCAAATTTTTGCCCACTCGCTTAGCCTGTATATGTCCTTTTGCAGAATTTTTGTGTCCTCCTCGCATAGAAACATAGAAACATTGAAAATAGGTGCAGGAGTAGGCCATTCGGCCCTTTGAGTCTGCACCAGCATTCAATAAGATCATGGCTGATCATTCCCTCAGTACCCCTTTCCTGCTTTCTCTCCTTACCCCTTGATACCCTTTGCTGTAAGGGCCATATCTAACTCCCTCTTGAATATATCCAATGAACTGGCATCAACAACTCTCTGCAGCAGGGAATTTCACAGGTTAACAACTCTCTGAGTGAAGAAGTTTCTCCTCATCTCAGTCCTAAATGGTCTACCCCTTATCCTAAGACTGTCCCCTGGTTCTGGATTTCCCCAACATCGGGAACATTCTACCCGCATCTAACCTGTCCCATCCTGTCAGAATCTTATATGTTTCTATGACATTCCCTCTCATCCTTCTAAACTCCAATATATAAAGGCCCAGTTGATCCAGTCTCTCCTCATATGTCAGTCCTGCCATCCCGGGTATCAGTCTGGTGAACCTTCGCTGCACTCCCTCAATAGCAAGAACGTCCTTCCTCAGATTAGGAGACCAAAACTGAACACAATATTCCAGGTGAGGCCTCACCAAGGCCCTGTGCAACTGCAGTTAGACCTCCCTGCTCCTCTACTCAAATCCCCTAGCTATGAAGGCCAACATACCATTTGCCTTCTTCACCGCCTGCTGTACCTGCATGCCAACTTTCAATGACTGATGAACCATGACACCCAGGTCTCGTTGCAACTCCCCTTTTCCTCATCTGCCGCCATTCAGATAATATTCTGTCTTTGCCTTTTTTTTCATCATAGGCAGTCCCTTGGAATCGAGGAAGACTTGCTTCCACTCTTAAAATGAGTCCTTAGGTGACTGAACAGTCCAATACGAGAGCCACAGTCCCTGAGACAGGTAGGACAGATAGTCGTTGAGGGAAGGGGTGGGTGGGACAGGTTTGCCGCACGCTCCTTCCGCTGCCTGCGCTTGGTTTCTGCATGCTCTCGGTGATGAGACTCGAGGTGCTCAGCGCCCTCCCAGATGCACTTCCTCCACTTAAGGCGGTCTTTGGCCAGGGACTCCCAGGTGTCGGTGGGGATGTTATCAGGGAGGCTTTGAGGGTGTCCTTGTAACGTTTCCTCTGCCCACCTTTGGCTCGTTTGCCGTGAAGGAGCTCTGAGTAGAGCACTTGCTTTGGGAGTCTCGTGTCTCGCATGCGGACGATGTGGCCCGCCCAGCAAAGCTGATCAATCAAAGTGCAATCCACAGCCACAGCTACTCGTGTCCACACCCTGTGTCCACTCTCACATCATTCACTGGGGAGTGAGCAGGAGCAGGAGCAGGAGGCCTGGTCATTATCTCTTCCCTTCATCCCAGCCCACTGGTGCAGTGCATTGATTGCCTTTCGACTGGTTCTGCAGAGGGGAGGCTGGGATCAGTTTTGGGTGCTTGCTGTTCGCTGGTGCCAGTGGTATTTCACTCTCAGGTACCAGTGCACCTTGCGACCGGAGAAACGCATGCAAGTTAATGCCGGAGGCTTTCTGAAGTCGGTGACTGATCTTAATTGAACTGCTTGCAGAAACCATCGGGCACCATGCATCATTATTCTCCACGGGGAAAGACAGCTCCGGCCAGCCTGGTACAGCTTCCAGCAGCTGCTTGTGGAATGCTGGGAGCGGTTGCCAGCCTGACCTCTGGACCAAGCAGTGGAGCACGGAGCAATGTGAGCCAACAATAGGGAGAAAATAACTTCTTCACCAAATGAATGATAAAGAAAGAAAAATTTGCATTTATATAGCATCTTTCACGACCACCAGACATGTCAAAGCACTTTACAGCCAATGAAGTTCTTTTGGAGTGTAGTCACTGTTGTAATGTGGGAAATGCAGCTGCTAATTTGGGCACAGCAAGCTCCCACAAACAGCAATGTGACAATGAGCAGATAATCTGTTTTAGTGATGTTGATTGAGGGATAAATATTGGCCCCAGGGAGAACTCCCCTGCTCTTCTTCGAAATAATGCCATGGGATCTTTTACATCCACCCGAGAGAGCAGACAGGGCCTCAGTTTAACATCTCATCTGGAAGATGGCACCTCCGACAGTACAGCACTCTCTCAGTACTGCCCCTCCGACAGTGTGTCACTCCCTCAGCACTGCCCCTCCGACAGTGTGTCACTCCCTCAGCACTGCCCCTCCGACAGTGTGTCACTCCCTCAGCACTGCCCCTCCGACAGTGCGTCACTCCCTCAGCACTGCCCCTCCGACAGTGCAGCACTCCCTCAGTGCTGCAGTGGAGTGTCAGCTTAGATTTTTGTGCTGAAGCCCCTGGAGTGGGACTTGAACCTACAACCTTCTGACTCAGAGGCGAGTGTGCTGCCCACTGAGCCACGGCTAACACCATGAAGAGCTAGCTTGGAAAGGGCGTAAAGTACTGAATCCTGTCAGGAATTGTAACCAACTTTTATTGTATATATTGATGGGCAGATGGATAAGTGAATAAAATAGTCAAATCCTGTTAGCAACTATAGTAAATTTAAAAAAAAAACTTAACATTTATTAATTTAGTAATCTTGGAATGTAACTAAAATAATCAAATCCTGTCTGGAATGGTAGCCTTGGCTCAGTGGGTAGCTCCCTCACCTCTTAATCCAAGGCCCTGTCTGCTCTCTCAAGCGGACGTAAAAGATCCCATGGCACTATTTCGAAGAAGAGCAGTGGAGTTCTCCCCGGTGTCCTGGGGCCAATATTTATCCCTCAATCAACATCACAAAAACAGATTATCTGGATCATTATCACATTGCTGTGTGTGGGAGCTTGCTGTGCGCAAATTGGCTGCCGCGTTTCCCACATTACAACAGTGACTGCACTCCAAAAGTACATCATTGGTTGAAAAGCGCTTTGAGACATTCTGAGGTTGTGAAAGGCGCTATAGAAATGCAAGTCTTTTATTGTTTTTCTTTTAAGAGAGCCTGGAAAATGAACATGAAATCTGGCCCTGAATTGTAAGGAACTTGAGTTCTTTCTAGAGGGTATAATAAGTTAATTTAAGAGCAAGTCGTGCTTTTATTTCACTTGTTAGATTATCTCGTTTCGGTTCCATATAATGCAACTGATCGGACACTGGATATTGCTGCAGCTTTAGCTACAGCAAGCTGATCTCCAACTGCACTCGTTTTAGGCTTATATTCACTGGAATTTAGAAGAATGAGAGGGGATGTCATAGAAATATATAACATTTTGATGGGATTGGACAGGTTAGATGCAGGAAGGATGTTCCCAATGTTGGGGAAGTCCAGAACCAGGGTCACAGTCTAAGGATAAGGGGTAAGCCATTTAGGACCGAGATGAGGAGAAACTTCTTCACTCAGAGAGTGGTGAACCTGTGGAATTCTCTACCACAGAAAGTTGTTGAGGCCAGTTGTTAGATATATTCAAAAGGGAGTTAGATGTGGCCCTTACTACTAGGGGGATCAAGGGGTATGGCGAGAAAGCAGGAATGGGGTACTGAAGTTGCATGTTCAGCCATGAACTCATTGAATGGCGGTGCAGGCTCGAAGAGCCGAATGGCCTACTCCTGCACCTATTTTCTATGTTTCTAGGTTTATAATTGCGGCCCCTCATACATCATACCCGGGGCCATTGTGTTTCAGTTTGTGCAGGAAAAACAAACTATATTGTGCAAAGTGATCCGAGAAGACTATTAAAAATCCTGAAATCCACTGTAATAAAAAGGACTGAAACGTATTCAATCACCTTGCAGCAGTAACATTGGGCTTTATCGGGACACATTATTCAGTTCTTGAAACAACAACATAAAATAGTGAAAGTATGCAGTTGGTCACTCGGTGTCTGTGGAGAGAAGTGGTGAAGGCTTGACCTATTATCACACCCTATCTTGGTTTAAAAAAAAAAATCAGATGTCTTTTTTGGGGGCTGTGTCAGCTTTACTGAAATATAAACAGAAGATGCTGGAAATACTCAGCGGGTCAGGCAGCATCTGTGGAGAGAGAAACCAGAGTTAATATTTCGGGTCGACGACCCTTCGTCAGAACTGGAAATAGAGATGTAACTGGTTTTTATCTGAGTGCAAGGGGGGGAGAAAGGGGGAGGAAAGAACAAAAGGGAAGGTCTGTGACAGGGGGAAGGTAGGAGAGATTAAATTATGATGGAGTGAGGCCAAAAGGAGATGGTAATGGGACAAGTTAAGAAACAAAAGATGAGTTTGGAGGAGCTGTAAATGGGAATGTCAGATTCAATATCAGCAGCCATTATCTGGAAAAAATGGGGGCAGTGATTGTGAACTTTATGATGATGAGCTTTCTGGAAACTACTCATCAGCGTTTCCATGGTTTGTAGGTTGATGTGTATAGAGGGAGAGAGAGAATTACCCTCTCACATTTGCTCGTATTTTGGTGAATCAAGAGAAAAGTACAGCACAAAATGAGGCCATTCGGCCCATCGAGTCAAATGCATCAAAACAATCGTGCAAGATCAACAAATGGTGAACATAATGGTTGTGCCTGTGAGTATGCTCACATGTTTGTCGAGTCGGGAGTGGCTTAGCCAGTCACATGATGTTCACAAGACTCAATAAAACCCCAGCCAGTTGGGTTCGGGGGATCCACGATGGGGCAGGTGGTTGTGAGCCTGGTGGATGAACCGGTAATGTGTAGTGTGATTGTTGAACCTTTTGCTCATAAACCAACTAGTTCTTAATAGCAACGTGTTGCTATGAACTTTTACGCAAAGATCCCTTGAAGCAGATACATTGCACTGGTGAGCGCAGGTCCTGCCGCTCGTGCCCAGGCAGTGCTCGGTTTGTCCGGCCTGTCCCCAGTTCCTGCTCTCCTGCACATTGCTGCTCTCTCAGCCACCTGGCCCGGGAGCAGGGGGCAGCACCGACCGCACATTGCCAACTGTCCTCTGATTAATGGGAGGCTCGCTGCGAATTCCTGTGAGAAAAGAAAACATCGCGGCAAATGGATGCAAAACAAGAGCCTGGCAGTAAATTCCAGTGAGAAACAGCTGTCATACAACCTCCAGACAGGAAACTAAAGCCAGCAAAAGGGATTGCTTGTGGGAGATGTGATTGCTGTGGAAAATCAACACCTGCCGTTCGAGTGTTGGATAAACGGTAGCATAGTGATGAATTACTATGAGGGCGGGTGGGAAGGAGGGAGGAAGCCCTCCTGATAAGTGAATGTGCAGAACACACAGGACGGTGGCATTAAACTATCGTGTTTTATAGAATCATACAAATTTACAGCACAGAGGGAGGCCATTTCGGCCCATCATGTCCACGTCGGCCGACAAAGAGCTACCCAGCCTAATCCCACTTTCCAGCTCTCGGTCCGTAGCCCTGTAGGTTACGGCACTTCAAGTGCACATCCAAGTACTTTTTAAATGTACTTTCAGGCAGTGAGTTCCAGACCCCCACCACCCTCTGGGTGAAGAAAGTTCTCCTCAACTCCCCTCTAATCCTTCTCCCAATGACTTTAAGTCTGTGCCCCCTGATCATATTGTGAGAGACGAGTGTTTTGTGGTGAGCCATCTGAAATGGTGGCATCACATTATGTGACCGGGAACCAGTAGGAGCCATTGAGTCACAGTGTCAGCCATGTCTCAGTGATCAGCACCCTCGCCCCTGAGTCAGAAGGTCGTGGGTTCAAGTCCCACTCCAGAGACTTGAACAAAAATCTAGGCTGACACTCCAGTGCAGTACTGAGGGAGTGCCGCGCTGTCAGAGGTGCTGTCTTTCGGATGAGACGATAAAAAAAACAGAGACCCCCGTCTGTCCTCTCAGGTAGACGTAAAAGATTCCACGGCACTATTTTGAAGAAGAGCAGGGAGTTATCCCCGGTGTCCTGGGGCCAATATTTATCCCTCAATCAACATCACTAAAACAGATTATCTGGTCATTATCACATTGCTGATTGTTGGAGCTTGCTGTGTGCAAATTGGCTGCCGCGTTTCCCACATTGCAACAGTGACTACACTCCAAAAGTACTTCATTGGCTGTAAAGCACTTTGAGACGTCTGGTGGTCTTGAAAGGCGCTATATAAATGCAAGTCTTTCTTTCAGTCTATTGAATGAAATGGGCGCGATGGTGAGCGAGCTAATTGACACAAGAAACGAACGCATTACGCTGTGATGTAAGCAAGTGGAACGCTGCGTATTGCATGGCCCGTCATCTTGTGAAATGAGAGTCTGACTAGTGTCTGAGCAAACTGCAGCAACCAATCCAATCCAATCCATTAAAATTAACGGCATTCATGTACATTTCTGTACTAAGACACCAAGGGAAAACGAGGAGTACTTTAAAGACGTTATAAATATAAAATGAATCATGAATCCAGAAAACGATTGAGAATGGTGTGAATCTACCCGGGGTGGGGGGCAGCTTTAGCATAGTCATTATTTTCACATGAATTATTTGAATATGGCAGAGTGATCAGAAAGATAAGTGATGACTTGTTGAGTTTGTCCATTGATTCAAACTCCTGTCCCACCCAGTTTGGCCTGCGTGCTGTCGAAGGAGTTTGGGCAGTCCGGGGAGCGTGGAGAGGCCTATAAAGGCCCAGCGCGTTGGAGAGGCGGCAGTCGGAGGAGTTCGGGCAGTCCGGGGAGCGTGGAGAGGCCTATAAAGGCCCAGCGCGTTGGAGAGGCGGCAGTCGGAGGAGTTCGGGCAGTCCGGGGAGCGTGGAGAGGCCTATAAAGGCCCAGCGCGTTGGAGAGGCGGCAGTCGGAGGAGTTCGGGCAGTCCGGGGAGCGTGGAGAGGCCTATAAAGGCCCAGCGTGTCGGTGAGGCGGCAGTCGGAGGAGTTCGGGCAGTCCGGGGAGTGTCGAGAGGCCTATAAAGGCCCAGCGCGTCGGAGAGGCGGCAGTCGGAGGAGTTCGGGCAGTCCGGGGAGTGTCGAGAGGCCTATAAAGGCGGGGCTTGTGCAGCTGCAGCAGGGAGAGAAGGCAAAAAAGAAGTAGAAAGAAATCGAAAGGTGACGTCACAGCCAAGGGGGTAAGTGATTGGCTGGTGATTGGTAAGTAGTTTTTCTTTTTCTTTTCTATATCAGTAAGTAACCTTTAGCATTGTTGTTCCCAATTTAAGGGTTAAGTCATGGCAGGACAGCTCGGACACGTGTTACGCTCCTTCTGTACTATGTGGGAAGTCGGGGACACTTCCGGTGTCCCTGATGACTACGTGTGCGGGAGGCTGTGGGTGGATGAACTCTGCAGCATCCACGATGCTGAGAATGACGTGAATAGCACGTTTAGTGAGTTGGTCGTACCACAGGTAAAGGATACACAGTCAGAAAGGGAATGGAAGACCAACAGGAAGAGCAGTGCAAGGAAGGTAGTGCAGGGGTCCCCTGCGGTCATCCCCCTGCAAAACAGATACACCACTTTGGGTACTGATGAGGGGGATGACTCATCAGGGAAGGGCAGCAGCAGCCAAGTTCATGGCACCGTGGCTGGCTCTGCTGCACAGGAGGGCGTGGAGGTACGAATTCCCGAGCAGCGGCTCCTGCAGGACGGCCGCCACTCCAGCTGGTGGAGAGCTGCGCTTGGTGGAGATTTTGTTCCAGACCCTGATGAGTTCCCTGTAAAAGACAGGCAGCCCCTGGAAGGCGGTCCTGACGCCCCCCAAGCTCACAAACAGGAGCTGCGTGTTGTAGTTGAGGCCGTGCTGCTGGCGGAAGAAATACGTCGCCAGAGCACGCGACCTAGGAGGGGGCTCGACGTAAAGGTATCTCTGCAGGGTCTGAAGACGGAAAGTCGCGAGCTGGGTGCTGACACACACCAACGACTGACCGCCCTCCCCAAGCGGGAGACTCAAGACCGCGGCAGAGACCCAGTGCTTCCTGTTATTCCAGAAGTCCACCAGCTTCTTCTGCATCTTGGTGACAAACGCAGGGGGAGGGGTCAAAGTGACCAGCCGGTACCACAGCATTGCAGCCACCAGCTGATTTATGACTAGCGCTCGACCCCTGTAGGACAGCACTCGGAGCAGTCCTGTCCAGCGCCCTAGGCGAGCGGCGACCTTGGCCTCCAGCTCCTGCCAGTTCGCCGGCCAGGCTCCCTCGTCGGGGCTAAGGTAGACTCCCAGATAGAGGAGATGGGTCGTGCTCCAGGCAAAAGGCCTGAGCTCCTCCGGCAGGGAGTCCACCCACCACTGACCCACCAGGAGTCCGGAACATTTCTCCCAGTTGATCCTGGCGGAGGATGCCGCCGAGTAAATCTCCTGGCACTCACGCATCCTCCGCAGGTCAGCGGGATCCTCTATCGCGAGGAGCACATCATCGGCGTAAGCCGAGAGGACGACCTCCACGCCCGGCCCTTGCAGAGCCAGTCCCGTCAACCTCGTCCGCAGGAGGCGCAGGAAAGGCTCCACGCAAATGGCATATAACTGGCCGGACATGGGGCATCCCTGGCGCACCCCTCTCCCAAAGCGAAGGGGCGCCGTCAAGGACCCGTTAACCTTAATCAGACACTCCGCGGCGGCGTACAAAAATCGAATCCGGGCGACGAAATGCGTCCCGAACCCGAAAGCGCGCAGAGTTCCGAACAGATAGTCGTGATCCACCCTGTCGAACGCCTTCTCTTGGTCGAGAGATAGGAAGGCGACCGACAGACCAGCCTCCTGGGAGTAATGGATGAGGTCCCGGACCAGATGGATGTTATCGTGGATTGTCCGGCCCGGGACCGTGTAGGACTGGTCGGGGTGGATCATGTGGTCCAGCAGGGCGCCAAGGCGAGCTGACATCACCCTGGCGAAGATTTTGTAGTCCGTGCTGAGGAGGGAGACCGGGCGCCAGTTCTTAAGGAGGCGGCGATCGCCCTTCTTAGGCAGCAGGACGATGACTGCCCTGCGCCAAGAGAGGGTCATCTCCCCGGTCGCCAGACTTTCCCCCAGGACCCGCGCGTAGTCGCCCCCCAGGACGTCCCAGAACGCCCTGTGGAACTCCACGGTCAGCCCATCCAGTCCCGGGGCTTTTCCCCTCGAGAGCCGGGCGAGGGCACCGGTCAGCTCCGCCAGGCTTAGCGGAGCTTCCAGATTTTCGGCGCCCTCCGGGCTGACCTTCGGCAGGTCCTCCCACAAACCTCTACGCGCTTCCTCGCTGGACGGATCCGGAGAGAACAGAGCCCCGTAATATTCACGGACCCTGTTGTTGATGCCCTCCAGATCCGAGACGAGAGAGCCGTCGTCGGCCAGCAGCGTCAAGAGCTGCTTATGGACACTCTGTCTTTTTTCCAGCGAGTATAAGAAGGAGGAGCCGCGGTCCAGATCCCGCAGGAACTGGATCCGCGACCTCACGAACGCACCTCGAGACCCGACGAGCTGCAGGTCCTTCAGCGCGGCCTTCTTCGCTTCGTACACCGTCCGCAGGGCCGGGTCCCCGACGACTTGACCGAGACGGGCTTCCAGGTCGAGCACCTCTTTTTCTAGGCGCCCGACCCTGGCCGCCCGCCTCTTGGTCGACCCCCTCGCGTACTCTTGACAGAAGACGTGGACGTGAGCCTTGCCCACGTCCCACCATAGCCTCAAGGAGGGGAAGCCCCCCTGCTTCCTTCTCCAGTCGGACCAGAATCGACGGAACGAGTCCTGGAACCGCACGTCCTCCAGCAGCTGATTGTTAAAGTGCCAGTACGCGGACCCCGTCCTCGCGCGGAGCGAAGCGAGCTCCGCCCACACCAGGTGGTGGTCCGAACACGGCACCGGTCGCATGGAGGCCGCCGGGACGCAGGAAACGTACGCCCGAGACACGTAAAGGCGGTCGACTCTGGAGCATCCAACTCCAGGCCTCACCCAAGTAAAGGCGCTGGAGTCGGGGTGGAGATTTCGCCAGACGTCCACCAAGTCGAAGGACCCGACCAGGTCCCTCAACCTCTCCATCGCCGTCATGCACTGCGGGGCACCGGAACGGTCCCTCGCCTCGAGGGTGCAGTTAAAATCCCCCCCGAGGACAATGCAGTCGCCGACGTCGACGGAGCCAAGAAGAGCGGACACCTCTTCAAAGAAGCGCGTTTGCCTCGGGCCGGGCTGAGGGGCGTACACGTTCACAAGATGGAGCGGCACGTCCTCCAGGCGAACCGTTACGTGCAGCAAGCGGCCTTGCACGGGCTCCTCGACCCCCAAGATCTCCGGCTGAAAATGCGGGGCCAGCAAGATGGCCACCCCACTAGAAGTGGCGGTGAGGTGGCTCATGCGGACCTCTCCTTGCCATTCCAGGAGCCACGTGGCTTCGTCTCCCGGAACGGTGTGGGTTTCTTGCAGGAAGCACACCGCATATTTCCCCTCCCGCAGGAGCGAAAAATTGTTAAATCTACGGCGTGCCTCTCTGCTGCCGTTGATGTTGAGGCTGGCTATGGTTATCTTCATGACAAAAGCATAGTGCAACCTCTACCTAACCTATTGTGGGGGGGGAGTGGAGTCGTTTGTTGACCTCCACTCCTTCAGCAGCCCAGCGAGGAACCTTTTGAGCCGGCGCAGCTCAAGGCCCTGAGTCTTTGATAAGGGCCCGCCCGCGGCCATGGTTTTAGCGGCGACGCGGACGGACGCGACGAGCAGCCCCGGCTCGGACCATCTTTCCAGGGCCAGACGGGCTTTGTTGCGGCGACCCTGGCTCTGGACCAAAAAGTCCCGGAGTTCCTCTGCGGGAATGAGGAGGGTCTCAGTGGCGGCCGCGAGCAGATCCACCGCCTCACTGGCGATGGACTCGAGATCTTCTCCCTCGTCCCCCACCGAGTCCCCGTCCCCCTCCGGGAGGTCGCCGCCAGCAGCCGGCCCGTCGACCGCACGAGGTACGGCAAACGGCCCGGCCGCTCCATCCGGCCCTGGCTCTGCCCCGATCCCACCCCCAGGATCATCGGCAGAGGAGTCCCCACTGGGCTCTTTTAAAAGTGGTGCTGGGTCGGGAAGCGACAGCGGAAGGGGTTCCTCCTCCGCCCCAGGAGCCGGGGAACACGGAGAGACCTGGTCAAAGAAATGTTCCAGGTCCTCCAAGTACACCAGCTCCAAAGTAGGGGGCGAGGATTGTTGTTCTTCCCCTTCCCCGCCGCCACCCCCCGGCCCAGCGTGTGGATGTATGTTAAAATGTTTTAAATTTTCATTTTCTGCTGAGTCGAGCGACTCCCGGGGGAAGTTGGTTAATAGCTGGGCGGGCTCAGGTTCGGCCTTTTCGGCCCCGCCCGCCTCAGTCCCCGGGACGCTCGACCCGGCGGCAACGCATTCCTCCGCGGTCCCCACGCCCCCCACGACAGGCAAATCCTCTACGCCATCCCCGGGAGGCAGCGGCTGGGCAGCCTCGACTGCCTCACCCTCCCCGGGGACAGACTCCTCGCGCCGACAGCGCAGTTTGGGGGCGCTGGTGGGGGACGCGGGACACGCGGCGGGCACCGACTCCTCCGCAGAGGGATGTTGTTCCCCCTCCGCCTCATTGGAGCGGCGCCTCCATTTGTTCCTGGGGGGGTGCGGAGGCAGGGAGACCTCCATGTCTGCCAAGGCCTCCCGCTCCACTCCCCCCTTTTTCTTATCTAGCCCGTGCCCGAACCCCTCTGCGGTGTTGGTCAAGGGCTCGGGCACGGGCTCAGGGCACCCCGCGCTCACCGGTGACAGGGTTGGGCTGAGCGCGGTGGTCAAACTTTCTGGCGCACTGAGGGGACCCGCCTCGAGATGTTTCGCCTTCCTCCGCGCCTTCTTTCCGATCGGACGTTCTCCCTCCCCCCCGCCGGAGGCCGTGAAAACAAAGGCCTCCGACGATGCCCGCGCACCCACAGCTCCCGGCACGCGGACGCTACTAGGGGGAGGGGTGGCGGCGGCGCCAGCCTTGGCCGCCCGCGGTGGTTTGGCGGCCTTGGAGGCGGGGCAGTTCTTGCGAACGTGCCCCACCTCCCTGCAGGCATGGCACCGCACGCCGTCCGACGTCCAGAAGACGCGGTAGGCAGTCCCCTCGTGCACCACATTAAAATAACCCCTCCGTCGTCTCCTCCCGCGCCAGCCGGACAAAGAGCTGGCGGCGAAAGGAGAACACGTGGCGCAGGCTGTTCTCCCTGAGGCCGAGCGGTATGGGGTTGATCCCTGACCTTACCCCCCCCCAGTTGGTGTAGGTGAGGGAGGAGGAGCCCAGCGGGAACAAAGGGCGGGACGTTAGAAAGGATGACCCTCTGCGCGGTGGCCTCGAGAGGATCCACCGGCAGGAACGTCCCGCCCACCGTGAGCCCCTTTTCGAGGGCCAGGGACACCGCCCGCTCCGACCCCAGGAAGAATACAGCCTTCCCAGACATCTTGGAGGCCGTGACAATGGCCGAGGGGCCGACTACCCCAGCCATCGCCCGCACGCACTCCTCAATGCTCATTGTGGGGTGAGTGTAGCTCTTGACCCCGTGTTTTTTTGTTATAAATCTGAAAGGTGGCAGGGCAGCAGGAGGCGCAGGAGGTGCCGTGGATGTGGACGCCGCCTGCGCATATGTCTTTGCTGGCCCTGCCACCGGCGTGGATGGGGTCGCCATCACGGGGTCCCTTTAAGGGCTACACCCACCCCAAAGTCACAGGCCTTAATGTTCTTAAATTGGCCTCGTTTAAGTGTATGAGCAGAGGAGCTCACAAAGAGGCACACCTCTCCCCTAGTTGACAATTGGGGAGGGGCCTTGCTCCCTCTGCTCAGTTGTCTTAACTGTTTTTTTTCAATTAGGAGGAAAGGGCTCTCAGAGAGAGGGGAGAGACAGAGAGAGAGAGAAAGAGAGAGGGAGGGTGGGAATGAAGGAAGCTGCGAGGGCAGGTCTCCCCTCACAGCGATGGGTGGGTGTTTTCTTTGGGGTACACTCCCCAGATGATGGGAAAAAAAGCAAGACACAGTCTTTAGGATGGTCTTCGGGTGGGGTGAGAAGATGTCTTCACCTGGGGCAGCTGGAGCCACCCAGGCACACACTCCCAACGATGTTAAATAGGGTGATTAATCAGTCTTCAGCCAGGTAGCTCCAGCTATCCCAGGCTAGGCAATGGGGGAGGGGTGCTTCAGTGGTGTGTGGGGCCTAGCTGTAAGCAAGACCCCCACACACACTTCCACACACACACACCCCCCGCGATGTTCCGGCCTCGAAATGGTCTTCTTTCCTCCCCCCACTGATACAACAAAGTCTTTAGGGGAATGCAAAAAAACACACCCACCTTTGGTTGATGAAGTTTCTCCCTCCTTCCACACTGGATAGTTGTTGTTCTTTTTCCTCCTCTCTCCAACTCTCTGCAGCAGTATTAAAGGTTGTTGAGTTTTCTGCTCTCCTCCTCTTCCTCTGGATGAATTGGAATTGTAGTAAGCCCCTTCCTCCTCTTCCTGGGCTGTTTCACAGGGCTCACAAAGGCCTTCCAGGCAGGAGCAACAGCAGGGAGAGTGGGGCCATGTTTTTTTTTTTAAATTCGTAGCCAATCGTTCCAATTCTTTGTCAAATCACAAACGCCAGAGGTCACCTTGCACATGCCAAGGATCACTCTGCGCCAATGCTCTTAGCCAAAAGGCCTAGAGCCACTGCACCGTTCCTGGAAGTACTGCAATACCAGGTTCGTGCCATGGAGGTGGATGGGTCAGGTCCCCCACACACCTCCGTGGAGGTGGATGGGTCACCAATCCCACCCACCTCCTGTTTCCAAAAATGCAAGCATATACCTTCCTGACCAGGGAGGAACCACCCTGGGGTCATGGTGGCTGGTCAGAAACGGTACTACACTTGATCTCTGGTCTGTCCCTCTCAAGCTGCAGGTCTGATTGCTGTTAGCAATTTTATTAGGACAATTAGAGGGTAATTGTTTCCAGATAAGATTAGCAGATGTTAGCTATATCCAAGGTCAGAAAAATCAGCAGGAAATGATTTTCTCTCGCTCTCTAAATTAGTATGTATTAAAGATTTCTTTAATCTGTCACGAAGACTGAAATGTGATGCAGGTGTGCTGGATGTAAGACTTTTTATATAGACTGGCAGATCCTCGGTGACATTACAGGGAGTTAGGAAGGATATGTTGACTTTGAGAAGGAACACCTTGCAGATTCATAAGAAATAGGAGCAGGAGTCGGCCATTCGGCCCCTCGAGCCTGCTCTGTCAATAAGATCATGGCTGATCATGGATTCACCAGAATACAATCGTGGTTTAAAGAGTTAAGTTATGCGGACAAGTTGCATAAAGTTGGCTTGTATTCACTGGAGTTCAGAAGGTTGAGGGATGCTCTAAATGGTCCATAAATTCAATAGGGTAGGTGTTATGTATGTAAACCTGTAAATACCATGTCTAACCACCAGAGGGCTTAACCGCTGGAGTCCCAAGGGATCCCACAAGCCCTTGGGAGTACCTGTATGTAAGGAGACCTCACAGGCTGGCGAGGCACTCTTAATGAGATCTGTAATTAAGGACTACGGTCACACCTATTTTGAGCTTGCAGTATCTAGTCTGACTCTTTATTCAAGACTTAACAGTGGGTACAGAGAAACGACTTCCTCCGTTGTGGGAATCCAAAACAAGAGGGCAGAATCTGAAAGTTAGAGCTTTAGGCCATTCAGGAGTGAGTTCGGAAGCAACACACCAAATAGATAACAACAACTTGCATTTATATAGCGCCTTTAACTTAGTGAAACATCCCAAGGAGCTTCACGGGAGTGTTCTGAAACAACATTTGACACCAAGCCACATAAGGAGATATTTGGGACAGGTGACCAAAAGCTTGTTCAAAGAGGCAGGTTTTAAGAGAGTCTTTTGAAGGAGGAGAAGAGGGGTGGAGAGGTTTAAGGAGGGTGATAGGCAAGAGGTCTGAATTGGATGCCTTCACATACGAGCAGTGGAAATCTGGCAGTCCCTTCCCCCGGATACTGGGTCAATTGAAATTTTCAAGACCGAGAGCGATAGATTTCTGTTCCGTATGTGTGTCAAGGGGTATGCAACAAATGCAAATTACAGAACTGCCACGATCTAATTGAATGTAGAACAGGCTCGAGTGGCAGAAAGGCTTCCTCCTGTGTTGCTAGAGGATACAGCGAGGTGTGACATTGGAAGTGTGGTGGATAAAGAATGACAGGAAATAAGTGTGTTGCTTGTAAAAATTGCATGCAATATGCAAGACTTTGACTATATCGCCAGTTGATTTCCTGTGACACGGCACCCAGGGAGTTAAGACCATCTAGAAATTAGTTTCTGGTGATGGTGCAAAGCGGGCAGTATTGGATCAGCCTCCCGTTATACGCAGCGTCTGATAATCAGACGGATTTCTACCCCCTACCCATCTTAAAAAATGCAGCTGCATTCCAGGGTGGAGATAATTATACCAGGGCATGGAGATGTCATTCGGTATCCATTTTAAAGTCATACATTCCATCATTATTTTTAGATAATAATACTTTGACTTCATATTATTTATAGTCAAATAGCAAAAATGTACGGCAACACAAGAAGCAGAAAAACAGAATTGGTTGGAGCGTATGATTTCTCTGCCATGCTGGGAAATGTAAAAATAATGGCCTACAATGCCACCAATGGCAAGAGGGTGTAACTACAGCGTGACAAGTTTACATAGCCAGTTACCATTATAAATGGAAGTACAGGAGTTTAGAATGGGATCAAATTGTCACATGTGTTTAAAAACATGTGATAATGGACAGCAACATCTTGCGGACAGGAAGTGCAGCCCTAAGGTTTGTTACATATTACAGATATATATCCTGCACTGTTGCTCCTGATGAGTTTGAGGAATGCCGCCATGTAGCCTGAACCATTAAAGATGCAGGGCCAGAAATTGCGGTTGGAGGCTTGGCAGACGCCTCCAACCAAAGGTTTTTTTCCGAAAGTCCCAGAGGAACGAACACTTGCGCTCCGAGGCCTGGATGAGCAGCCCAGCGCAGGGGCCCACTTATCCCGGGAGCGTACGGGCATCCGGGGATCACATGGGCCTGGACCACCAATCACAATGCAGTATTCTCATTGATAATAATGGCAGCTCCGAGCTTCCAATACAATCAGTGAGAACATCCACAACATCAAATAAACACACACACAAATAAAAAAACACTTCACTTTTTAAAAATTAATAGAAATTGCATTCAATTAAATGTTTTAGAGAACAATTTATTTTTTTGAAATTTTGTTTTAAATGTTTTAATAGTGTTAAAAATAAACTTGCCTTCATAGACAGGGTTTTAATATGAAAATAAGTAATAGCATTTATTTTTTCCATCTTTTAAAACTTTTATGCTGGTAAAAGTAGGCCTTGAGCTTGCTTTTACCAGGTGTAAGAGTTTGAAGAACATTCGCTGGGCAGGAGTGGAGCAAATTGCCCAAATCTCCGCCCGCGAAGACCCTTCTCCCGGGGATGCGTGCGATCTGTCAAAAGACAATTCATGCGCATCATGTGTTTAAACCCGGAACATCGTACGCACCCAGAGAGGCAGCAGTTTCAGGGCCGTACTCCATAATGCAAAGATTCCAACAGTTCAACACAGCTGCAGCAGAATGTCAAGTTCTGTCGGTGGTTCTTGTATTTAGTTTTTGTGGTTTTTATGTCGGAGAGAAGATTGCTTTGCATAACTCGAAATAAAATGTTTCTATAGCAGGAAGGGGGTACTGAAGTTTCATGTTCAGCCATGAACTCATTGAATGGCGGTGCAGGCTAGAAGGGCTGAATGGCCTGCTCCTGCACCTATTTTCTATGTTTCTAAAACGCAGTTTCAGTCTTGACCTCCTCCAGATGTGAAAATAAAACTTAATTTGCATCGCTGCAATTTAAAGTAACTCAATTTTATCCCAGGTTTCCCTGGGGTGACAAAAGAAGAATATTTATACAGTGGATATTTTTGCACGATGTGTCCAGAACTGCGAGAATTCAAAGACCTCGCTCTTAGCTGATCAAGGGTGCATTATAGAGCATCAGTTTGCCATAATGCAGGAACTAAGCTGGTCTTGGCCACCAAGCTCCACCAAGCAGTCAACAGCCTGCGGGGAAATCCAACCTACTCATACAAAAACACTGCGGATGATAGGAATCTGAAATAAAAGTATCAATTGCAGGGAATACTCAGACGGTCAGGCAGCAGCATCTGTGGAGAGAGAAACAGAGTTAATGTTTCAGGTTGAGGTAAAGGTTTCAGTTCCAGTTCTGGCAAAAGGTAATCGACCTGAAACATTAACTCTGTTTCTCTCTCCACAGATGCTGCCTGACCTGCTGAGTATTTCCAATATTCTTTTCTTTTTATTTCCGACTTGCTCATGTTGGGAAGTGAGAGACTGCACTGGCAGCATAGATTTTTTTCCCCTACTCCTTGAAAAGCTGACCTTTATATATGTGTTTGTTAACTCCGAGCTAGAACTAAATATTAAGATGCTAGTCAGGTTTGTCATGCTGTTTTACTTCTTCACTTGATATCTCGTCTTAACATACCGTTGAATGCGTGAATTTATAGGAATTTTAAAAACGTGTTCCGCTAGACTAGCTGAGTTGAACTGAGAATGGGTGCTTGAGTAAGTGGCCTGTTTTAATCAAGAGAGTGAATAATGATTCTAAGGCTGCGCCAATGTACAAGTGAATTGAACTGTGAACTGATGTAAAAAAAAAATGCTAGTGCGGACAAATTCAAACTGGCACAGTTCATATCCCTTAGTGACAGCATGATCCTTGCCAATTTAGTCCCATACAGATTTAGATTCAGAACTGGATCTTTTTTTTAGGGTTGTAAATAACACCTTCCCTTGTGTGCACTGTCCATTCGTACTACTCAAAATGGGCGGTGTGAAATTCTGACACAATCTCTTCTCATTTGAATCTCTCCGAAAAGTAAAGTGCTTTCTTTTTATAAAGGTGAAAATGTATTTGAATAATAATATAAGTATTTGAAGGGTGATCACTGTAAAATGCAGCAAAGCTAAACAACACATTGGAACCGAGCAAGGACATGAATTCAATTAGGAAACTATTAACTCAAACTCCCATTTGGAATGTCT